>NC_142595.1:29998863-30305819 GCF_965207765.1 Zootoca vivipara
CTTGTATACCCCTTAAGGGAATAAGGGCACATTTTGTTTATTACAATTTCTACAGTGCTTTGTGGGAGAACTTGTTTGTCTAATGTCTAATATTCAGTACTTCTGGCCAGAAATTCTTAATTTTCTTTAATTAAGGGTCTCTGAAGGCATTCCCAGCAAAAAGGTTTTACAGGTGGAAATGACTAATAATAATAATAATAATAATAATAATAATAATAAACTTTATTCGCATTAGCCAAAGGCCATAGCAACAATAAAACGATACACTGTGTACAATAAAAGATTTGTTAAAAGCACAAATTAGAATCCTGAATTATCAATCAGTTGGTGGCCCTTATTCTAATTGCCCCAGCACTGAAGCTAGCAACCTTAGCTGTTGTCTGGTCATTTAGGTCTGATAGAAGGAAATGCATTATGGCCATGGTTGAGGGCCCTGGGATGGTTAGAAGGAGTGGAGTAATGATCTCATTCCTCAAGTCTTTATAAAGGAAACAGGACAGGAGGACATGTGCCACTGATTCTATACTACCATCTCCACAGGGACAAAGTCATTTCTCAAATAAGATCTTTTGGAATCGACCCTCGAGAACTGCAGGTGGCAGAATGTCCAGTCTTGCAAGTGTAAAGGCACATCTGTATTTTGGGATAATAAGTTTGTGCAAATATGGAGCCATAGAATCAAAGTTGGAAGTTGGAAAATGAGCATACCAGGGGCAAAATTTCTTTATAGTAGCCAGGTTGTTCTGATGCTCAATGTCTTTTAAACGTTGACAGATTAGACTGTTTGCTTTGTTAGGGCCCATCATAAGTAGGTGTTGTGGGGATAGGCCACAGGAGAGTAGTTTTTGATGGACAGTTTTGGTCCAGGTGCTTTCATGAGGGTCTTGAAGCACTAGAGGCAATAAGCCAGGGGATTTGAGCTTAGACGGAGCCAGAAGCTAAAAGTTCTTTGCTAGGCCCATACTTCCACTGAGGGGAAACTTGCCTTCAGTCGCAGTGATGCGTTAGGGACGCATTGTTGGACAGAAAAAATCTGCCTTGAGAACTTTGATTGTACAGATTCCATGGTGTTAAGGTGGTTACCGGTCCAAATTTGGGCCCCATATAATAGCTGTGCTTGTGGTTTAGCTTGAAAGACTTCTATGGCTGATGGTATATGTTTACCCCCCTTTGTCTGGAAGAAACGGGTCAGTGTTTTGGCACTTTGGGAAGCTTTTTCTTTTGCACATTTTTGGTGTACATCCCATGACCCCTAGACTGAAAAATAAGTCCCAAATATTTAAAGGCTTTAACCTGTTCGATTGGCTGGTTATCCATGTGCCAACTATGGGGCCTGTATTTTCTTGAAAAGACCATAACTTTGGTTTTCTGATAATTGATGACCAACTGTTCTCTTCGACAATACATTGAGAATTCTCTTATCAGTCTTTTCAAGCCTATTTTTTTGTTTGAGATAAGAGAACTGCATCGTCTGCCATATAGGAGCACAGAAGTTGGTATTGTGACCAATTTAGGGGCATGGAACTCTGGAGAGGTTAGACATTGAACCATGTGGAAATTACATAAAGCAAACATATAACAGCAGTAAATTCATTCATTTGTTCATTTTGCATGAATGATAAAATTTACATGAGTGTCACAAAATACGTTTCCAAGCACACCTCAAAGTGTTGGTGCTGACCTTTAATGTCCTAAACGGCCTCAGTCTAGTATACCTGAAGGAGTGTCTCCACCCCCATTGTTTTGCGCCGAGGGCCTTCTGGCGGTTTCCTCACTGCGAGAAGCAAAGCTACAGGGAACCAGGCAGAGGGCATTCTCGGTAGTGCCGTCCACCCTGTGGAATGCCCTCCCATCAGATATCAAAGAGATAAACAACTACCTGACATTTAGAAAACATCTGAAGGCAGCCCTGATTAGGGAAGTTTTTAATGTGTGATATTTTAATATATTTTAATCTTTGTTGGAAGCCGCCCAGAGTGGCTGGGGAAACCCAGCCTGATGTGCGGGGTAAATATAAATAAGTAAATAAATAATACAGTGGTACCTCAGTTTAAGTACACAATTGGTTCCAGAAGTCTGTACTTTACCTGAAGCGTACTTAACCTGAAGCAAACTTTCCCATTGAGTACTTAAACTGAAAGTACTAAAACCGAAGCGTACTTAAACCGAGGTATTGTAGAGAGTGATTTGCTAATTGTATTATTGAGCCAAATCGGATCGTATAAGTTTGCATTGCCTGCATTGTATAATTCTGACTGTGTGGCTTACCCCATATTCCTGGGATGCTTTTTTCCCTAAAATGCTTTCCTCTTTGCCTCTATGCCTCTATGTGTCAAAGGTTGTGTGCCTCTGTGTGTGCCTTTGTGCTATCAAGGCTAAGAGCTGACCTTGTCTGGAACACAGAGAAAGGCTCATCAGCCTGACGCTGGAAGCTGGCTTATCAGCCTGACGCTAGAAGCTGCTATGCTTGACGCATAGTCTTACTGTTGAGTCAGCATGTGCTTGTGTTTACAAGAAGAACAGGATACGGATTTCCCTAATATGGACTTGCAATTTGTGTGCGCATACTTACAGAGTAAGAGGGGAAAGGAGCATCAAGAAGTGCATAAAAGCCTCATGTAAAATTGTCTTTTTTACTCCTGTCGTGAGCTTGACCACCAAGAGTCTCTTAAATTTAAGAAATTAAATTCTTTCTCTGTAACTCAACCCCGGTGTTGTTTTGACTATCTTTGTCCTTGCCTGGGCGCAACTTAAAGGACCCTTAGGAGCTGATAAGGCTGCAGTATGACTGTAATAATAATAATAATAATAATAATAATAATAATAATAATAATAAAATAAATAAATAAAAAGTGCACTGTCATCCTGAGGTTCTGAGTCTCAGGTTGTGTCACCCAAAAACCCCTTTGCTGAAACTTGGTCTTGATGCTTGCTCAGCTCCACAACAGTTCTGTCAAACAGATTAACATTCAGGAAAAAAAAATTACAACCCTTTGTACATAGAAACATCATTTACAACAACCAACTGCATCTGCAAAATGCTTTGTTGAGGCAGCCTCTCAACAATGTTCTATTTTCTCTGGAGGGAACAGCTGTAAAAGGCAATGTAGAGCATCTCTTTGCAGGTATAGTATAGTACTTGCACGTTAAGCCTTAACCAGATCATCAAGGAAACAAAATAGAATTAATTACAGACATTAACATTTCTATTGCCTTATTGGTGCCAATCATCTATTTAGGTTAGTGTGGAAGCAAACAAAGAAAAAGTGAAGGGAAAACTTTCTTTTTTTTATTTTTTTTAAAGAATATTTTTATTAATTTTCCAATTAAAACCAATTATATCACATTCAATATTTCAAATTATACATATATATATATCAATCAAACCGAATGTTATGCCAAATCATCTAAATAATTTATTTTTGGGTTCCCATGCTTCAAGAAATTGGGAATTCCTCGCAACTGTCCACTGCCGTCTTATTTCTAAAGTTCAAATCGTCCTCCAAGCTCATAATATTCCAAATCTTCCCCTTACAGTCACCTAGATGTTTTCCACTTTCATCCGATTGTTCCAGCTGCTGAGATAAATGTCAAACGAAGTTTCACAGATGTTCTTTCTCCTGTGTGAGTTAATCAGTCCAGCCTCCCCATAAATCTTCTTAGTGGAGCTCCCTGTTGCGACGGAGTAGCAGCGCCATCTTAAAAGGCTCAAATCACTTTCATTTTCTCTCATAGCCATGAAGATTTACGATTTATTTATCTTTATAGAATTTACAGCTTTTTCAGGCAGGAGACCCAAACATCCAACCATGAACTCTTGGTAAATTAATGGATCTCCTTGCCCTATAGCTGAACTTAGCTTCAGGTCGCTGCTCCAATTTAAAGTGCGTCACAGCTCATAAATCCTCCGAACGCGTCCAGAACTCGTGAAGGGAAAACTTTCAACACACTTTTCTGATCAGGTGCACTGGGCTCTTGGGAGCATGTCTCCAGGAAGTCAAAGAAAACAGAACAATAAATTGCTTCGCACAGCAGAACAACCTCAGTGTTGGTAGATACACACAGAGGGCTAAGTTTCAAATAAATGATTAAGAAAGATCAAAGAACGGTGAACTATGCCGTGACTTGTCTGCCCATTGCAAACATTGTTGAGACAAGATAAAATTTCACTCTACATATACATGCAACATAATACTTCAAAGTCTTCCTCCTTAACAACTGGAGCCTCTGCTTTGAAAACTGCTGCATTTGACCTGATAGGAGATTTCTTCCTGGAACCAGTGATGGTTACTTCAATAATGTAAGTGAGTACATCCATTTTCAATCATTTAATAGTAAAATTCTATGCTCAGAGTATGTCTCATTAAATTTAATGGGACTTACAGTGGTACCTCGGTTTATGAACACAATTGGTTCCGGAAGTCTGTTCATAAACTGAAGCGTTCATAAACTGAAGCGAACTTTCCCATTGAAAGTAATGGGAAGTGAATTAATCCGTTCCAGACGGTCCGCGGAGTAAGCGTTCATAAACTGAAGCGAACTTTCCCATTGAAAGTAATGGAAAGTGGATTAATCCGTTCCAGATGGGTCCATGGAGTACTTAAACTGAAGCGTTCATAAACTGAAGCATGGGTGTAATTGGTTCCGGAAGTCTGTTCATAAACTGAAGCGTTCATAAACTGAAGCGAACTTTCCCATTGAAAGTAATGGAAAGTGAATTAATCCGTTCCAGATGGGTCTGCGGCGTTCATAAACTGAAAATTCATAAACCGAGGTGTTCATAAACCGAGGTTCCACTGTACTCCCAGCTAAGTGTACACAGGATTGCAGCCTACATTACTAAAATTTACATTTTGCTATTAAAAATCAATTGTAACTGTTCAATACAGACGTGGTAATAGGAGACCAATTCACTTAGCATTCTAAATAGTAATATGAGTAGTTAAATTGTGCCAAGAAACTAATTTGTAAGCCACTGCAGGTGTTTTGTGAGTTCAAAATTGAACCTTGATAAGTAATAAGACTGTTGCATTGTTAAACAGCTGGAATTTCGTCTCACGACTAAAGTAGTTTTACAGAATTTTCTCCTGTGCCCCCAAACTTCTAATCCATTCAGGATGCATTTACGACATCCACTTTGTTGTACTATGAGGAAAATGTTGCAGGGGCAACAGGGTTATCACACTCCTCCCTACGTGAAGCAAACATATAGTGGATTGCAGCACTGCCCATAACATTAATAAATATGAATTTAAATTGTCTGCATGCAAGCATTAAATGAAATGGAGAAAGCAGTTCTGATATTTGATGGGATTTTCTCTCACTCACAGGTACATTGATGAAACAAGATAAATTTCACTCTACATATACATGCAACATAATACTTCAAAGTCTTCCTCCTAAACCACTGGAGCCTTTGCTTTGAAAACTGCTGCATTTGAGCTGATAGGAGATTTCTGCCTGGAACCGGTGATGGTTACTTCAATAATGTAAGTGAGTACATCCATTTTCAATCATTTAATAGTAAAATTCTATGCTCAGAGTTTGTCTCATTAAATTTAGTGGGACTTACTCCCAGCTAAGTGTACACAGGATTGCAGCCTACATTACTAAAATTTATGTTTTGTTATTAAAAATGAATTGTAACTGTTCAATACAGACGTGATAATAGGAGACCAATTCACTTAGCATTCTAAATAGTAATATGAGTAGTTAAATTGTGCCAAGAAACTAATTTGTAAGCCACTGCAGGTGTTTTTTTAGTTCAAAATTGAACCCTGGTCAGAAATAAGACTGTTGCATTGTTAAGCAGCTGGAATTTCTGAGAGATATACATATTCTTCTCACGACTAAAGTAGTTTTACAGAATTTTCTCCTGTGCCCCAAAACTTCTCATCCATTCAGGATGCATTTATGACATCCGCTTTATTGTACTATGAGGAAACTGTTGCAGGGGCAACAGGGTTATCACACTCCTCCCTATGTGAAGCAAACGTATAGTGGATTGCAGCACTGCCCATAACATTAATAAATATGGATTTAAATTCTCTGCATGCAACAATTAAATGAAATGGAGAATCAGTTCTGATATTTGATGGGATTATCTCTCCCTCACAGGTAGCACACAATCTTGTGTGACATACAAAATGCATAATCTGACATACACATCTGGATTTCTACTTCTAGAATTTTCTCAGTTCCGAGAACTACAGATACTACACTTCTTTGTGTTCCTAGGACTATACTTGATAACGGTAATCGGGAATCTTTTGATCATCTTTGTAATAGCCCTTGACCATCACCTGCATACACCAATGTACTTCTTCCTCATGAACTTGGCTGTTTCTGATATTGGCTCAGTTTCTGTCACTCTACCCAAATCCATGGTTAACTCACTCATGAACAACAGTCACATTCAATATGCTGAATGTGTCCCTCAAGTTTTCTTCTTTTTCTGCTTTGAATGCTCTGACTTAATCCTGTTAACCATAATGGCACATGACAGGTATGTTGCCATTTGCAATCCACTGCAATATGAAGTAATTATGAACAAAGGGGCCTGCATTCAGATGATAACCACAGCATGGATCACCAGTATTCTCTATGCTGTGCTACACACTGCAGGCACATTTTCAATTACCTTCTGCTCCAATCGTGTTGATCAATTCTTTTGTGAAGTCCCAAAACTACTAAAATTGTCTTGCTCTGACTTATACCTAGTTGAAGTTGGACTTCTTGCATTTAGCGGTATTTCTGCTTTTGGATGCTTTGTCTTCATCATTGTAACTTATACGTGGATCTTGACTGCAGTCCTCAAAATGCCTTCTGAACAGGGACGGCATAAAGCCCTCTCCACTTGCCTGCCCCACCTCCTCGTTGTCTCTGTATTTGTCTCCACTGGGATCTTTGCCTACACCAGACCACCTAATAGTAATAGCCCATCTGGCCTGGATCTAGTCTTTGCTGTGATGTATACTTTACTTCCTCCTATGATGAATCCCTTCATCTATAGCATGAGAAATAAAGAGATCCAAACAGCACTGAGGAAGCTCTTGAGCCTTAAACACTTTTGTGACACTTTCCCCAGATATAACCAGAAATGCTTGGGATTACCTATAATATTCCTGCCCAGGAGCTGAAAGTGTTGAGATCTGCTAAAGAATTCCCATCACGGGAGACAGATAAAATGTGGGGACACAGGAGTTGTCCTTTCCTGTCTGCTAGTAGTTTTCATGACCGCTACATATTATCTCTTTTAGTTTATACTGTCATTTGAAGAATATATCTTATCTATTTATTATTTATTTCTGATGATGTATGCTTGTTTTTACTGATGCTGATAGTGTTGTTGGGTAGGGCTTGATGTCTCTTTTGTGTTTGTGGATTTGGGGTGTGCTAGTAGTTATAATGGCCTCTACCTTATCTCTTTTAGTTCATATTGATGTTTTAATAATATATCTTATATCTTATTTATTTGCTCTGTTTAGCTTTGTTTTTATACTGAGGTGGTTTCTTTATTATTGATGATGCATGCTAATGGTGTTCTATTTTAGGCTTATTGATGTAAAGCCTGAGATTTGCATTAAGCATAGGATATAAACATTTTACAGAAGAATAAATAGCAAAGGTCTTCCTTGATCAGAATCCGCCTCCCTTGTTTAACCTTATTTGCTTGAACCATTTTAGCTTTTCCACAGATCCCCTCATGACAGCACATGCATGTGTAATCTCCCTGCATTTCATCCATGTTTTGCATGTGGAGATCTTTTAACCACCCCCAAGAAATAAATTCAGACATGACTCAAATTTCGGGTTTGGTTTTTGGCAGAATTTAGGCCACAACTTTATTGATTGCAATCAAGTGAGTGGTTGCACAGGCTCTGGTTCGACTAGCTACCTGCAGCCCTGCAGGCAGCGCTGACCCTGGGCACCAACTATAGGTCAGCCTTGGGTGAACACCTGGGACAGACGGCAAGCAGGAGCCCTGCTAGGCCTCCACCCAGATGTCCCCTGGACTCAGGCTCCAGGCACAACCCTTCACAGGGAAGACCAACCATGAGTTCCTTTACCACGGGGTAAAGGGACCCCTGACCATTAGGTCCAGTCGTGACCGACTCTGGGGTTGCGGCGCTCCTCTCGCTTTATTGGCCGAGGGAGCCGGCATACGGCTTCCAGGTCATGTGGCCAGCATGACTAAGCCGCTTCTGGCGAACCAGAGCAGCACACGGAAACACCGTTTACCTTCCTGCTGTAGCGGTACCTATTTATCTACTTGCACTTTGACAAGGTTGGCAGGAGCTGGGACCAAGCAATGGGAGCTCACCCCGTCACGGGGATTCGAACCACCAGCCTTCTGATCGGCAAGCCCTAGGATCTGTGGTTTAACCCACAATGCCACCCGCATCCCAACAAAATGGTGGTTCCAGGGAAATGCTAGAAAACAGAATGGCATTTCCCCCTAAATTACGGTAGCAGGGAAAACAAATGGCTGCAACTAAAGCAATGCACCTCCACTTCCTGCTACTGTGGGTGATAAGAGGGAGCTGCAACCCCAAATGCCCTGGTTAAACCCAAAGCCAGACTCCCAGAAACCATTGCCTCACCCATAAACGGCGACTCAAGCCAAGCCTATCACTACAAAACCAGACCCATACCTTGAACCCACCAATCCCTCTTTCACACGCTTGCCTCCCCCTCCTTCCCCCACTAGCAAAACACAGAAATCACCTAGCAAACTCATAGCACAAGCAATCATAAATACTAAGAAAAGTACTCAATAACCCATTTGGGGGGAGGCAGGCAGGGAGGAGAACATTAAAAGGAACCCTGGGTGAATGGGGAGGGAGGGGAGAGGAAGCAAAAAAAGGTGGGGGCCAAGTCAAATTGAACTGATCAGAGACAGAGAGGCAGACAGGAAGCCAAGAGTGAATGGAGGAAGGCGTGGGGTGGGGTGAGGGGTTTAGAACATGGAAACAAGTAGCAAATGGGATGAAGTAAAAGGAGGTAAGCAGAAACAGCAAAAGGATGCAGGCGGTGGATCCCCCCCCCCCAAAAAAAATAGTCCGGCCCCCCACAAGGTCTGAGGGACTGTGGACCTGTGACGGATATAGGACTCCTTTGAGTTGTTTATGACTCAATTAGGAGCCACTAATTTACCGCCCGGCACGCTTTCTCTGGCGCCTCTGCTCCGTAGACCCGGGCTGGCAGTAAAACATACAGCAGAGCCTTCTTCTTCTCTCACACAGCGAAAGCTTGTATAGCCGTTGGATAAAAAACCTCTTAAGAACACACAGAGTCCAAGGTGTTCTAATAACTACTGGAGTTTATTTTAAAGAGAAAATAACAAACAACCTGGTGAGAGCGCAGACATCTTGCGACCGTCTCCCAGGCAAAAACGAAACCAACTGATACACACAGAAACACTTCTGGCACATTCTGTAATATGATCTTCCTCAGTGATCAGGTGCTACACAGTAGACAGTTAACCCCTTCGGTTACTTGTTACTCCTCACACCCCCTCTCACCTGAACACTGGGGATAGCGGGTATCCAAACTTACCCCAAAACCAACCCTTCACAGAATTCCCCATGCCGTTGGAAACTCAAGGGTTTTGTGAACCCATCTGCTAGGTTCTCTTGGCTTGGACAATACCTCAACTTTACCAAGCCTACCTGTATGCTCTGACATACGTTTCGGAAGCGGATGTCTAAGTGTTTGGTTCTGGCCTTGCACTGTCCAGACTCCGCCAGTCTCAAAGATGGTTGATTGTCGCCCCAAACAGTGATGGGCTGGCTACAATCACCCCAGATTTCCTGGACCAAACATCTGTAGTACTCCAACTCAGTGCATGTCGCAGACAACGCACAGAATTCGGCTTCCGTGGAAGACATTGCTATTAGGCTTTGCCTGTGAGACCGCCAACCAATCAGGGCATTTCCAAACTTGACTACCAAACCAGTCACTGACTTCCTGTCCTCCTGATTGGCCCAATCAGCATCTGCAAAACAAGTGAGTTGTGGCTCACCTTGCGCTGACATTTCCAAACAATACTCTTTGGTCTCCTGCAAATACCTAAGCACTCTCTTAATGCCATTCCAAGCATGCACGCTAGGTTTCGATGCTTCTCTACTGAGCAAATTGACTGCAAAAGCAATATCTGGTCTGCTCCATTGTGACAAATACAACAGACTCCCTAGCGCTGACTGAAACACTTCAGGACTCTCAAACGCTACTTTGTCCTTCACTTGTGACTCTTTCACAAAGTTTGTCTCCATGGGTGTTCTGACCCCTTTACAGTCAGACATTCTGAACTTCTCAAGCAAATGTTCAATCTTGCCTTTCTGACTGAGCAAAAAACTTCCATCCTCAGTTCTGTCTATCTGCACACCTAGATAAACATTCACTGCACCTAAATTCTTGAGTTTGAACCTCTTGCCTAGCTCTTTTTCAAACTTCTGCACTTGCATCTGGCTCTTTGCTAAGCAAATCAAGTCATCTACATAGACAAGCAACAGTTCTTGCTGTTCTCCTTCACCTCTGAGATACAGACAACTGTCAGCTAGACTCTTCCTGAAACCTAGGCTCTTCAAAACAGAATCAAGACATGAATTCCAATTTTTAGCGGATTGCTTCAGACCGTAGATCGACTTGTGCAGCTTCCACACCTGACCTGGCACGTCACTCTCAAACCCTGGAGGAGGCAACATGTACAACTCCTCCTGGAGGTCAGAGTTCAAATAAGCGGTGTCCACATCAAAGTGGTTGACCACTAGGCCTCTCTGCGCTGCAGTCGCTAAAAGCATCCTGAAAGATTCCGCTCTCGAAGTCGGACTAAAGACATCTGTGTAGTGGATTCCTTTCTTCTGAGTAAAACCTCTAGCCACTAATCTAGCCTTGTACTGAGGCTCTCCAGTCACTGTGGGTTTCAGCCTGTAGACCCACCTACAACTGACTGCTTTCTTGCCTTCTGGCAGCTGTGTTAGGCTATACACACCAAGAGATTGCATGGAGTTCAACTCTTTCTCCATTGCAACTTTCCACTTACTAGCTTCCTCCACTGACAACTGTTGCACCTCTTCAAAGCTTTCAGGCTCACACACTGCTAGGTTCGCCCATACACTGACAGCTGAAAACCTTTCAGGTGGTTTACCTTTCGTGGTGCGTTTTGAACGCCTTGGTCCCACATCTTCCCCCTCTAAATCCGAACTGCTTGTCTCTGACTGTGGCTCTCTCGGACTAGCAGCACTGTCAAGAGACCTACTACGCTTTGCAGCCCCCTCTGGGCTTGCTTTGGGTGAAGTGGGTGACCTACCACGTTTGCTGTACTTCCCAGGCTTGACCTGGGGTGAAGTCGGTGCGCTTCTGACTACTTGCTTCACTTCCCTAGGAGCTACACCACTTGGACCAGCTGCCTGACCTGGATCTGGTCCTGCAGCACCTGGAACTCCAGCATCAGCCACCTGAGTTTCCTCTTCCTGGTCAAAACCTGAAGACCAGTCAAGAAGAACTTCGGGGTTAGCATGAATGCGTCTCCAGCCCTCTTGTTCACAGAACGTAGCACTCCTGCTAATGTGAACGCGGGTTTGGTCCCCCTCTGCTGGTACAAACCTCCAAGCCTTTGAGTTTGGTTCGTAACCACAGAAGATCATTTTCCTGGATCTTGATCCTCCCTTTCTGCGCTTCTGCTTTGGAATTAGAACCCAAGCCTCACACCCAAAAGTTCTGAAATAGTGCACCTTCGGAACTTTGCCATACAACATGTAGTAGGGTGTGTTTTCCACAACTGAATTAAAAGCGCGGTTTGAACAATAATTCACAAATTTATAACATTCCCCCCAAAACTTCTGGGGTAATCCTGCATCAAACAACGTTGCCTCTACCAGTTCAGACAGCGTCCTAAATTTCCTTTCAGCTAAACCATTCTCTTGTGGACTAAAAGGGGCGGTTTTTCTGTGCCTAATTCCCTTGCTGCGGAAAAACCCTTGTAGTTCTGCACTCAAAAACTCTCCCGCCCTGTCACTCTGAAAACACTGGACAGTGACGGAGAACTGTAGTTCTACTTCGGCTACCCACTCTTTTATCACTTTGGCAGCCTCCCCCTTCTCTTTCAGTGTTATGACCCAGGAAAAATGACTGAAATCATCCAAAAGACACAAAACATATTTTGAACCACCTAAACTTGACGTTGACATAGGCCCAGAAATATCCAAGTGCACTAACTGAAATGGCTTTGTGCTCTTCCTCTCAGACCTAGGATAAGAGCATCTCTTCGTCTTCGCTTTCGCACATGCGCGGCATTGCAGGTGTTTTTGACATGGCTTGAACCTGCAACCTTTGACAAAATCAGGGGCTTTTTTCACATAAGGAAAAGACATGTGACAATATTTACGGTGCCAAGCATGAATACAATCCTTATGGATGGCGCCCTCTGTTCCCTTTGGGGTATTGGCACTTTTAGCCTGAGCATCACCAGTGTTACTTCCACCTGCTTGCCCCCTCCCATCTAGGACAAACAGACCATCAGACCCAACAGTAACGCTTACCAGCTCAGCCCCATCTCTGGCAATTTTGCAAACACCATTGGCAAAACTTATTTCAAAGCCCTCATGCAATAAGCAAGACACACTTAAAAGACCATTCTCCATGCCTGGTACAACATAAACATCAAGGTTAGTGTCTAAGCATTGCATATAAAAAACACCCTTGCTTTTAACTGTTCCAGAAGAACCATCAGCAAGATGCAGGCTTTTTTCTTCTTCAAGTGGCCTGCAGTTCAGGATCTGTCCTGAAGGCGGTACAAGATGATGGCTGCTGCCTGAGTCGATAATAAAAGTGAAACTGTCCTGTCCTCTGTTTCTAACCGTTGCTAAGGCAGCAGAAAGATGTCGGCTGACAGGGTTATCTGGAGTTTTCCCACGTCCTCTGCCTCGGCGCTGCTGGCTGGTCCCACGACCACGTCCGCTGGGTTGCCTGGCACCTGGCTGAGTGACCTTGGCTGCTTCCGG
Organism: Zootoca vivipara; assembly: GCF_965207765.1. NCBI lineage: Eukaryota > Metazoa > Chordata > Lepidosauria > Squamata > Lacertidae > Zootoca > Zootoca vivipara. The sequence continues at coordinate 30,011,868 of NC_142595.1, forward strand.
AGCTGGGCAAAATCTCGCTACGTGCCCAGGCTGCTGGCACCGATAACAAAGCCTTGTTGCGCACACACTCACAGTGGATTCCTCAGTGCTTTTTACTGCACCCCCACTGGCTTCTCTGCGCCCACGGCCCCCCTTCTCAGCCGATTCTTTCTGGCGTCTCTGTTCCTCATCCGCCAAACGCCCAGAAACGTAAGCAATCGTGAGTTCAGCTTCAGGCATGGCCTCAAACGTTAAGCACAAATGCTCATAGGCGTTTCCCAAACTAGACAGCAAAATATAAACTTTTTCCTTCTCTTTGAACACAAGCTCATGCCGCTGCAGCTTATGGAATGCATCAATCACATTGGCAATGTGCTCCTTAATGGGTTGCCCTGGTCTCAGTCTCAACTCAAAGAGATGCCTCATAGCATGCAGCTTAGCTCCAGCTGTTTTTCTCTGATGGACCCTTTCCAAACTGTCCCAGGCTTGCTTGGCATTTTCAGCATTTTGCACATAGGGCAGTTGCGTAGCATCACAGCTCATGGCAATGGCACATAAAGCCTTATTGTCTTTCCTGGTTTCTGCTGCAAACCTCTGTGCTTCGCCTGCTGAATTATCAGCGACAGGGGTTGGAGGATTTAACACACAAGTCCATAAATCCTTTCCTAGCAACCACATTCTGGCCCTTTCTCTCCACTCTGCATAGTTGTCGCCATTCAACCTCTGGAACGGCACGACAAATGACTCCTGTAGCTGCTCCGCCATCTTGTCCACCCCCGGGCTCCGTGTCCGTGTACTCACTCAGAATAGCTGACGTTGCTCCTCCGGGTAGACTGCGGATCCCAGCCTCTGGTCCAGGGTCTTTCTGCTAGCGAGTGCATCTGTTAATTGCCGACTGCAAAACAACAGGTTTCTCCCAGCTAGCTCTTTACACCGGCTTTCTCCAAGGCTTTTACAGCTGCAATCACCTTTTATTGCTTTGGTGATTTATTAGGTTCAGGACCTCTTATCTCCCAGAACCTGTCACCCAGAACTTGTGACAGGTGGCCCATGACCTATGATCCATAACCTGTGACGGATATAGGACTCCTTTGAGTTGTTTATGACTCAATTAGGAGCCACTAATTTACCGCCCGGCACGCTTTCTCTAGCGCCTCTGCTCCGTAGACCCGGGCTGGCAGTAAAACATACAGCAGAGCCTTCTTCTTCTCTCACACAGCGAAAGCTTGTATAGCCGTTGGATAAAAAACCTCTTAAGAACACACAGAGTCCAAGGTGTTCTAATAACTACTGGAGTTTATTTTAAAGAGAAAATAACAAACAACCTGGTGAGAGCGCAGACATCTTGCGACCGTCTCCCAGGCAAAAACGAAACCAACTGATACACACAGAAACACTTCTGGCACATTCTGTAATATGATCTTCCTCAGTGATCAGGTGCTACACAGTAGACAGTTAACCCCTTCGGTTACTTGTTACTCCTCACAGGACCGGCCCCCTGCTGAAAAAGTTTGCTGACCCCTGAGCTACAGCCTCGAACGATGAGGAAGATCCCCAGCTCTGTTTGACAGCGCGAAGCAGGTGCCTGACATAGAATCAAAGAATCATAGAGTTGGAAGAGACCACAAGGGCCATCCAATCCAACCCCCTGCCAAGCAGGAAACACCATCAAAGCATTCCTGAAAAGTGGCTGTCAAGACTCTGCTTAAAGACCTCCAAAGAGGGAGACTCCACCACACTCCTTGGCAGCAAGTTCCACTGTCGAACAGCTCTTACTGTCAGGAAGTTCTTCCTAATGTTTTGGTGGAATCTTCTTTCTTGTAGCTTGAATCCGTTGCTCCGTGTCCACTTCTCTGGAACAGCAGAAAACAACCTTTCTCCCTCCTCTATATGACTTTTATATATTTGAACATGGCTATCATATCACCCCTTAACCTTCTCTTCTCCAGGCTAAACATACCCAGCTCCCTAAGCCGTTCCTCATAAGGCATCATTTCCAGGCCTTTGACCATTTTGGTTGCCCTCCTCTGTACATGTTCCAGCTTGTCAGTATCCTTCTTGAACTGTCTTGCCCAGAACTGGACACAGTATTCCAGGTGAGGTCTGACCGGAGTACAGTGGTACTATTACTTCCCTTGATCTAGATGCTATACTCCATACTCCTATTGATGCAGCCCCGAATTGCATTGGGATTTTTTAGCTGCTGCATCACACTGTTGACTCATGTCAAGTTTGTGGTCTACCAAGACTCCTTGAGTCACGCTTCCGCTTTTATATCCCCCCACTATCACCCAACACAAAAGTGTTTGGCCAAGAAGCCGGGGTGATCGTGGTGCCACCCTGGCATGACAACATTACTCGACCCATACCGGGGGGGGGGACCAGCCTGGGGGGCTGCCCGCAACCAGGACCATCCTTAAAGATGATCCAACTTATCACTGTGGCATTAATCATGAATCTGAAGCCATTCCTATCGATATTAAATCTCAAAAAGGAAGTAGGCATTGTGTTTTCTAGTGCTTTGTGGGAAAACAGCATGAATCTTCAGTCTAATCTTCCAATTCAAAATTTAAAAGAAACACAAAATGGAAAAGGGTGGTGAATTATTATTATTTATTATTATTATTATTATTATTATTATTATTATTATTATTATTATTATTCAAGCACTTGAAAGATTTCAATAAGCACAAGGGGACACTCTTTTGATGGTAGTTCCTTGAGTGTTGACTGTTATTCCTTTTCAGGAGCCTGACAAAAATATCTACAAGGTGGCTTTTGTGACAGAGCACTGGTTTTCTCTTGCAGAGAAAAATCATTGCACCACCTTAGCCTTTTGCATTTGGTTTACTTATTAATATACTGCAACAAAACAGGCGAAGAACATATAGCATTGTTGTATTAAGTGGTTTTTGGTTTGGTTTTAAAGAAAAATAGGAGCCGGTATGTATCGTGCCGCCACAACCACCACCACCCCACCACTGCCCCTTGTCACCCTCTTGCTCCCTCCCTCCCCTCTCCTTGCACCTTTTCAACTTCCTCCACCACTGCTTCCAATTGCTGCAGGCAGAGCCTCCTGGAGGCGATTTGGCGTGACCCGTACAATCACCAAAGCACCTTTCAGGAAGGTGCCTGCCAATCATTAAAAGGCCAGGCCAGAGCCTATTCTGGCCTATAGTTTTCCTACCACTAGGATGGTGTGGCATCCAGGGGGAGCCTCCTGCCTCCTTCTGCAAGCATGAATCACTTTATTGCAACTCAATGGACTGCAGTGCCTTCGCCTACGGAATCCAATCATGGGGATACAACATAATGGGTTTAAAGGCGACCCAAATATTCAAAGCAAATCCTTTAATCCTATCACAATATTAGTCTGTATCAATACATCTGTACACAAACACACAAACAAACAATTTGACTTGGATAGGTGTGCAGCTTCTTACTTCTAATAACCATCCTGTGCATTTATTTATTTCTAGTTAGTATATATTACAAGAAAGACAAGATCCAGATCAGATGAGCTATTGCTAGGACTCCTTGCATGAGGAAGAGTCCAGTGAACAGGAGCACAGAGAAAACAAGGTGGAGGGCAGGCAAGTGGAAATGGCCTTATGCCATTAATAATATTGATATTGATATTGATAATAATAGTATGCCACTGTTCAGAATGGATTTTGAGGACAGCAGTTAAGATCCACACGGAAGTTATAACACGGAAGATAAAGCACCCTAATGTTATGATAGTGCTAAATACAAGAAATCCAACTTCAGATAGGAACAAGGCAGAACAGTAGTTTTGGATTTCACAGAAACATTGGTACAATTTAGCTAGCCTGGCAAGTATATTGGTACAATATACTAGCCTGGCAAGTACGGAAACATATAAAACAAAATACAATAAACAAAATAAAACAAGATGAGAATATAATTGAGAATCCAAAAGAAATTAGGAAGGAATTCCAGAAATTTTACAGGAAATTATATCAGAAAGGGAAGGAGAGTGAAATAGAAATGGAAAAATATCTTGAAAAATATGATCTAGAAATAATTTCAGAGGAACAAAAAACATATTTAAATGAGTTAATTACAATGGAAGAGGTGCAAGGGGCTATAAAAGGGCTTAAAACAGGAAAGTCACCGGAGCCGGATGGCTTCCCGGCCAAGTACTATAAAGAACTGACAGAACAAATCTCACCAGTTATGCTGCGAGTTATGAATGAGGTGTTAGTGAAAGGCGAAATTCCAGATTCCTGGAAAAATGCATATATTACTTTATTACCAAAAGGAGAAGTGGATGTTACGGATGTAAGGAACTATCGTCCGATTTCATTACTAAACACGGATTATAAAAAAATTGCAAATATTATTGCAGCCAGGTGGAAAGAAGTATTGAATAAAATACTGCATAAAGACCAATCCGGGTTTCTACCTGGCAGACAGATGAGAAGTAATGTAAGAATGGTAATTGATGTGATAGAGTATTTGGATACAAGAATCGATGTAAAAGCAGCATTAATATTCGTCGATGCGGAGAAGGCCTTTGACAACATCTCATGGAAATTTATGATGAAAAACCTAGAGAGGATGGGGGTAGGAGAAAGATTCTTAAGAGGTATCAACAGAGGTATCAAGAACAAAGGGCTAAATTAATAATAAACAGTATCTTAACAGATTAATTAGAAATAGAGAAGGGCACGAGACAGGGGTGCCCTCTTTCACCTCTCCTATTTATTTCAGTTATGGAAGTTCTGATGAAAAGAATAAGAGAAAATAAAGACATAAGAGGAATAAAAGTAGGAAAGAAAGAGTTTAAACAAAACGCATTTGCCGATGGTTTGATTTTGATGCTGGAAGACCCACAAGAAAGTATGGATGAGGCGTTAAAAGAAATAGATGAATTCGGCAAACTTGCAGGCTTTAAGCTAAATATGGTAAAGACTAAAATGATGGTGAAAAATCCAAGAAAACATGAAACAGAGGAGTTGCAAAGAAAGTATGGTATTATGGCTGTTAAAAAAAATATCTAGGGATCTGGTTGACTCCGAAAAATATAAATTTATTCAGTGATAACTATGAGATAACATGGAAGGAAATAGAAAAAGTTTTGGAAAAATGGGAAAATTTAAATTTATCAATGTGGGGTAGAATCGCTATTATTAAGATGAACCTACTACCAAGGATGCTTTTCCTTTTTCAAATGTTGCCTGTAGTGAAAGGCACAAGCTGCTTCGACCAATGGAGAAGGAAAATCTCCAGGTTTATCTGGCATGGAAAACCACCAAGAATAAAACATAAGCTTCTAATAGACAAAAAAGAACGTGGTGGGTTTTCCATGCCAGATTTGAAAACTTATTATGAAGCGGCTTGTCTAGTCTGGGCAAAAGAATGGATGTCATTAAAAGATAAGGACTTGTTAGATCTAGAAGGGTTTAAGAACAGGCACGGATGGCATTCGTACCTATGGTACAATAAAGGTAAGGCTCATAAAGGCTTCTTAACCCACATTTTGATTAAGCCGATCTTTGAAGTTTGGGAAAGGTATAAAAACATCTCGGAGAGAAAGACACCATTATGGTTATCACCCACAGAAGCTTTAACAGTCAAGAAGGTAAATATGGATGTGGAGTGGTTAACATATGAAGAAATACTAGTAAAAACAGACAAAGATTGGGAAATCAAACCTTATGAACAGCTACAAAAAAAGATGACGAGTTGGTTGCAATATTAGCAGATTAGAGATCTGTTTAAGGATGATAAGAAAAAGATGGGCTTTGCAAGTAAAAGATTCCAAACGGAAATAGTAGAAGGCAAAAACAAATTGTCATCTAAGATGAATGAATTTATATTGGAGTGGAACACAAAAGACGAGGAAACAAAAGACGTTATGATTAGATGGGCCATAGATTTTGGATATAACATTGAAATTGATTCATGGCTGAAACTATGGAACCAATATATTAAGTTCACTGTGTGTACGGTACTGAAGGAGAACATTATGAAAATGATGTACCGGTGGCACTTGACTCCAGTCAAGATAGCTAAGATCTATAAGAAAAAAGAAAAAAGATGTCGGAAATGTTTGTTGGAGGAGGGGGATACTTACCATATGTGGTGGCGGTGTAAAAAAGCAATACCATACTGGGAACAGATATATAATGAGTTAAAAAAATTATTAAAATATACGTTCCAAAAAAAAAACAGAATTATTTCTGTTGGGTCTGATGGGGAAGGAGATTAGGAAAGAGGACCACAGAATATTCATGTACGCAACCACTGCAGCCAGAGTTCTATTAGCGCAGAGATGGAAGACCCCAGATACCCCAACTGTGGAGGAATGGAGGGTAAAGATGGTAGATTATTTAGAGTTGGCTAGACTGACTGGAAGAGTAAGAGATCAAAAAGACCAGAAATCTCAAAAAGAATGGAGAAAATTTAGAGAATATCTGAGAATACACTGCAAACCAACAATAATGCTAACTGGCTTGACATAATACCTACAATTGTTTAAAATATAAAAGGGATATAAAGAAGAACTGGACGAAGGAGAAAACATATAGAAATAAAGAAAAAGAGCAGAGAAGAGATAGGAGGATAGAAAACCAAACGTGAAAGAAGGAGGAAGCGTAGCTCGGCAGAGCTTTTAGAAAATAGAGATGAAATGAATATTGATAGTGTAGGGTGGAGGGTAGGGGTATGTGTTGTACTCGATGTACAGATTGTATTGTATATAATGACCAATAGTATATAAGGATGTATGAAGGTCTATGTTTTCTTTTTTGTTTTGTTTTTTTGTATATTTGAAAATTCAATAAAAATTATGTTGAAAAAAACACCAACATTGGTACAATATAGCTGGTATGGTCGATTGACTTGCTGTTGCAGTTTTGAAAAGTAATGGCATTAGCTGAACTGTTCCCATGTAAGACTCTTGAGAAAAATACACCAGGAGACTTCGTGACCAGCGGGAAGAGTTGGTGGAAGAAGACTGGAAGAAATTTAAAGTTTATTTAAAAAACAAATGTAAGATTGGAAATAATAAATATAAGATCTGGAAGTATATGGAGGTTGTAGAGGAGGATTTGTTGAGAATTTACAGATATTAAAATTCAAATATGTGTTATAATTATATTGTTGAGTTAGCATTAGATATAAATGTCAAGGTAAAATTGATTGGTATGTTAAGGAAGTAATGAGATATTATTTGACACTGAAGTTAAGCAGAGAAGAATATGTTTATATAACCGGTAAATAAGACTGGAAACAAGATGTAGAAAGTACTAAAGATGATATACATTGTAACACAGTCAGGAAGTACTGGAGGAAGTCAACAATGATAGATAATTAGAGCCTTTTTCTTTCCCCTCTTTTTCTTTCTCTTTTTTCTTTTTTATGGTTGATGTTTTGCTTTTCTATACTTTTTTGTATGCTTGTATTGTATTCATTTTGTGTTTTTGGTGCCTTTTTTCCTTTTTGTATTTTTAAGCTTATAAAATAAAAAAAATATTTCAAAAAAGAAGAGAAAAATACACCATTAATACCAGGCATCAACATCACATGTTAATAGAAAAACAGGAAGATAATCCTACAATCCTTCTTTCTTAAAAACTCCAGAAAAACATGGATGGAATGCAGGAAGATTACACATACATGTGCTGGAAAGCTAAAATGGTGCAAGCAAACATGGTTAAATATGGGAGGCAAAATATTTACATCTATGCTTAATCCAGAGATCTCAGATCCCAGATGGGTTATTACTAGATGGTCTGATGTAGGCAAAGAGCCTAGTGCAGACAAATACAGAGACAACGAGGAGGTGGGGCAGGCAAGTGGAGAGGGCTTTATGCCATCCCTGTTCAGAAGGCATTTTGAGGACTGCCGTCAAGATCCATGCATAAGTTACAATGATGAAGACAAAGCATCCAAAAACAGAAATACAGCTAAATGCAAGAAGTCCAACTTCAACTAGGTATAAGCCAGAGCAAGACAATTTTAGTAGTTTGGGGACTTCACAGAAGAACTGATCAACTCGATTGGAACAGAAGGAAATTGAAAATGTGCCTGTAGTGTGCAAGACAGCATAGAGAATACTGGTGATCCATGCAACGGTTATCATCTGAATGGAGGCCCCTTTGTTCATAATTACTTCATATTGCAGTGGATTACAGATGGCCACATACCTGTCATGTTCCATTATGGTTAACAGGGTTAAGTCAGAGCATAAAAAGAGGAAATAGAAAAAAAAACTTGAGAGACACATTCACCATAAGAAATGTGCCTGTTATTCATGATTGAATTAACCATGGCTTTTGGTTCAATGAAAGAAACTGTTCCAATATCAGAAATGGCCAAGTTCTCAGGAATTCCAGCTGCTTCACAATGCAACAGTCTTATTACCGACTAGGGTTCAATTTTGAACTCACCAATCACCTACATTGGCTTACAAATTAGTTTCTGGGCACAATTTAACTACTCATATTACTATTTAGAATGCTAAGTGAATTGGTGTCCCATTATCCGAGATTGTCTCCTTCCCTACAGACTCTGCCTTGTGTTCAGATTGGCAGAGGGGCCCCTCTTGGTTATTTCCAGCATCCTTAGAAGTTCATGGGACTGTTCTTGGAGAGTTTTCTTTCTTTCTTTTTTTGTAGAAACGACTTTCAAAAAATTTGGATTTTGCACTTTCATTGTAGAATTTACACCATATAATGAAGGCACATATATTTACCCTAGTTCTTGACACTACAAATACACACACATAAACACACACGTATCTTGGGTTGCACCTTTTTTTTCCAAACTGAAATTGTTTTAAGTGATTTTTATAGTGTTGTATACTGCCCTGGGACCTTATATGATGATGATGATGATGATGATGATGATGATGCAGCACTTTCATGCAGTAGGTTAGCATCCTCATGAGTGGCTCAGAACAGCACTTTCTCAGCTTCTGCCCATCATAGTCTCTCCTCTGCTTTGATGAGACCTTTGACATCTGGGTTATGTAGGCTACTCCAACACCAATTACACCCCACCAACAACCCAAGCCTAGACCAATCCATGGAAGACATTCACTTTTTGGAAAATATAGTTCAACAACATACTGGAGATAGTACAAGGGACCCTCCCGTTATATAGGAAACCTATTGACTTATACAGGTGCTTTATCTTGATTTCACTTGTACTTCGCAGCTGATAGTACTCAAACATTTCACTGAGGGTAGACCTGTGCTTTCACCAACATTTCTCTGATGAAACTTGGGACACCCCACTCCATAATGATAATTTTATTATCAATATTTATCCTACTGGGTGGCCCCAGAACTCTGGGCAGTTTTCCACATATTGGACTCATGGTTGGTCTTCCCTGTGAGCGGTTGTCCCCAGATCCTGAGTCCAGGGGACATCTGGGTGGAGGTCTAGCAGGGCTCCTGCTTGCCACTGTCCCAGGTGTTCACCTGAGGCTGACTTATGGTTGGTGCCCAGGGTCAGCGCTACCTGCAAGGGTTCAGGGAGCTAGTCGAACCAGAGCCTATGCAACCATTCACTTGATTGTAATCAATAAAGTTGTGGCCTAAATTCTGCAAAAACCAAACCAAAAAATTGAGTCTTGTCTGAATTTATTTCGGGGGGTGGTGGTTAAAAGGTCTACACTCTCAAACATTTCACAAATGAAAAAGGGACATCCTACCATACCCTCCAACACTTCTCCAATGAAAATAGGGACACCATAAGGACAAGTGAGACATTCCAGGATCAAATCAGAGACTGGGATGGCTTCTCTAAATCAGGGGCACCCCTGGAAAATAGGGACACTTGGAGGGTCTGCTTTCCAAGACCAGCACCCCAACCTAAAACCAACAACAACAGGCCACAGTACAGTGATACAGACACAGGATATAGGCCCTGTGGTCAATCCAGATGCCAACTCTCCCCATGGCTATTCGGGCAATGTTTTTACATGCTCTAAACATGTTATCCACAATTTGTGCTGTGTCAAAGCCTGCTTTCTCCCCTCTCTACCCCCCCCCTTTAAAAAAAAGACACCACTCCCTGCAACATGCATAATTTTTTTTCTACCTCTTTTGCCAGGAATGTAAGACCTTCATATAAATGCTATGTGTGTATGTGTTTTGCAGTGACTTCCTCATAAAAACATGTTTCGAATGACCTGGGCTTGCACACAGTGACATTGGGCTATTTCAGAGCTGGCTTCTAGCCTGGCACGCTTTCCTGAAATGGTGATGTGACAGGGCCATTCCAGGAAGTGCTGCTGAGACACAACCTTGTCTTCAAAGACCCCCACACTGTTACATGTGCAAATGGGGTCTTTTGCATAGTTAGAAAACATTTTAATTTATTTTAATTACTCATTCCAGGAAAGTTTGCTACTCTAAAAGCATGTCATCAAAGAGTCTCACAAACACAGCAAGTGAGCACATTTGGTTTCAAGCAAGTTGGGCTTTCTATTCTATTCTAGTTTTTTTCTTCTTCCCTCTCTCCATATATATCTCAGCTACCTCATTATGTTCATTATGTTTCTTCAGTCTGTCCTGAGCATCTGAGGGGAAAGTAAAAGATGGAGAAATTCTGTTTGGAAGATGAGTGGTCAAAGAGACAAGAGAATGGGGAAGGGGATGATGAGAAGAAAGGGGCTGGGAATAAGAAAGTATTTACTTTTCCACATGCATATTATCGGTGCTTTTTTAAAGAAAAAATGGTACTGGTACACACCCTGAAGTTGATACAGTAAGTGCCACACTTTAAACATGGGGGGGGGGGTCAGGACTGCATTTCCTTGAGTACCCCGAGAAAAAAAGCATGGTGTATTATCAACAGGAGATGCAATTTGTTCTCGAAGCTACCAACATGAGTTTGACCAAACTGCAGGAGGCAGTGGAAGACAGGAGTGCCTGACTTGCTCTGGTCCATGGGGTTACAAAGAGTCAGGCACGACTAAAAGACTAAACAACAGGGTGCTCTCTCTCAACACAGGAGAGAAAAAGAAGGACCCAGAACAAAAGCATGCCTGCCCTTAAAGGTAAAGGGCCCCCTGACCATCAGGTCCAGTTGTGTCCGACTCTGGGGTTGCGGTGCTCATCTCGCTCTATAGGCCGAGGGAGCCGGCATTTGTCCGCAGACAGCTTCCAGGTCATGTGGCCAGCATGACAAAGCTGCTTCTGGCGAACCAGAGCAGCACACGGAAACACCGTTTACCTTCCCGCCGGAGCGGTCCCTATTTATCTTAAATGTGCCCTTAAGGCAGGAGAGCACAGAGACAATGGAGAGGTTTTTCCATTTTCTCCCTCCTTTCAGAGAAAGGCCCAGTCAGCCTGGGAGAGAGAAAAATGGTTTCGGGACTGTTTTCCTGTATGTGTTTGTTTGGTACATTTATGAACATTTATTATAGATAAGTAAGACCCTCATTTGGAAGTGTGCATGCACACGAAAGCTCATACCAAAATAAAAACTTAGTTGGTCTTTAAGCCCCTACTGAAGGATTTTTTTTTATTTTGTTCCTTTTTGAGATCTAATATCGATAGAAATGTTTTCAGATTCATGGTTACTGCCAATGTTATAACACATGAATATCTAAGATTGGCATTTGTAGCAGTAAGAACTGCTGAATTGATCAGACCAGTCTCTTTGCGTACACACGCGCTAGTCCTGTCTGTGGTGCCTACCCTCTTCCCCAATAAAGAGTCAAGAGTCAAGAGTATGGATTAAAATTGGCCACAACTTTATTGAATTCGAGAAGTGGGAAACTTGGCCCAGGCCTTGGCAGGTAACCCTCTCAGCCCCTCTGGTTGAGGATATGCAGGTTGACGAGGCCAGAAAGAGGGGACTGTAAAGTGCAAACTTACACAGCATGCCCTCCTCTAACCCCGTCCGGGAGTTTGACCTACAAGCCGCTGCTCCAGGGCCAGGGACTCCCGATTTTGCCCTTTTTTAGATGGGCCCCTGCAACGCCGCCGCTTGGAGATAGACAAAATGAAACCTTGCCAAGGCCAAAAACCGCCAAAGTTGTGACGAATCGGTGCGGGGAAGGCGAAACCTGCCAATGCAGGGAAAATTCCTTCCCGGTTCTGAATACAGCAACCAACTATGCCGCAGCAGCGCCCGCTAACCTGTAACACAAAAACGTTATGCTGTAAAGAAAACACCGTTAACCTGATGATCGCTGCCTAGGAAGGAATTTTTGGAAAAAAGAAAGTTAAAGGAAACACTGTTAACCTGGTGATCGCAGACCTAGGAAAGAAGTTTCAAATTAAGCAAGTTAAATGAGGGAGGGCGGGTGGGTGACTCGAGCAGGAAGAAAGGACAAAGAGGCTTCTCCAAGGTGCCCCCTGCCTCTTTTCTTTGGCCTTACTCCGCCCCCTCCGGCCAGGTGTCCTTTGTCCTGGCTGGCCGGGTGGCAGGTCATAGGCCAATCCCCCCAGGTGGGTGTCACCAGCCAGGTAAGCCCCACGCGGTGTCACAAACCTCGCCCACCTGAGGGGAGGGGTGAGGGCGGATCGGATATTGTTAAGGTAATGGCCCTCGTTAGCTTGCAAAGTATCCTTTTTACATGTCTCAAGTATCTTTGTTAAGGTAATGACCCTAGTCAGCTTGCAAAGTATCCTTTTTACATGTCTCAAGTATGAAAAAGGAGATTTATTTTAGGGTTTCTGGGAATAACATAACCTATACTTTAAAAATTCCTTCAGTAGTACCTTAAAGACCTTAAAGACCAACTAAGTTTTTATTATGGTATGAGCTTTCGTGTGCATGCACACTTCGTCATTTACACTGAAACAGAATCCGCCAGACCCTTATGTATATTCAGAGGGTGGGGGTGATGGCATGGGCGTGGGCAGGGGGGGCAGGAGGGGGCAATTGCCCCCCCTAGAAGCAGGGCCGCTGGCCAGCCTGCCCCGCTGCCCGCCCGGTGCCGTCTCCCTTCTCCCTGGCTGGCTGTGGGGCGGGCGGAGGAAAAGCCAGGCAACCGCTTTGCGCGGCTCTGGGGCTTTCCCTCCACCTGCCCCGGCGATTGCAGAGGGGGAGGACGGGATCGGAGCAGCCCGATTTCGGGCTGATCCTGGCTCCCCCTGGCCCCTGCCGATCGCGGAGGGGGAGAAGGGAGTCGGAGCAGCCCGATTTCGGGCTGATCCTGGCGCCCCCTGGCCCCTGCCGACCGGATACCCAGCCGGATAGGCGGGGTACAAATAAAAAAATGTTGTTGTTATTGAAATAAATAAATAAATAAATAAGTAAATAAGTAAATAAATAGCACTGTCATCCTGAGGTTCTGAAGCTTGGTCTTGATGCTGGCTCAGCTCCACAACAGTTCTGTCAAACAGATTAACATTCAGGAAATTACAACCCTTTGTACATAGAAACATTATTTACAACAAATAGCTGCATCTGTAAATGCTTTGTTGAGCCAGCCTCTCAACAATGTTCTATTTTCTCTAGAGGGAACAGATGTAAAAGGCAATATAGAACAACGCTTTGCAGGTACAGTATAGTACTTGCACGTTAAGCCAAAACCAGATCATCAAGGGAACAAAATAGAATAAATTACAGACATTTACATTTCTATTGCCTTTTTGGTGCCAATCATCTATTTAGGTTAGTGTGGAAACCAGCAAAGAAAAGGCAAAGGGAAAAAAATTCAACACACTTTTCTAATCAGATGCACTGGGCTCTTGGGAGCATGTCTCCAGGAAATAAATAAAAAAACACAGAAGAATAAATTGCTTCGCAGAAGCACTGGGCAGAACAACCTCAGTGTTGGTTGATACACACAGAGGGCTAAGTTTCAAAGAAATAATGAAGAAAGTTCAAAGAAATGGGTGAACTATGCCATGCTTTGTCTGCCTATTGCAAACATTGTTGAGATGATAAATTTCACTCTACATATACATGCAACATAATACTTCAAAGTCTTCCTCCCAAACAACTGGAACCTCTGCTTTGAAAACTGCTGCATTTGAGCTGATAGGAGATTTCTGCCTGGAACCGGTGGTGGTTACTTCAATAATGTAAGTGAGTACATCCATTTTCAATCGTTTAATAGTAAAATTCTATGCTCAGAGTATGTCTCATTAAATTTAGTGGGACTTAAAGGTAAAGGGACCCCTGACCATTAGGTCCAGTCGTGACCAACTCTGGGGTTGTGACACTCATCTCGCTTTATTGGTTGAGGAAGCTTCCAGGACATGTGGCCAGCATGACAAAGCCGTTTCTGGCGAACCAGAGCAGCGCACGGAAACACCGTTTACCTTCCCCTATTTATCTACTGTATTTGCACTTTGTGCTTTTGAACTGCTAGGTTGGCAGGAGCTGGGACCAAACAACGGGAGCTCACCCTTTCGCGGGGATTCGGACTGTCAACCTTCTGAACGGCAAGCCCTAGGCTCTGTGGTTTAACCCACAGCGCCACTTACTCCCAGCTAACTGTTCACAGGATTGCAGCCTACATTACTAAAATGTACGTTTTGTTATTAAAAATCAATTGTAACTGTTCAATACAGATGTGATAACACTCAACCTTTTGATGTATTGCAATTTAGTAGTTTCATGGTGCAATCTCCCTTTGCAGTTTCTTTTTTCAAGTGTAACCATATTAAGGACCATAAATACTCTCTCTGAGTCCAGTCCTTGAACTTTGGAGCGTGCTGGAACTACCAAGGGGCCCTTTTGCCAATCTGAACACAAGGCACAGTCTGCAGAGAAGGAGACAATCTCAGATATTAGGAGACCAATTCACTTAGCATTCTAAATATGAGTAGTTAAATTGTGCCAAGAAGCTAATTTGTAAGCCACTGCAGGTGTTTTGTGAGTTCAAAATTGAACCTTGATCAGTAATAAGACTGTTGCATTGTTAAGCAGCTGGAATTTCTGAGAGATATACATATTCTTCTCACGACTAAAGTAGTTTTACAGAATTTTCTCCTGTGCCCCAAAACTTCTCATCCATTCAGGATGCATTTATGACATCCGCTTTATTGTACTATGAGAAAAATGTTGCAGGGGCAACAGGGTTATCACACTCCTCCCTATGTGAAGCAAACGTATAGTGGATTGCAGCACTGCCCATAACATTAATAAATATGGATTTAAATTCTCTGCATGCAACAATTAAATGAAATGGAGAATCAGTTCTGATATTTGATGGGATTATCTCTCCCTCACAGGTAGCACACAATCTTGTGTGACATACAAAATGCATAATCTGACATCCACATCTGGATTTCTACTTCTAGAATTTTCTCAGATCCGAGAACTACAGATACTACACTTCTTTGTGTTCCTGGGACTATACTTGATAACGGTAATTGGGAATCTTTTGATCATCTTTGTAATAGCCCTTGACCATCACCTGCATACACCAATGTACTTCTTCCTCATGAACTTGGCTGTTTCTGATATTGGCTCAATTTCTGTCACTCTACCCAAATCCATGGTTAACTCACTCATGAACAACAGTCACATTCAATATGCTGAATGTGTCCCTCAAGTTTTCTTCTTTTTCTGCTTTGAATGCTCTGACATAATCCTGTTAACCATAATGGCACATGACAGGTATGTTGCCATTTGCAATCCACTGCAATATGAAGTAATTATGAACAAAGGGGCCTGCATTCAGATGATAACCACAGCATGGATCACCAGTATTCTCTATGCTGTGCTACACACTGCAGGCACATTTTCAATTTCCTTCTGTTCCAATCATGTTGATCAATTCTTCTGTGAAATCCCAAAACTACTAAAATTGTCTTGCTCTGACTTATACCTAGTTGAAGTTGGATTTCTTGTATTTAGCTGTATTTCTGTTTTTGGATGTTTTGTCTTCATCATTGTAACTTATGCATGGATCTTGACGGCAGTCCTCAAAATGCCTTCTGAACAGGGACGGCATAAAGCCCTCTCCACTTGCCTGCCCCACCTCCTCGTTGTCTCTGTACTTGTTTCCACTGGGCTATTTGCCTACATCAGACCACCTAGTAATAGCCCATCTGGCCTGGATCTAGTCTTTGCTGTGATGTATACTTTACTTCCTCCTATGATGAATCCCTTCATCTATAGCATGAGAAATAAAGAGATCCAAACAGCACTGAGGAAGCTCTTGAGCCTTAAACACTTTTGTGACACTTTCCCCAGATATAACCAGAAATGCTTGGGATTACCTATAATATTCCTGCCCAGGAGCTGAAAGTGTTGAGATCTGCTAAAGAATTCCCATCACTGGAGACAGATAAAATGTGGGGACACAGGAGTTGTCCTTTCCTGTCTGCTAGTAGTTATCATGACCACTACATATTATCTCTTTTAGTTTATACTGTCATTTGAATAATATATCTTATCTATTTATTATTTACTAGTGGTTTTCAGCCCGTTCAATAACGGGCGCTAGAATCCTGGGGTTCGGAGAAGCGCTTGCGCAGCGCTTCTCCGAACCCTGGGACCTGTCCTTGCTGTCGGCGGCAGGGGGACAGGAACGGAGGAGGAGAAAGCGCTGCTTTTTCCTTCTCCGTTCCTCTCCCGCAGCCGCCGACAGGAAGCAGATATCCCAGGGTTCGGAGAAGCGCTTGCGCAGCGCTTCTCCGAACCCTGGGACCCGTCCTTGCTGTCGGCGGCAGGGGGACAGGAACGGAGGAGGAGAAAGCGCTGCTTTCTCCTTCTCCGTTCCTCTCCCGCAGCCGCCGACAGGAAGCAGACATCCCAGGGTTCGGAGAAGCGCTTGCGCAGCGCTTCTCCGAACCCTGGGACCCGTCCTTGCTGTCGGCGGCAGGGGGACAGGAACGGAGGAGGAGAAAGCGGCGCTTTCTCCTCCTTCCTTCCTCTCCCCCAGCCGCCGACAGGAAGGACGCGCGCACTCTTCCCCCCCCCCCGCCTCCTCCAACCGCCGCTCCGGCGGGAGCGGCGGTTGGAGGAGGCAGAGTGGGGGGAGAGTGCGCGCGCGCAGTCTCTGCTGTCCAATCCCTGTATCCCTGGGGCACATGCGCAGTGACCCAGGGACACACGGGACATCTGGACGCAGGGACAACATGGACATTATTATATAGGATAGGATTTCTGATGATGTATGCTTGTTTTTACTGATGCTGATAGTGTTGTTGGGTAGGGCTTTTGTGTTTGTGGATTTGGGGTTTGCTAGTAGTTATAATGGCCACTACGTTATCTCTTTTAGTTTATATTGATGTTTTAATAATATATCTTATATCTAATTTTTTTGCTCTGTTTAGCTTTGTTTTTGTACTGAGGTGGTTTCTTTATTATTGATGATGCATGCTAATGGTTTTCTATTTTAGGCTTATTGATGTAAAGCCTGAGATTTGCATTAAGCATAGGATATAAACATTTTACAGAAGAATAAATAGCAAAGTTCTTCCTTGATCAGAATCCGCCTCCCATGTTTAACCTTATTTGCTTGCATCATTTTAGCCTTTCCACAGATCCCCTCATGATTAGCACATGCATGTGTAATCTCCCTGCATTTCATCCATGTTTTGCATCTGGAGATCTTTTAACCACCCCCAAGAAATAAATTCAGACATGACTCATTTTTTTTTGTTTGGTTTTTGGCAGAATTTAGGCCACAACTTTATTGATTACAATCAAGGGAATGGTTGCACAGGCTCTAGTTTGGCTAGCTACCTGCAGCCCTGCAGGCAGCGCTGACCCTGGGCACCAACTATAGGTCAGCCTTGGGTGAACACCTGGGACAGACGGCAAGCAGGAGCCCTGCTAGGCCTCCACCCAGATGTCCCCTGGACTCAGGCTCCAGGCACAACCCTTCACAGGGAAGACCAACCATGAGTCCCTTTACCACGGGGTGAAGGGACCCCTGACCATTAGGTCCAGTCGTGACTGACTCTGGGGTTGCGACGTTCCTCTAGCTTTATTGGCCGAGGAAGCTGGCGTACAGCTTCCAGGTCATGTTGCCAGCATGACAGAGCCGATTCTGGCGAACCAGAGCAGCACACGGAAACGCCATTTACCTTCAAGTCGGAACGGTACTATTTATCTACTTTCACTTTGACGTGCTTTCAAACTGCTAGGTTGGCAGGAGCTGGGACCGAGCAATGGGAGCTCACCCCGTCACAGGGATTCGAACCGCCAGCCTTGTGATTAGCAAGCCCTAGGCTCGGTGGTTTAACCCACAGTGCCACCCGCGTCCCAACGAAATGGTGGTTCCAGCTAAATGCCAGAAAACAAAATGGCATTTCCGCCTAAATTAGCAGGAAAAACAAATGGCTGCAACCAAAACAATGCACCTCCACTCCTTGCTACTGTGGGTGATAAGAGGCAGCTGCAACCCCAACTGCCCTGGTTAAACCCCAAAGCCAGACTCCCAGAAAAAATTGCCTTACCCATAAACGATGACTCAAGCTGACCCTATTACTACAAAACCAGACCCATACCTCGAACCCCACCCAGCCCCCTTTCACACACTTGCCTCCCCCTCCTTCCCCCACTAGCAAAACACAGAAATCACCTAGCAAACTCATAGCACAAGCAATCACAAATACCAAGAAAAGTACTCAATAACCCATTTGGGGGGAGGCAGGCAGGGAGGAGAACATTAAAAGGAACCCCGGGTGAAGGGGGAGGGGGGAGGAAGCAAAAAAAGGTGGGGGCCAAGTCAAATTGAACTGATCAGAGACAGAGAGGCAGACAGGAAGCCAAGAGTGAATGGAGGAAGGAGTGGGATGGGGTGAGGGGTTTAGAACATGGAAACAAGTAGCAAACGGGAAGTAAAAGGAGGTAAGCAGAAACAGCAAAAGGACGCAGGGAGTGGAGCTTGTGGGGCGATCAGGGAGGCAGGATCAGGGACTGGAAGGAAAGGCTAGATAAAAGAAGGGAAAAAGAAGTGAGTACGGTAAATAAGGCAAATAAAATCATAAGCTTAGTCAGCTAAGGAGAGGTATAGCTACGACAGGGTCCCCCAAACTAAGGCCCGGGGGCCAGATGTGGCCCAATCTAAATCTGGCCTGCGGACAGTCTAGGAATCAGGATGTTTTTACAGGAGCAGAATGTGTCCTTTTATATAAAATGCATCTCTGGGTTATTTGTGGGGCATAGGAATTCGTTCATCCCCCCCCAAAAAAAATATAGTCCGGCCCCCCACAAGGTCTGAACGACAGTGGACCGGCCCCCTGCTGAAAACGTTTGCTGACCCCTGAGCTACAGCCTCGAACAATGAGGAAGATCCCCAGCTCTGTTTAACAGCGCGAAGCAGGTGCCTGACATAGAATCATAGAGTTGGAAGAGACCACAAGGGCCATCCAGTCCAACCCCCAGCCAAGCAGGAAACACCATCAAAGTATTCCTGACAGATGACTGTCAAGCCTCTGCTTACAGACCTCCAAAGAAGGAGACTCCACCACACTCCTTGGCAGCAAGTTCCACTGTCGAACAGCTCTTACTGTCAGGAAGTTCTTCCTAATGTTTTGGTGGAATCTTCTTTCTTGTAGCTTGAATCCGTTGCTCCGTGTCCGCTTCTCTGGAGCAGCAGAAAACAACCTTTCTCCCTCTTCTATATGACTTTCATATATTTGAACATGACTATCATATCACCCCTTAACCTTCTCTTCTCCAGGCTAAACATACCCAGCTCCCTAAGCCGTTCCTCATAAGGCATCGTTTCCAGGCTTTGACCATTTTGGTTGCCCTCCTCTCGACATGTTCCAGCTTGTCAGTATCCTTCTTGAACTGTGGTGCCCAGAACTGGACACAGTACTCCAGGTGAGGTCTGACCAGAGAGGAGTACAGTGGTACTATTACTTCCCTTGATCTATTCTAGATGCTATACTCCTATTGATGCAGCCCAGAATTGCATTGGCTTTTTTAGCTGCTTCATCACACTGTTGACTCATATCAAGTTTGTGGTCTACCAAGACTCCTAGAGTCACGCTTCCGCTTTTATATCCCCCCACGATCACCCAACACAAAAGTGTTTGGCCAAGAAGCCGGGGTGATCATGGTTCCACCCTGGCATGACAGCATTACTCCGCCCATACCCAGAACAAAAGCGTGCCTGCCCTTCAAGGTAAAGGGCCCCCTAACCATCAGGTCCAGTTGTGTCCGACTCTGGGGTTGCGGTGCTCATCTCGCTCTATAGGCCGAGGGAGCCGGCATTTGTCCGCAGACAGCTTCCGGGTCATGACAAAGCTGCTTCTGGCGAACCAGAGCAGTACACGGAAACACCGTTTACCTTCCCGCCAGAGCGGTCCCTATTTATCTTAAATGTGCCCTTAAGGCAGGAGAGCACAGAGACAATGGAGAGGTTTTTCCATTTTCTCCCTCCTTTCATAGAAAGGCCCAGTCAGCCTGGGAGAGTGAAAAATGGTTTCGGGACTGTTTTCCTGTACGTGTTTGCTTGGTACCTTTATGAACATTTATTATATATAAATAAGACCCTCATTTGGAAGTGTGCATGCACACGAAAGCTCATACCAAAATAAAAACTTAGTTGGTCTTTAAGGTGCTACTGAATGAATTTTTTTATTTTGTTCCTTTTTGAGATCTAATATCGATAGAAATGTTTTCAGATTCATGGTTACTGCCACAGTGATAACACATGAATATCTAAGATTGGCATTTGTAGCAGTAAGAACTGCTGAATTGATCAGGCCAGTCTCTTTGTTAAGGTAATGGCCCTAGTCAGCTTGCAAAGTATCCTTTTTACATGTCTCAAGCATGAAAAATGAGATTTATTTTAGGGTTTCTGGGAATAACATAGCCTATACTTGTTTGTCTAATGTCTAATAGTCAGTACTTCTGTCCAGAAATTCTTAATTTTCTTTATTAAGGGTCTCTAAAGGCATTCCCAGCAAAAAGGGTTTACAGGTGTAAATGACATAAGGCAACCCTAAAACAGCAGTAAATTCATTCATTTGTTCTTTTTGCATGAATGATAAAATTTACAGAAGCACATTCAAAGTGTTGTTGCTGACCTTTAAAGCCCTAAACGGCCTCAGCCCAGGATACCCGAAGGAGTGTCTCCACCCCACTGTTCTGCCTGGACACTGAGGCCCAGTGCTGAGGGCCTTCTGGCGATTCCCTCGCTGCGAGAAGCAAAGTTACAGGGAACCAGGCAGAAGGCCCTCTCGGTAGTGGCGCCCGCCCTGTGGAATGCCCTCCCATCAGAGGTGAAAGAGATAAACAACTACCTGACATTTAGAAAACATCTGAAGGCAGCCCTGTTAAGGGAAGTTTTTTATGTGTGATATTTCAATGTATTTTAATCTGTGTTGAAGGCCGCCCAGAGTGGCTGGGGATACCCAGCCGGATAGGCGGGGTACAAATAAAAAATTATTGTTGTTGTTGTTAATGTTGTTGTTGTAATAAATAAATAAATAAATAAATAAATAAATTAAATAAATAAATAAACAAAATAAATAAATAGCACTGTCATCCTGAGGTTCTGAGTCTCAGGTTGTGTCACCAAAAAACCGCTTTGCTGAAGCTTGGTCTTCATGCTGGCTCGGCTCCACAACAGTTTTGTCAAACAGATTAACATTCAGGAAATAAAAATTACAACCCTTTGTACATAGAAACATTATTTACAACAAATAGCTGCATCTGTAAATGCTTTGTTGAGCCAGCCTCTCAACAATGTTCTATTTTCTCTAGAGGGAACAGATGTAAAAGGCAATATAGAACAACGCTTTGCAGGTACAGTATAGTACTTGCACGTTAAGCCAAAACCAGATCATCAAGGGAACAAAATAGAATAAATTACAGACATTTACATTTCTATTGCCTTTTTGGTGCCAATCATCTATTTAGGTTGTAGGGACCCAGGTGGCGCTGTGGTTAAACCACAGAGCCTAGAGCTTGCTGATCAGAAGGTCGGCGGTTCGAATCCCTGTGACGGGGTGAGCTCCCGTTGCTTGGTCCCAGCTCCTGCCAACCTAGCAGTTCGAAAGCACGTCAAAATGCAAGTAGATAAATAGGAACCGCTACAGCGGGAAGGTAAACGGTGTTTCCATGTGCTGCTCTGGTTCGCCAGAAGCGGCTTTGTCATGCTGGCCACATGACCTGGAAGCTATACGCCGGCTCTCTCGGCCAATAATGCGAGATGAGCGCGCAACCCCAGAGTCGGTCACGACTGGACCTAATGGTCAGGGGTCCCTTTACCTTTACATCTATTTAGGTTAGTGTGGAAACCAGCAAAGAAAAGGCAAAGGGAAAAAAATTCAACACACTTTTCTAATCAGATGCACTGGGCTCTTGGGAGCATGTCTCCAGGAAATAAATAAAAAAACACAGAAGAATAAATTGCTTCGCAGAAGCACTGGGCAGAACAACCTCAGTGTTGGTTGATACACACAGAGGGCTAAGTTTCAAAGAAATAATGAAGAAAGTTCAAAGAAATGGGTGAACTATGCCATGCTTTGTCTGCCTATTGCAAACATTGTTGAGACGATAAATTTCACTCTACATATACATGCAACATAATACTTCAAAGTCTTCCTCCCAAACAACTGGAGCCTCTGCTTTGAAAACTGCTGCATTTGAGCTGATAGGAGATTTCTGCCTGGAACCGGTGATGGTTACTTCAATAATGTAAGTGAGTACATCCATTTTCAATCGTTTAATAGTAAAATTCTATGCTCAGAGTATGTCTCATTAAATTTAGTGGGACGTAAAGGTAAAGGGACCCTTGACCATTAGGTCCAGTCGTGACCGACTCTGGGGTTGCGACGCTCATCTCGCTTTATTGGTTGAGGAAGGCGGCGTACCGCTTCCAGCTCATGTGGCCAGCATGACAAAGCCGTTTCTGGCGAACCAGAGCAGCGCACGGAAACACCGTTCACCTTCCCGCCGGAGCGGTACCTATTTATCTACTTGCACTTTGTGCTTTCGAACTGCTAGGTTGGCAGGAGCTGGGACCGAACAACGGGAGCTCACCCCATCGCGGGGATTCGAACTGTCGACCTTCTGAACGGCAAGCCCTAGTTTCTGTGGTTTAACCCACAGCGGCACTTACTCCCAGCTAACTGTTCACAGGATTGCAGCCTACATTACTAAAATGTACGTTTTGTTATTAAATGTACGTTTTGTTATTAAAAATCAATTGTAACTGTTCAATACAGATGTGATAACACTCAACCTTTTGATGTATTGCAATTTAGTAGTTTTATGGTGCAATCTCCCTTTGCAGTTTCTTTTTTCAAGTGTAACCATATTAAGGACCATGAATACTCTCTCTGAGTCCAGTCCTTGAACTTTGGAGCGTGCTGGAACTACCAAGAGGCCCTTTTGCCAATCTGAACACAAGGCACAGTCTGCAGAGAAGGAGACAATCTCAGATATTAGGAGACCAATTCACTTAGCATTCTAAATATGAGTACAGTAGTTAAATTGTGCCAAGAAGCTAATTTGTAAGCCACTGCAGGTGTTTTGTGAGTTCAAAATTGAACCTTGATCAGTAATAAGACTGTTGCATTGTTAAGCAGCTGGAATTTCTGAGAGATATACATATTCTTCTCACGACTAAAATGCATAATCTGACATCCACATCTGGATTTCTACTTCTAGAATTTTCTCAGATCCGAGAACTACAGATACTACACTTCTTTGTGTTCCTGGGACTATACTTGATAACGGTAATTGGGAATCTTTTGATCATCTTTGTAATAGCCCTTGAACATCACCTGCATACACCAATGTACTTCTTCCTCATGAACTTGGCTGTTTCTGATATTGGCTCAGTTTCTGTCATTCAACCCAAATCTGTGGTTAATTCAATCATGAACAACAACCACATTTCTTATGCTGCATGTGTCACTCAAGTTTTCTTCATTTTCCTCTTTGGATGCTCTAATTTTACCGTGTTAACCATAATGTCACATGACAGGTATGTTGCCATCTGTAATCCACTGCAATATGAAGTAATTATGAACAAAGGGGCCTGCATTCAGATAATAACCATTGCATGGATCACCAGTATTCTCTATGCTGTGCTACACACTGCAGGCACATTTTCAATTTCCTTCTGTTCCAATCATGTTGATCAATTCTTCTGTGAAGTCCCAAAACTACTAAAATTGTCTTGCTCTGACTTATACCTAGTTGAAGTTGGATTTCTTGTATTTAGCTGTATTTCTGTTTTTGGATGCTTTGTCTTCATCATTGTAACTTATACATGGATCTTGAGAACAGTCCTCAAAATGCCTTCTGAACAGGGACGGCATAAAGCCCTCTCCACTTGCCTGCCCCACCTCCTCGTTGTCTCTGTATTTGTTTCCACTGGGATCTTTGCCTACACCAGACCACCTAATAGTAATAGCCCATCTGGCCTGGATCTAGTCTTTGCTGTGATGTATACTTTACTTCCTCCTATGATGAATCCCTTCATCTATAGCATGAGAAATAAAGAGATCCAAACAGCACTGAGGAAGCTCTTGAGCCTTAAACACTTTTGTGACACTTTCCCCAGATATAACCAGAAATGCTTGGGATTACCTATAATATTCCTGCCCAGGAGCTGAAAGTGTTCAGATCTGCTAAAGAATTCCCATCACGGGAGACAGATAAAATGTGGGGACACAGGAGTTGTCCTTCCCTGTCTGCTAATAGTTATCATGACCGCTACATATTATCTCTTTTATTTTATACTGTCATTTGAATAATATATCTTATCTATTTATTATTTGTTACTGATGGTGTATGCTTGTTTTTACTGATGCTGATAGTGTTGTTGGGTAGGGCTTGATGTCTCTTTTGTGATTGTGAATTTGGGGTGTGCTAGTAGTTATAATGGCCACTACGTTATCTCTTTTAGTGTATATTGATGTTTTAATAATATATCTTATTTATTTGCTGTGTTTAGCTTTGTTTTTATACTGAGGTGGTTTCATTATTATTGATGATGCATGCTAATGGTATTCTATTTTAGGCTTATTGATGTAAAGCCTGAGATTTGCATTAAGCATAGGATATAAACATTTTACAGAAGAATAAATAGCTTAGTTCTTCCTTCATCAGAATGCACCTCCCATGTTTAACTTTATTTGCTTGCATAATTTTAGCTTTTCCACAGATTCCCCTCATGATCAGCACATGCATGTGTAATCTCCCTGCATTTCATCCATGATTTGCATGTGGAGACCTTTTAACCACCCATAAGAAATAAATTCAGACATGACTCATTTTTTTGGTTTGGTTTTTGTAGAATTTAGGCCACAACTTTATTGATTACAATCAAGGGAATGGTTGCACAGGCTCTAGTTTGGCTAGCTATCTGCAGCCCTGCAGGCAGTGCTGACCCTGGGCACCAACTATAGGTCAGCCTTGGGTGAACACCTGCGACAGACAGCAAACAGGAGCCCTGCTAGACCTCCACCCAGATATCCCCTGGACTCAGGGCTGTCTCAAGCAGGTTGGCCGCCCTGGCGCTGAGGGGCGCAGATCCTTTTACTTCATCCCATTTGCTACTTGTTTCCATGTTTAGACGTAAAAGGAGGTAAGCAGAAACAGCAAAAGGACGCAGGCCGTGGAGCCTGTGGAGCGATCAGGGAGGGAGGATCAGGCACTGGAAGGAAAGGCTAGATAAAAGAAGGGGGAAAGGCTAGATAAAAGAAGGGGAAAAGAAGTGAGTAAATAGCCGGTCCGTCGCGGCGGAGAGAAGGACGCAGGGACTTCGCGTGCCGAAGTCCCTGGCCTCGCGGAGGGGGGGGGAAGTCCGCAGAGCGAGCGGACTCCCCGTAAAAACACCGGGTAGAGAGTCCCGGTGACTCACGCGCCCAGCGGCTGCTCCGTTTTGCGGATCCCCTGCTGCCCGAGAGCTCAATAGAGCGATCGAGAGCCGGCGGGGTGGAACCGCGGGAGCCATTTTGGGCTATATTTTACCTCCGAGAAGCGAAGCTCCGAGTCCTGACCCGGCAAGCGGCGGGTTCTTCTGAACAAAATTAAAGATTTCCATAAAGTAAGTGGAACGTTTATTTGGACTATAAAATCATTAATTGGAAAAATAGGAGAGACTTTAAAGAAACGGAAGTCGGTCTCTTCCTAATGGAAAACCGGGAGGCGTTTTAAATAAACTCAAGCCGAAAGAGAAAAAAGTTTCAGGGTCGGTGGACCCGAGAGAAAGAGAGACTTTTCTGAACCTTCCCAGCTCCCGAGTCCGGCACCCCTCGAGGTACAGCATTATCGAGGGGAAGAGTGCTTTGACAGCTGTCAAAAGCTGTCAAACTGTCAAAAGACCGGGTGGATTTTATCGTGCTGCTGTCAACAGTAAAAAATTGTTTGAAAGTGAGGCAGAACTATTTAATTTGGAATTAAGAGTGGATTTGTGATTGAGTTAAAGACAAAGGAAAAGAACAGCCAAAATGGAGTCGATCGTCTAACAGGAAGGAATTTTCCAGTACCCTTTGCTCCCTATCTCCTGTTTGTCTGCGGTTAAGAGAAGTATGCATGGGCGTACCCAGGATCAAAACTAGGGGGGGCAAGGGGAGGGGCCAAGGCACGGAAGGGGAGGGGCCACAAAGTGGGCGGGAATGGCGAATTCGCGCTCCGCCGGGCTGTGCCCCTCCCTAGAAGCAGGGTTGGTGGGCGGAGGCGGAGCCCAGCCCAGCGGAGCGCGAGTTCAGCGTTCCCGCCCGCCGCGCCGCGCTCTCTGGTTCCCCGCTGCGCTTGGCCTTGCCAGAGGGCGCGACGGGGAGCTGGAGGGAGGGTGCAGCGCGGCGGGCGGGAACGGCGAACTCGCGCTCCGCCGGGCTGTGCTCCGCCTCTGCCCCCAGCCCTGCTTCTAGAGTAGGGCAGCTGCCCTAACTTGCCCCGTGGTGGGTACGCCCTTGGAAGTATGAAAACAAAGTACTCTCGAGCCTTCCAGGAGGCAGTGCTGAACTATCTACAAACATGGGAGGACATTTACAAGGAACGGCAACATCCCAATTTACCATCAGTTGAGGTTGAAGTCCAAGTTCAGGATTTAGAGGATAATTTGGACTTGGAGGTGGTGGAGTTTGAGACTGTGTGTGAGGAGAAACAACTTGATGAGAATTTGGAAGGGGACTTGGGCTATAAAAAATATGTCTGGGATGAAGCAAAGCACGGATTTCAAAAGGAAGAGAAACAAGCAGAGCAAGAAAATGAGAAGATCAATGGAATTGAAGATCCTGGAGGGGTTAAAATGTTGAGTGGTGTTATTGAGGGATGGGAAAGACAGGGGCAGGGGGGGACAAAGGCCTGGAGATGGAACTGGGAAAGAACAGGGGTGGGGTGAAAATTTTAGTTAAAAGGTTTTGTTTTGGCTTTTGAAAGACGGTTTTCGAAATCTTGGCTTGTCAATGGAAATGCTGATCCAATTGGGGGAAAAGACTTAGGGAGAAGGGATGGAGGGTAAAAAAAAGGAAGAAAATGCTGTACTTTCTGGAGGGTGTTAGAAGAATGGCTGAGGAAAGAATTTCTAGGTTAAATATTAATGTTTGTGAGTTCAGATAAGTGTCTGGGCAGAGAGCTGCCTATCCTCCTCTCCTTACTCTGAGATACCCAGTGGCAGGGGGTGCTCGGAGGGGGGAGGAGGGGGTGGAAGGAAACCCAGACGCAAATAATGGAACCTTGGAAGTGCTGTGCCCTGCGGGCTCCTCTTGTGGCAGGAGGGGGTCTGTGGGAGGATAGCATGGAAAAGGAGGAGGATTAAAGTTAATATTACAAGAATAAGATTTTGATTTGGAATAGGAAACCCGCCATAAGCAATTAGAGATTGTCAGGAAAACCAGAAGGAAGAGTATCGAGGAAGTCACAATTATAATGTTATGATAATAAGAATTGGGAATTCATAACCTTTCCCTATTGTTGATGTGCTGTTTGTATTTGTTTAAATATGCCTATGAAAGAGCTGGGGGAAACCAATCCTCAGAGCTCCTCCACTCCTGTCCCTTCAGTGGCAGGGGGGGGGATGTGGGGGAGGGGGGAGGGGGGAGGCTAAACCCAATCTTACAATGGACCCCTTTGATTCTTAACGCACACGGGTACTACCGGTGGCAGAGGTGGACCGGTGGGTGGAGAGAAAACGGACAGTGTTATATTGTATGTTTTGTTTGTTTTGTCTGTATAAAATTAATAAAAAAATTTTTTTTTAAAAAAAAAAGAAGTGAGTAAATAAGGCAAATAAAATCATAAGCTTAGTCAGCTAAGGAGAGGTATAGCTATGGCAGGGTCTCAAAACTAAGGCCCGGGGGCCGGATGTGGCCCAATCTAAATCTGGCCCGTGGACAGTCTGGGAATCAGCATGTTTTTATATGAGCACAATGTGTCCTTTTATTTAAAATGCATCTCTGGGTTATTTGTGGGGCATAGGAATTTGTTCATTCCCCCCCCCCTAAAAAAAAATAGTCCGGCCCCCCACAAGGTCTGAGGGACAGTGGACCGGCCCCCTGCTGAAACGTTTGCTGACCGCTGAACTACAGCCTCGAACGATGAGGACGTTTCCCAGCTCTGTTTGACAGCGCGAAGCAGGTGCCTGCCATAGAATCATAGAGTTGGAGGAGACCACAAGGGCCTTCCAATCCAACCCCCTGCCAAGCAGGAAACACCATCAAGGCATTCCTGACAGATGGCTGTCAAGCCTCTGCTTAAAGACCTCCAAAGAAGGAGACTCCACCACACTCCTTGGCAGCAAATTCCACTGTCGAACAGCTCTTACTGTCAGGAAGTTCTTCCTAATGTTTAGGTGGAATCTTCTTTCTTGTAGCTTGAATCCGTTGCTCCGTGTCCACTTCTCTGGAGCAGCAGAAAACAACCTTTCTCCCTTCTCTATATGACATCCTTTTATATATTTATTTTTATATATTTGAACATGTCTATCATATCACCCCTTAATGGTCCAGCTTGTCAGTATCCTTCTTGAACTGTGGTGCCCTGAACTGGACACAGTACTCCAGGTGAGGTCTGACCAGAGCGGAATACAGTAGTACTATTACTTCCCTTGATCTAGATGCTATACTCCTATTGATGCAGCCCAGAATTGCATTGGCTTTTTTAGCTGCTTCATCACACTGTTGACTCATATCAAGTTTGTGGTCTACCAAGACTCCTAGAGTCACGCTGCCACTTTTATATCCCCCCACGATCACCCAACACAAAAGTGTTTGGCCAAGAAGCCGGGGTGATCATGGTTCCACCCTGGCTTGACAGCATTACTCCTCCCATACTGGGGGGGGGGGAACCAGCCTGGGTGCCTGCCCGCAACCAGGACCATCCTTGAAGATGATCCCACTTATCACTGTGCCATTAATCATGAATCTGAAGCCATTCCTATCGATATTAAATCTCAAAAAGGAAGTAGGCATTGTGTTTTCTAGTGCTTTGTGGGAAAACAGCATGAATCTTCAGTCTAATCTTCCAATTCAAAATTTAAAAGAAACACAAAATGGAAAAGGGTGGTGAAACTATTATTATTATTATTATTATTATTATTATTATTATTATTATTACTATTATTATTATTCAAGCACTTGAAAGATTTCAATGAGCACAAGGGGACACTCTTTTGATGGTAGTTCCTTGAGTGTTGACTGTTAATCCTTTTCAGGAGCCTGACAAAAATATCTACAAGGTGGCTTTTGTGACAGAGCACTGGTTTTCTCTTGCAGAGAAAAATCATTGCACCACCTTAGCCTTTTGCATTTGGTTTACTTATTGATATACTGCAACAAAACATGAGAAGAACATATAGCATTGTTGTATTAAGTGGTTTTTTGGTTTGGTTTTAAAGACAAATAGGAGATGGTATGTATCGTGCCGCCACAACCACCACCTAGTTTTCCTACCACTAGGATGGTGTGGCATCCAGGGGGAGCCTCCTGCCTCCTTCTGCAAGCATGAATCACTATCACTTTATTGCAACTCAATGGACTGTAGTGCCTTCGCCTACGGAGTCCAATCATGGGGATACAACATAATGGGTTTAAAGGCGACCCAAATATTTAAAGCAAATACTTTAATCCTATCACAATATTAGTCTGTATCAATACATCTATACACAAACACACAAACAAACAATTTGACTTGGATAGGTGTGTAGCTTCTTACTTCTAATAACCATCCTGTGCATTTATTGATTTCTAGTTAGTATATATCACAGGAAAGACTAGATCCAGATCAGATGAGCTATTGCTAGAAGTTCTTGCATGAGCAAAGAGTCCAGTGAACAGGAGCACAGAGAAAACAAGGCGAAGGGGCAGGCAAGTGGAAAGGGCCATATGTCATTAATAATATTGATATTGATATTAATAATAATAGTATGCCACTGTTCAGAATGGATTTTGAGGACAGCAGTTAAGATCCACACTGAAGTTATAACACGGAAGATAAAGCAGCCTAATGTTATGATAGTGCTAAATACAAGAAATCCAACTTCAGATAGGAACAAGGCAGAGCAAGACAATTTTAGTATAGTGGTACCTCGCAAGACGAATGCCCTGCAAGATTAATTTTTCGCAAGACGAATGCGTCTTGCGATCTGATGGTGACTCGCAAGACGAATTCGTTTTGCGAAAAATTCGTCTTGTGAATCACGGTTTCCCATAGGAATGCATTGGAATATAATTAATGCGTTCCTATGGGCAAAATAAATAAATAAATAAATTTCAATTTCAATGCATTCCTATGGGAAACCGCGATTTGCAAGACGAATTTATCGGAAAAGGAATTGACTCGCGGAACAAATTAAATTCGTCTTGCAAGGTACCACTGTAGTTTTGCATTTCACAGAAATATTGGTACAATATAGCTGGTATGGTTGATTGACTTGCTGTTGCAGTTTTGAAAAGTAATGGCGTTAGCTGAACTGTTCCTATGTAAGACTCTTGAGAAAAATACACCATTAATACCAGGCATTAATATCACATGTTAATAGAAAAACAGGAAGATAATCCTACAATCCTTCTTTCTTAAAAACTCCAGAAAACATGGTTGGAATGCAGGGAGATTACACATACATGTGCTGAAAGCTAAAATGGTGCAAGCAAACATGGTTAAACATGGCAGGCAAGATATTTACATCTATGCTTAATCCAGATATCTCACTCTGTACATCAATAAGCCTAAAATACACCACCATCACCATACATAATAAAAAATAAAGAAACCACCTCAGTATAAAAACAAAGCGAAACAAAGCAAATAGATAAGATATATTCTTAAAAGATCAATATAAACTAAAATATATAATATGTAGTGGTCATGATTACTACCGGCATAGAGGGAAGGACCACCCCTATGTCCCCACATTTTATCTGTCTCCAGTGATGGGACTTCTTTATCAGATCTCATCTCAACACTTTCAGCTCCTGGGCAGGAATATTCTAGGAAATCCCAAGGATTTCTGGATGTACCCGGGAACAGTGTCACAAAAGTGTTTAAGGCTCAATAGCTTCCTCAATGCTGTTTGGATCTCTTTGTTTCTCATGCTGTAGATGAAGGGATTCATCATAGGAGGAAGTATTGCATATATCACACCAAAGACTAGATCCATCCCAGATGAGCTATTACTAGGTGATCTGATGTAGGCAAAGAGTCCAGTGAACATAAGCAGAGAGACAACCAGGAGATGGGGCAGGCAGGTGGACAGGGCCTTATGCCGTCCCTGTTCAGAAGGCATTTTGAGGACTCCAGTCAAGATCCACGCATAAGTTACAATGATGAAGACAAAGCACCCAAACGCAGAAATACAGCTAAATGCAAGAAGTCCAACTTCAACTATGTATAAGTCAGAGCAAGACAATTTTAGTAGTTGTGGGATTTCACAGAAGAATTGATCAACATGATTGGAGCAGAAGGTAATTGAAAATGTGCCTGCAGTGTGCAGCACAGCATAGAGAATACTGGTGATCCATGCCATGGTTATCATTTGAATGTAGGCCCCTTTGTTCATAATTACTTCATATTGCAGTGGATTACAGATGGCCACATACCTGTCATGTGCCATTATGGTTAACAGGATTAAGTCAGAGCATCCAAAGAGGAAAAAGAAAAAAACTTGAGTGACACATGCAGCATAAGAAATGTGACTGTTGTTCATGATTGAACTAACCATGGATTTCGGTCCAATGGCAGAAACTGTCCCAATATCGGAAATGGCCAAGTTCATGAGAAAGAAGTACATTGGTATATGCAGGTGATGGTCAAGGGCTATTACAAAGATGATCAAAAGATTCCCGATTACCGTTATCAAGTATAGTCCTAGGAACACAAAGAAGTGTAGTATCTGTAGTTCTCGGATCTGAGAAAATTCTAGAAGTAGAAATCCAGATGTGAGAGTCAGATTACGCATTTTGTATGTCCCTCAGAATTGGGTGCTACCTGTGAGGGAGAGAAAATCCCATCAAATATCAGAACTGATTCTCCATTTTATGTCATGCTTGTATGCAGACAATTTAAATTCATATTTATTAATAAAATAGGCAGTGCTGCTGCCGATTGAAATGTGTGCTTCATGTAGGGAGGATTGTGATAATTCTGCTGCCCCAGCAACATTTTCCTCATAATACAACAAAGTGGATGTCATACAGTATATGCATTTCAATGGATGATAAGCTTTGGGGCATAGGAGAAAATTCTGTATAACTACTTTAGCCTTGAAAAAAATATGTAGATTTCTCAGAAATTCCAGCTGCTTCACAATGCAACAGTCTTATTACTGACTAGGGTTCAATTTTGAACTCACCAATCACCTACATTGGCTTACAAATTAGTTTCTGGGCACAATTTAACTACTCATATTACTATTTAGAATGCTAAGTGAATAGGTGTCCCATTATCCGAGATTGTCTCCTTCCCTACAAACTCTGCCTTGTGTTCAGATTGGCAGAGGGGCCCCTCTTTCAAAAAAGTTGAATTTTGCACTTTCATTGTAGAGTTTACACCATATAATGAAGGTACATATCTTTACCCTTCTTCTTGACACTACAAACACACACACACACACACACACACACACACACACCTTGGGTTGCACCTGTTTTTCCAAACTGAAATTGTTTTAAGTGATTTTAACATTTTTATAGTGTTGTATACTACCCTGGGACCTTTGATGATGATGATGATGGTCATGATGATAATGATGATGATGATGCACTTTCATACAGTAGGTTAGCATCCTCATGAGTGGCTTAGAACAAGACTTTCTCAGCTTCTGCCCACCATAGTCTCTCCTCTGCTTTGATGAGACCTTTGACATCTGGGTCATGTGCTATTCCAACAGCAATTACACCCCAACAACAACCTGAGCCTAGACAAATCCCTGGAATACATTCACTTTTTGGAAAATATAGTGCAACAACATACTGGAGATAGTATAAGGGACCCTCCCCTTATATAGGAAACCTACTGACTTATATAGGTGCTTCATCTTGATTTCACTTGTACTTCACAGCTTATAGTACTCACACATTTCCCTGAGGAAACCTGTGCTTTCACCAACATTTCTCTGATGAAAATTGGGACACCCACTCCGTAATGATGATTTTAATATTCATATTTATCCTACTGGGTGGCCCCAGCACTCTGGGCAGTTTCCCACATATTGGACTCAGGGTTGGTCTTCCCTGTGAGCGGTTGTCCCCAGAGCCTGAGTCCAGGGGACATCTGGGTGGAGGTCTAGCAGGGCTCCTGCTTGCCACTGTCCCAGGTGTTCACCCGAGGCTGACTTATGGTTGGTGCCCAGGGTCAGCGCTACCTGCAAGGGTGCAGGGAGCTAGTCGAACCAGAGCCTATGTAACCATTCCCTTGATTGCAATCAATAAAGTTGTGGCCTAAATTCTGCAAAAACCAAACCAAAAAATTGAGTCTTGTCTGAATTTATTTGGGGGGGGGTGGTGGTTAAAAGCTCTACACACTCAAACATTTCACAAATGAAAATGGGACACCCTACCATACCCTCCAACACTTCTCCAATGAAAATAGGGACACCATAAGGACAAGTGAGCATAGCTGCCAAGTTATCCCTTTTTTAAAGGGATTTTCCCTTATGCTGAATAGGCTTCCTCACGAGAAAAGGGAAAACTTGGCAGCTATGCAACTGAGACATTCCAGGATCAAATCAGAAACTGGGACGGCTTCTCTAAATCAGGGGCATCCCTGGAAAATAGGGACACTTGGAGGGTCTGCTTTCCAAGACCAGCACCCCAACCTAAAACCAACAACAACAGGCCACAGTACAGTGATATAGACACAGGATATAGGCCATGTGGTCAATCAAGATGCCAACTCTCTCCATGGCTATTCAGGCAAT
The DNA here is from genome assembly GCF_965207765.1 of Zootoca vivipara. Classification (NCBI taxonomy): domain Eukaryota; kingdom Metazoa; phylum Chordata; class Lepidosauria; order Squamata; family Lacertidae; genus Zootoca; species Zootoca vivipara. The sequence continues at coordinate 30,046,078 of NC_142595.1, forward strand.
GCTGTTACATGATCTAAACATGTTATCCACAATTTGTGCTGTGTCAAAGCCTGCTTTCTCCCCTCTCTACACCCCCCCCCCAAAGTTGGGCTATCTATTCTATTCTATTCTAGGGTTTCCCCCCCCCTCTCTCTCCAGATATATCTCAGCTACCTCATTCTGTTCATTATGTGTCTTCAGCCTGTCCTGAGCATCTGAGGAAAAAGTAAAAGATGGGAGAAACTGTGCTTGCAAGATGAATGGGCAAAGAGACAAGAGAATGGAGATGGGGATGATGAGAAGAAAGGGGGTGGGAATAAGAAAGTATTTACTTTCCCTCATACATATTATCAGTGCTTTTTTAAAGGAAAAAATGGTACTGGTACTCACCCTGAAGTTGATAAAGCAAGTGCCCCACTTTAAACATGGGGGGGGGAGCTTTCAGGACTGCATGTCCTTGAGTACCCCCAGAAAAATGTGTGTGTATTATCAACAGGAGATGCAATTTGTCTTCCAGTGAAGTGGATCAGTGAAGTGTTTGCATTTGTCTCATCATTGCATCACTCCCATCCTTCATTTGAATCAAGACTCTGTGTCTTTCAGTGTAGCTTTTCAGTTTTTCAGTTGTGGAAAGGAATTTATATGTCTGTCATTGGTCTCTTGGAGGAGAGCTCAGTGCAGCTAATCAGAAAAGTTTGTTGATGCTTCTTCTTTTGCCTTTGTTATCATTTCCCTTACCTTTGATAATTGGCACTGATAAGCTAATGGGACTGTTCGACTCATGGAAGCTAGAGCAGTGTCTGTAATTCATTCTCATATCTTCAGGTCCAGGTTCAGACTCAAGAGTACAGGGATTCTATGCCAGCAAGGAGCTGCTCCATATTACGAAATGCCTTTGAGACAGTAGCTATCTCCTCAAGAGAATAGAGGATGGCACTGAGGCCCACTGACACGCGCTTGCAAAGGATTTTGCAGACAGCACTGCTAAGATCCATTCTGGTTGTATTCTGGGTTTTCAGTAGCAATTCTGGAGGAGGCTAGGTTTTCTGGTTTATTTTGTTGCATATAGCTATACTACCTTTCTGCTGAGGCACCCAAGACCATTTACAATTTTAAAATGATAAAATGCTATAAAATACAACTGGTGGATTGGGGTGGTAGTAGAGGACAGTTCAACTGAAGCAGAACCTGGAATTGCTTGCCTGCGTACATCACTCTGTTCTCATTTCTCACAGGGCAGATGGTGTCCTTTAGCATTAAGAGGGGGTCATTCTGATAGAAAGATGCCCGGATGTTGTCTTTCCCTGCCCCCTCACTCTCTTCTTGAATACCTTCTACAGTCATACCTCATGTTACGTCCGCTGCGGGTTATGCCTTTTCGGGTTGCGTTCCACGCTGAACCCGGAAGTACTGGAACGGGTTACTTACAGGTTCGGTGCACACACCTTACCTTCCAAGTCCTAGACTGCAGAATCCGGGACCGGCAGCTGTGTGACACTGGAAGTTGTGCCGACGTAACTTCTAGTGTCGCTTTGCCCTTTTATGGGCACCAAAATGGCCGCCGCCGGCTTCGAAAGTCGCTTCCACGCATGTCAGGAAGTGCGTCAACACAACTTCTGGTGTCGCTCTGCCCATCTACGGGCAACAAAAATGGCCGCCGTAGACACTGGAAGTAGCGTCTATGCACTTCCGGGCATGCGTAGATGCGACTTTTGAAGCCGGCGGCGGCCATTTTTGGTGCCCATAGAAGGGCAAATCAGAAAGAAAAAAATGGCTGCCGGCAGGAGAAAATAACGGAGAAAACGGGAGATGAAGTGATACGGGGGACCACCGGGAAAAGGTAAGTAAAAACGGGGGTTTCCCGGGGAAAACGGGGTACTTGACAGCTATGGCACACACATGCGCAGAAGCGCTAAATCATGCTTTGCAGAAGCACCGAATCACAACCCGCAGATGCACAGATACAGGTTGCGAATGTCCACTGTACTGGAATTTGTTGACCTTGAAATGTGGATAAGCTCTTGGGAGAAGTGTAGCTAATTGCTTGTATTCTCATCCTGGTCATTGAAATCAGGGTGTTTAGACTTCTACACTTGGGCTAGCAAAGTCATAAACCAGGTATCCCCAAACTTTGGCCCTCCAGATGTTTTGGACTACAATTCCCATCATCCCTGACCACTGGTCCTGTTAGCTAGGGATCATGGGAGTTGTAGGCCAAAACATTTGGAGGGCCGCAGTTAGGGGATGCCTGTCATAAACACTTATCTCAGGGGAAGTACTAAATGAGGTGATAATATGGCCTCTTTTGAAAACAAAAACATAATTGGACTCCTACAATTTGAAGAACTGTCATTTTGTGTCCAACATCCCCTTTTTGTACAAGTTGTGTGAACAAGTGGTTTGTTTGGTTTTTTTTTTTTTTTTACACAGTTCCAAGTGTTTCTGTATGAAACTGATAATTGAGATCTTTTCCATTCTGGTTTCTGGCCAGGCTTCAGCATGGAAACTGCTTTGGGCCAGGAGCTGGAAGGGGAAATGTAGCCCCATTGGTTTTCCTGGATTGTCAGCCATGGATCATCCTGAGGGAATGGGAGTTAGGGGGTCACTTCATTGAGATGGCTCCCATCATTTCTGACAGATAGGATTCAGAAGTACATGGAGGTAGGTATTTGTTGTTGTTGTTTAGTCGTTTAGTCGTGTCCGACTCTTCGTGACCCCATGGACCATAGCACGCCAGGCACTCCTGTCTGTAGGTAAACGGTGGTCAAAGGTTCTAGCCCCACCCCCTTTCTTTAAAAGTCCCATCCGAGCAGCAGTGAACCACTTCCCAACGTGCAAATTAAATGCCAAATTGTTAGCAGCTTTTGTCAACATCGGGCCAGCTGGGGTGCCTTTTACTTTAATCCAATTATCCAAAATAAAAGGGGATCCCACAGTGAACTAGATAGCTGATGAAGTCTTTATTCAAAATGGAGTCATGGCATAACACAGCACCCTGTCCCTCCATTCTTGGTGAAGTCTTCCAACTCTGACAGCAACTGTGGGTTCACGGCACCCCCTCAAATTCATTGGGGGGATTAAGAGGGAAACTAGCCTCTGCTATCATCCATTATCTCTAATCTGAGCCCCCAACCTTCAGCACCCGGGGGAGCAATTATTCAGGTTCATGGCCAAAAACAGCAACCTGTTTTTAATTCTCTTTATTGTTTATGTTCTTGTGAAATTAACTTTGAGATATTTATGGAAAGTGATTCATAAATGTAATTAAATAAATGAACAAATGCATACGAACACATATGGTGTTTCTGAATGGCAATAGAAAATGCAAACCAACCTTGTTTACAAATAAACAAGCCTTTTCAGTGCATCCTGCCGCCCCCAGGGCATGCTGGGTGGAGTCACGACATGTGATGCATCATGTGACCTCCCCCCCCCCATGGGGAGCAAGTCTGCACCCTGGTCAGATTCCTAGCTCTTTTGGGCCTTATTGTAAGAATTGTAGGAATTTAAATCACAGGACTTCTGCCCTGAAACACAAAGGACTCTTTCTTTCTTTCTTTCTTTCTTTCTTTCTTTCTTTCTTTCTTTCTTTCTTTCTTTCTTTCTTTCTTTCTTATTATGAAATAATTATAAGTCCATACCTTTTTTAAAACAAAAACAAATCCAGCATTGCTACTACAGAACATATACTATTAAGAAGATATCTACTTGCTGTAAATGGAACAGAATATTTCTACTCCATGTCAATTTTGCATATACACAATCATTTATTCATCAAATCACTCACTTTTAATTTCTTTCTTTTTTATACTAAAATCCTATTAAAAATGTATGTTCATTCACCTGAGGTATGCATTTCCCCCCAAAATATGTATTTTGTTTATATAAATTGTCTCTCATGCTATTCACCTTTTCATTAAAACAAATATATTATTGAAAATTTATTTGACCTGCCACTACATTGCAAAAACTGGATAAATGCACAATCTCACTGAGAGTCGTGTTCCAATCAATTAAAAAGTCAGGGACCGACAAATTATGGTGGTTGACGTTAAAATGCAAACCAAAATAATTTATTCTCCATCCTTAATGCCCATATCAAAATATACTAGATTGCAAAATGATTTTCATTTGATGCTTGGAACATAGTTTCCATCCAAAATGTTTTGACAGTGCGGATCTGATCTCTTGATTTCTCATGCTATAAATCACTGGATTCATCATGGGTGGCAACATAGAATATAGCACAGAAATCAACATGACCAGATCTTTGGGGGCATTTTGAGTTGGGCACAAATAGCCAAGGGTGCCAGTGCAGATAAATAAGGAGACAACAATGAGGTGGGGCAAGCAGGTAGATAGGGCTTTCTTCTTCCCTTGCACTGAGGGGATTCTTAGCACGTTGGTGAAAATCTGAACATAAGAAAAGATTATGAAGATAAAGCAACCAAAAGCTTCACAGGCTGCAAATACATTGATCCCAACTTCTGCCATATAATTGTCATTACAGGAGAGCTTCAGCAATTGTGGGATTTCACAAAAAAACTGGTTGACAACATTGGAGCAGAAAGTAATGGAAAATGTGCCCCCAGTGTGTAACATAGCATTGAAAAGGCCAGTCATCCATGCACTTGCTGCCATTTGGATGCAAGCTCTCATGTTCATCACTGTCTCATATCGTAGTGGATTGCAGATGGCAACGTATCGATCATAAGCCATGACTGTGAGGAGGCCCAGGTCAGTCACTGCAAAGAAGATGAGGAAAAAGACTTGGGAAACACATTCTGGATATGAAATCAACCTGGTGTTCATGAGGGAGTTGCTCATGGCTTTGGGGACATTGATGGAGATGTTGCCAATATCTGCGATGGATAAATTCATCAAGAAAAAGTACATAGGCGTGTGAAGTTGACGGTTGAGGATTATGAGTATGATTATGAGTAGATTTCCCATGACAGTAGCCAAATAAATCAAAAGAAACATCACAAAGTGTAAAATTTGGAGCTCTCGGAAATCAGAGAATCCCAGAAGAAGAAAACTGGTCTCATTTGACATTATCTACCCTGTGGGAAGAAGGAGAGATATAATTTGGAGGTGCCTGATCCTTGATATAAGATCTCTGCTGGATGAAACCAAAATCTTATGCAGTCCAACTCATTTTTTTCTTTAGTAGCCCACCAGATGTCTCTTTGAAGTCCATAAGCAGTAAACAAGGGCAAAAGCCTTCTTCCACATTTGCTGCTCCCCAAATTGGGATCATATGCAGCTAGGAATATAGAAAGCTGAGTAACACCCCCGATCTATCTCAATCAATATTGTTTACATTGGCTGACATGATTCAGAGCAGAATCTTCTCTAGCCCTACCTAAATTATTGTTATCTATTCATCATTGGCCCATGAAATAAGGACATTCATGGGCAGTTGGCCCATGAAAAGTCATATTTTGGTATCACAATGAATCAAATTAACCATTAGGGTGATGACTTTTTCATTTTCCCCCCTCAAGAATTATTTCCTGTAGCACAAATGGATGAAATTTTGCCTATTAATGACTAAAATGAGGTATATTCCATTAAAATGTTTAAAAAGGTTACGCACAAACCAGTTTTAATTTTTTGTATGCTGTGTTACCATTTCATAAAATTGTATTAACAATTCTATACATATTTCGTATCAAATTTGGACACAACACCACATTCCACAATGGGGAGTGTTCTTAGCAACATAGGGTATACAAATGTCACACCTGCGCAAGGTAAAAGCCCCTTTTGGGGTCCTTAAAACTCAGCCAGCAGACCCTGCCGGACATGCTGGGAAAAGAACCTACAGGAGAGGTAGCAAAACATCATCCTCTAGTGGCGTGTATACTGTTACTGTGGCTAAAAAAAAGCTTTCTTGTGTGTTTGATGACCCTATATAATGTTGTATATATGTAACTCTAAAGCTTGGGTTCAATTTTAGATCTGCTTACAGTGACTTCAAAAATGGTCAAAAAACTGATAAATAAAATTTTTTAAATCATTTTGTGCGCGAGGGTTTTTTTTAATCAAATCTCTTTGAAAGTAAGTAATCTTTAATGAAAGGTCATCAAATTATGATACAGGGAAATGAGGTTATAAAAAAGTCATCACCCTGTTTACCATCTTGTCAATATATTTTCAAATGCTCTTAGGTAATGGTCAGTTCAGACCCTTTGTCACTATTGATCTGTTCCTCCCCAGTACCATTCTGTGCAAGAAGGGTGGGGGGAGGGGAGAAAAGGGGCTGCAGAAGGAAAGAGTGGATGGCCCCATGTAATTTTGGCTCTCACTCTGTCCTCCACTGGCATAGTCTCCAACCATTGCTAGCATCCAGCATCTTCTTTATGTTACCCCAAGGGAACATAAAAATAAGGGGAAAATGTTTTTCACTCTCCTGCCATAAAGCAAAAGGAAAGACATGTAGAAATTCCTTAATTCTTAGATCAGGACAGTAGCTCCATGTTGTACAAGAACCATGAAGTCATAAAAAGAATTGAAAATTATTATTTTTTAAATCAAGATTATGTATCTGCTTCTAATTGTCAATGTGGGAAATGTGTCATTAATCACCAGTAGGTTTACCAATGCCCTGCATATTCATCACCCCTTAGTACTGAACAGGTTGCTCTCCATCACCCAGAATGAAAAAACAAAACAGTGAATGGTTTGAAGTAATTCCTGCCAGTTTAGTACTTTTAATGTCTTAACTGCAGCATCATAGAGTTCAAAGGGGTTTTGTAGGCAATCTAGTCCACCCATTTAGAGGAGGAAATTCACAGCTAGTGCATTTCTAATACGTACCGCTATCAGCTTCAGATTTGAAATATACACCTACTTGACTCTTCTTCCCCTGATTCTAGTTTTCAAGTCTGCCAAGGAGGTGTATATGTGTGCATGTGATTTGAAGCTGTTTTGATTGCTGCAACATTTCTTTCTTTCTTTTTTCCGTTTCTGAGCACTTGAGAAACTTGTTGCCTTGGGACCACTATGTCTCAGCGTGCAAGATCAGCTGGGAAATTATCTTTTATATGTTGAGAAAATAAGTGCTTTTAATTTATTATAATTCTGTTAATTCTATTCCTGTTAAGTGGTTCAAATCTGTAGGAAAGACAAATTAACCCTTTAAAATACTCTGAAGAGCGGCTCAATTGGTTTGCAGCAATGTTGAGAGGTTATGCCATTGTCCATTTCCCACCCACCCTCTTCCTTTCTGCATTGAGGTTTTCTAGCATTCTCTCCCTGCCACCTGTCTTTGACTCTTTTCTCCTCCTCCCATTTTGGGGCAAGCCCACTTCCAGGCAGGCAAAGAGCTTCCACCACAGCCTAGACTTGTAGCAGTTTACCCACTGCCTGTATATGAGAGCATGCAGTGGGAAAGGGTACAGCATCTTTTTAAAAAAAAAAAAAAAAAGTCTTGATATTCCAGGGCCACAAAAGCTGCATTTGCTCAATTTTTGCAATTGGGGATAGGGCAGGGGAGGATGAGATGGCAACCCTGCTCATGTGCACGATACTGTAGGGCAAATGATCCAAATTTTATTTCGAAAAAATTATACACTATTTGTTTGTTTTTTAAAAATCAAACCAGTTTACAAAAGAATGAATACTGTAAAATTATTGGCAAAAGCAGTTAAAAACAACTGTTTAAACATTAAAAAAAAATTAGAATCAGCAATAAACTAAAAACAGATTGAAATACACATTAGCATTCTAGATATCTGGGAAGGTTTGCTTAAACAAAAATGCTTACAGCAGGTGCCAAAATGAGTGCAGCGAAGGCACATAATCCACAGCATGCCTTTCGGATTGTGCATAGCGCAGCTGAATGTTGTACATTTCCTGTTGTTGTTGTTGTTTAGTCGTTTAGTCGTGTCCGACTCTTCGTGACCCCATGGACCATAGCACGCCAGGCACTCCTGTCTTGCACCGCCTCCCGCAGTTTGGTCAGACTCATGTTGGTAGCTTCGAGAACACTGTCCAACCATCTCGTCCTCTGTCGTCCCCTTCTCCTTGTGCCCCTGCTACATTTCCTAGCAATACACAAATAATCTGTTTGGTATGCATGGTGTCAAAGAAACATGCCCTTTTCTGTAGTTCTTCTTCAGAAGTGGCGATCTTTGCTCCCTGGGCTGCTTCTGTCACACTGCCTAATGTTATCTGACTCACAACACACACACACACACACACACACACACACACACAATGATGAGCAAAGAAGCAGAAATAATATATGATTGCATGATTCTGGATAGACAAGTAGTCTGCCCCGGTTTAAGGCAACTCTAGGTATAGGTATAGGTTATATAGATACATGGGTATATTTTTCTTAGGAACTTAAGTTATGAAGCACTGTAGCACTAGATCATAAAATGATGGTTGTCATCTGATGCTTGGAACATAGTTTCCATCCAAAAAGTTTTGACAGTGCGGATCTGATCTCTTGATTTCTCATGCTATAAATCACTGGATTCATCATGGGTGGCAATATAGAATATAACACAGAAATCATCATGACCAGATGTTTGGGGGCTTTTTGAGTTGGACACAAATAGGCAAAGGAGCCAGTGCAGATAAATAAGGAGACAACAATGAGGTGCGGCAAGCAAGTAGACAATGCTTTCTTCCTTCCCCGCACAGAAGGTATTCTGAGTACATTGGTGAAGATCTGTACATATGAGTAAATTATAAAAATAAAGCAAGCTAAAGCTACACATTCAACAAATACAAGGACACCAACTTCTGTCATATAATTGTCATTACAGGAGAGTTTTAGCAATTGTGGGATTTCACAAAAAAACTGGTTGAGAACGTTGGAGCAGAAAGTAATGGAAAATGTGCCCCCAGTGTGTAACACTGCAAAGAAAAAACCAGTCATCCATGCACTTGCTGCCATTTGGATGCAAGCTTGCATGTTCATCACTGTCTCATATCGTAGTGGATTGCAGATGGCAACGTATCGATCATAAGCCATGACTGTGAGAAGGACGAGGTCAGTCACTGCAAAGAAGATGAGGAAAAAGACTTGGGAAACACATTCTGGATATGAAATCAACCTGGTGTTCATGAGGGAGTTGCTCATGGCTTTGGGGACATTGATGGAGATGTTGCCAATGTCTGCGATGGATAAATTCATCAAGAAAAAGTACATAGGCGTGTGAAGTTGACGGTTTAGGATTATGAGTATGATTATGAGTAGATTTCCCATGACAGTAGCCAAATAAATCAAAAGAAACATCACAAAGTGTAAAATTTGGAGCTCCCGAATATCAGAGAATCCCAGAAGAACAAAATTGGTCTCATTTGACATTATCTACCCTGTGGGAAGAAGGAGAAAGAGAACTGATAGAATTTAGAGGGCATGAGCCTGAACATAAGAAATCTGCTGGATAAGACCAAAGACTTATGTAATCTGGACTCTTTTGCCCATACTGACCAATAAGATGACTCAGGAATATCACTGAGCATAAGACATGAAGTAAAAAGAGGAACTGAACACTGTACCAAAAAATGTTTTAAAGCACATAGCTGAATGTAACCCTGAACTGGGAATATGGGAACTGTTCCATAAACATTTCAGTAGTTTCATCTCTCCTTCAAATTCATCACCTGTTTTGACTGAAAAAACTAGATTTCATGCCCCAAGAATAAAGATACAAGACAGTTAATGTAAATAAAATATAAACAGAACTTTATGTCTGATTTGAATTAATCTTAATTAGAAGCACACACATTGTCTAGTTCAATCACCTTTTTTGTGAAGGAAATTTGGAGCTAGTGTATCCCCAATGGATGGCTTTTCAATCTTTGCTGGAAGATTTCTGGAAGATCTTAGCCTCCATATCATAGCTGCCAAGTTTTCCCTTTTCTCACGAGGAAGCCTATTCAGCATAAGGGAAAATCCCTTAAAAAAAGGGATAACTTGGCAGCTATGCTCCATATATTTAGTCCCTGCATGTAGATAAGGAAACTCCACTTTCCCTCTCAAATAACACCTTAACTTAAAAAGTCAATTTATGGAGTAGAGAGTCGGTGAACAAAGGGTCAGAAAGGGAAAAGAGGGAAAATATAATATGTTCACACACACAAAATGTCATTCAGAGGATTTTTTTTTATTGAGATGGTGAGGGGAAAAGTTGGATTATTACCTTGCTGTTCATTATTTCTTCTGAATTGCTGTGGTGATCACCCATCAAGCTATGCAGTTCTATATTAATCTATGAACATATCAATAGGACATTCAGATTCTAAATGGAGAGTAAAGTGTTTCCTCCCACCGATTCTGGTATTTAAGGCTGCTAATGAGGTGTATATGTGCATGTGACTTGAAGGTTTATTTTGGTAGTTTCTCTCCCTCTTTCTCTTTTGGGTCCAAGCATTTGAGAAACTTGCTACCTGGGGACTACAACAGCTGCATGAGGAAACTTAGCTGGGAAATTATCTTTCATTTATTGTGACCACAAAGGATGCAAGGCACAGAAGGTTGGGTGAACCGGTACACATTTACTTATTTAAATATTTAAACCCAAAACCTATATGCATAGGGAAAACAACATTAAAGATTATATATATATATATATATATATATATATATATATATATATATATTGTAAACTACTTAGAGTTTTCTTATACTCAAGTGGTGTATAATGGTTAGAGTGTTGAACTAAGATTTGGAAGACCAGGGTTCAAATCGCCACTTAGCCATGAAGCTCACCTTGGGTGACCTTAGGCTGCTCTCAAGCTTTTAGCCTAACTGCTGTGACAATAACAAGGGGAAGGAGGATAGGAAGAAAGGAAAGGTGGAATCAGAAAGAAAGAAAGAAAGAAAGAAAGAAAGAAAGAAAGAAAGAAAGAAAGAAAGAAAGAAAGAAAGAAAGAAAGGAAGGAAGGAAGGAAGGAAGGAAGGAAGGAAGGAAGGAAGGAAGGAAGGAAGACAAATTACACACATTTTATACAAGGCCATATTCAAACTGTAGATAACATCACCATCTTCACTAAAGCATTCCCACTCTTCATCTTTAAAAGATGGAAAAGAATCTTCTAGGATGTGACTGCTGTAACATATATATTCAGCCAGGATGGGGAACTCTCCATTCTGCCTGTTATGAGAGTTGGACTCCAGCAACATATGGAAGCCCACAGGTTGCGTGCTGAGGTTCCAAGACATCCCCCCAATAACTCACACTTCACACAATATTTTAAGTTTAAGGTTTTTGGCATTAATTTGGCCACAACTTTATTTAAATACAAGTGAATGTGAGTGGTTGCTTAGGCATTGGTTCTTGCCGTCTGTCCCCCCATCTGGGACAGATCTGACTCCCACTAGCCTAGTAGGGAAGCCAGTAGGTAAGCACCCTCGGGAAGAGATTGGGGCAGGGGCCCACGCCCTTGACCTCATCCCTCAGATGCTCCCCAAGGCTCATGCATGGCCCTGGCCCCAACAGGGATAAACGGACAAACATGTAGAGCCCAAGGATTCCTTTAAAGGAATACCCCTAAAGGCAGCAGCAACCATGACAGGCAGGCCCAACCAAATCCGTACCCCTCCACCATCCAATTTGAACCAATGCCTAACCACCAACCTTACAAGTTGTGACTTGTTGCAGCGTAGTAAGCAAAAACCACCTGGCACCAGCCAATCAGCCAAGTGACAAAATTCCTACCAGGCCTCTGATCCAAAACAGGCAGCCCCATGAGAGGCACAGCAAGGTCAATGCAAGAATGCCTAAAATTAGAGAAGGGCGGGCGGCAGATTCGTTGCAAGCAGCAAAAGTGGAACTGAAAGCTGCTCGCTAAGCACATATAGGGTAAGGCTGTCAATCAATCATTTGCTACATGCAAATTTCCCCAGCAACAGCACACCCACCAATCACACATGTAGCCATACAAACTGACCCGCCTCTCCAACCCTGGCATGTCTTGTTAACCCTTCCGCAACCCATGTTCTCCTCTATGGGGAGAACCTGCTTTCCCAATTCCTATCATACACCATCTATCTATCTATCTATCTATCTATCTATCTATCTATCTATCTATCTATCATCTAGACTGTTTTCTTCAGAACCTTTTGTAAAATGCCAATTTAGACCCATTTGATGTTTTCTCTCCCCCAAACAGTTTTTAATCTGGGCTTCCACTGAAATGAGGCTGCATTTTAAGTTGTATTTTAATCCTATTTTTAAGTTGCATTTTTAAGTTGCATTTTCAGTTGCATTTTAATCCATTGTTTTTATACCTGATGTTAGCTGCCCTGAGCCTAGTCTTGGCTGGGGAGGGCGTGGTATACTTAGAATTTATATTATTGTTGTTGTTGTTGCTATTATTATTATTATTATTTACACATTAAATTGATAAATTGAATAAATGAGCAACATCACATGTATTAATTGGTTTAATAGCATGTATTAATTGGTATCATTATTAAACCAATTAAATACAAGTATTGTGTTCAGTTATTCAATTTATCATTTTAATGTTTAAATGTGTATAAATTGGCATTTTACAAAAGGTTCTGAAGAAAAATATGTGAATTTAATGAACATGCATATTATCTGTTATGCAATTAGCTGCCTCAGAGAAATCATTGGGGGGGGCATAAAAGTAAGGCGTTCCCTTAAAAATAAAAGCATCAAGAGCACCATTCTCAGGCATTTGGTAGCCAGCCTCTGCAACTTCCAGTGTTTCAGTTACAGCCCAGGGGAAACCCCTTTCCAGTTTAGGAATATGGGTGACCAGAGACATTGCATAGTGCTGAACAAATATGTAATGGGTAGAATAACACACCCTCCATCCTCTACCACCTTGCAACAGTAAGGAAAGCTCAACCCTCCAACCTCTGAAATTGTAGAGAAATTCTTTAAAAAAATCCCAACTGCCCTCCAAATTATAGAAGAAAGATCCTCTTTTGTGGGAGTAGAAAAGCTTTTGAGAAGTAGAGATCAGTGAGAATCGCTCAGTCAGTAGAGACTGAGACTCTTAATCTCAGGGTCATGAGTTGTGCAAAATATTGCTGCATTGCAGAAAGTTGGACTAGGTGACCCTTGTGGTCCCTTCCAAGTCTACAATTCTACGATTCTGTGATTCAGCAAACACCATCTTAAGCTGGGTTTCAAAACAAGGGGATGCTACACAGCCTTACTTGAAAGTCTGCCATCAAAATCTATAAGGTGTCCATCAGGGGAAATGTGTTTTGAATGTGGAATAGAGTAATTTAGCAGAACATTCTCTTTCAGGTATCTACTATATGGAGCAAATTCTCGTCACTCTATGCCCCACCCCATCCCATTATTTTTTTCCTGGTGTCACCACTGGTCATATTTCTGTTACGTAGGCTGAGACCCTACCTGCCCGTGTACTGTCTCGCAAGAGTGGTGCATGCTCTAGTTATCTCTCGCTTGAACTACTGCAATGTGCTCTATGTGGGGCTACCTTTGAAGGTGACCTGGAAACTGCAATTAATCCAGAATGCAGCAGCTAGACTGGTGACCAGTCTTGAAAGATCTACACTGGCTCCCAGTATGTTTCCGAGCACAATTCAAAGTGTTGGTGCTGACCTTTAAAGCCCTAAACAGCCTCGGTTCAGTATACCTGAAGGAGCGCCTCCACCCCCATCATTCAACCCAGACACTGAGGTCCAGTGCCGAGGGCCTTCTGGCAGTTCTCTCGCTGAGAGAAGCCAAGTTACCGGGAACCAGGCAGAGGGTCTTCTCAGTAGTGGAACCCGCCCTGTGGAACGCCCTCCAGCCAGATGTCAATGAGAAAAACAACTACCAGACTTTTAGAAGACATCTGAAGGGAATCCTATTTAGGGAAGCTTTTAATGTTTGATGGACTATTATATTTTAATATTTTGTTGGAAGCCACCCAGAGTTGCTGGGGAGGCCCAGCCTGATGGGCGGAGTATAAATAATAAATTATTATCATATTATTATTAGTATTATTATTACTACTACTACTACTTTGGAGAATGTGAGAGTGATTTCTCATATTTTTTGGAAGTTACAGCACTCTTATTCATGACTACTAAGAAGTAAGCCCAGCGATTTTTATGGGACTTACTTCCATGTAAGTACTATAGGATTGCACCTGACCTAATCACATCTGAAAGTGTAGGCCTTATTTCCATGTAATGGGGCATTGGATTTTTTTAAAAGTGTTTGAATATAAGCTTTTTAAGTGTTTGAATATAAGCTTTATTTCCTTTTTCTCTGTAGAAAAACTGTGAAATATCCACCTCAGTAAGATTTTGACAATACCCCCCACTCCGATGGCAGGAATAATGAAACACAAATAATGAATCATTAGCATCTACAAACTGTTTTAATTAGTCTCCTAGGGAAGGAGGACACTCAACACACATTCTATACAACTCATTTAATGTGAAACTTTTCAGGGTCAATGCTAGGTGAACATGATTTGCTAAAGTTCTCATCTGCTGAGGATTCTAATTCTGAAATAACTATTGCAACTATTTTTAAATGGTACACTTATTTTATTTCTCCGAAGAGAAATCAAAGAAAAAAAGAAGGGAAATAGATTAACATTATTAAGATAATGCTTTCCAATCGATATAATGATGTATAATTGGTGAGGCAGTTTTTCAGTTGTTTGTGGTCTCAACTGAAGAATTTATCTTAACTGTTCCTCAAGGGACAGTCTTATGCCTTTGAACTAATTTAGTTGAGCACAATGGATTTTAAAATAATGATGAAAAATGCACTTTTTCCTCTTAGAAGTGATGTAATGCTTACAACAAACAGCTACTGAAATATTTGAAGTGTCAATTCAAACCAAATAATTTTATTTGTTGTTGTTGTTTAGTCATTTAGTCGTGTCCGACTCTTCGTGACCCCATTATTTATCCCTTCATAATTACAGCCATAGATTAATCTCTTCACAAACTTTTCCAGCTTCTGCCTTTGACTGATATTTGAGTACATCAGCAATAAATCTAAATGTATCATGAGTGAAATTTCAGAATGATATAATCCTGAAGGGAGGGGGTCTAGAGATGGATAACAGATGGCAAACATAAAGGAATATAAGAAAGTGAGAAAAAATGTTGGATTGGTGCCACAAAACAGGTATTATTGAGTAAGCCCTTTTGATTTCATAGAATCATAGAGTTGGAAGAGACCACAAGGGCCATCCAGTCCAACCCCCTGCCGAGCAGGAAACACCATCAAAGCATTCTTGACATATGCCTGTCAAGCCTCTGCTTAAAGACCTCCAAAGAAGGAGATTCCACCACACTCCTTGGTAGCAAATTCCACTGCCGAATAGCTCTTTCTCTCAGGAAGTTCTTCCTAATGTTTAGGTGGGTCACTATGCCACCCACAGGCAGCTGAGGTCAGCTAGAAACAAGGAGTTGAGTTGGGCATCAAAGGCAAGGACAACACAGAAAAATGCCAGAAGCAGGAAGATCTTATTGTCTGAGGAAAGCTCCACACACCCCCTTCGTGTATTAGACTTAAACTTTTAAGTTATTTAAGCTGGTTGTCATAATAATAATAATAATTAATATATAAATAAATAAAAAAAAATAAAAAAAAATTGTTGGGCCGCCTCCTTGCTATCTTACTGTTTCGTGACTGCTTCAGCAAAAGCAACATTGCTTTGCAATCTTATTTATTTTATTAGAACCACTTGGACACATTGGGTTGTGTCTATCCTTGGTTGCTGATTAACCCACTCCCTTCCCATTAATTGCCAGAGTACATTCTGCGCATTTGTGGATCACATTGATATCAGTAGAAGCAGTGCTTTAGATAACAAATAAGAAGTGCACCATTAATAATAATAATATAATATTTATCTGTATTAATAATACAGTGGTACCTCTAATTACGAATTAATGCATTCCGAACGCACATTCGTGAGTCAATAATAATAATAATAATAATAATATGCAAGTCGAATCCCATAGGTATGCATTGGGAGAAAAAATTCGTAAGTCAAAGCAACCCTATCTAAAAATTCGTAAGTAAAAAAAATTCTATCTAAACCGCATCCAATATGGCGGACAGAGCTCCGCTCGTAAGGAGAAACATTCGTAAGTAAAGTTACTCGTGGGTAGAGGCACCACTGTAATAATAACAGCAATGAGCTCTGTGCAGATCTTTACAATCACAAATATCTTCTGTTGTATTGATTATAATTGGATTAAGGTTACGATAGCAGTAATACATATGTAATAATAGTACTAATTAAAACAAAAACAAAGCTTATTACAACTCGTGCTTTCTATCGCCTCGTCCTGGGCTCCTTAGGTTATTTTGAGAATGATTTTGCCAGGTTGCTTAGCCTCACTCTAAGGGTGGCATGGTTTGTGTACCACTAACAGCCTTACTTAAGTATAAAATGAGAGGTCTTGGGGACCGAGATCCCGGTTCGGAGTTCATACACTTTCGGAACCTCTTACAGGGTTATTCTCTTTCCCTGGCATGCACATAATGGTTTCAGTCTCTGGGGACACTTGAACTTCACAAGCCAGGCCGGCCATTCAGTGCACATCTGACTGGGTTAACCGCTGGACTTCATTCCTCTTCATATGGGTGTACTCTCTACAACGGGGTATCTCTCTGGCAGGACAATTTGTAATTCTTTCCATATGATCAGGTTCAATCAGGGCTCCTCCACGGACAGCAGTGTGCGCATGAAGTTGGCGGTTACATACAATTTAACCTTTCCAAGTTTCTACTCATAGTAGTGGCACTTCACCTTGGTATGAAGGACTTCAGAGATCTCTGTGTTTGTCTTTGGATTGATAGTCGAGATGTCGTCGGTGTCCCTGCAGAGCAGGCGTCGAGTTCCAAGAGGATGTCGCTCCCGCTCTGTGCATCTGTGCAGCTTTGCCTTAAGTTTATCATCAACTTCTCAGAATTTATTCCCGTGGTTACTAATGGCATTGCGATGACATACCTCAACGGGCTGAGGGAGTAGTGGCATCTTATAAGAGGGCCTGGGCGGTTGTGATGGGCTTAGGTCCAAAATCATTGGGGTCAGACTTTGTGGCCTTTTGGCTAGCCTGGTTACTATTGCATGCTATTTAACCTTTGGAAGTTTCTTTCATAATAGTTCCAGTTCACCCTGGATGGAGGACTTCAGAGATCACCACGTTTGCTTTGGGGGGGGGGGGGGTAATCGAGCTGCCATCAGTGCCCTTGCAAAGCAGTCCAAGATGATGTCACTCCCACTCCGCGCAATTGTGCAGCTTCACCTTAAGTTTCTCTTCAACTTCCCAGCACATTTATTCCTGGGGTTACTAATGGCATCACGATGCCTAGCCTCGATGGGCTGTGGGATTAGCGACATATTGGCTCTGTCCACTCTTATGGCTGATTTCATTGACTTTCGGTTCAAAACCTTTGCTTTCAGATTTTATGGGGATATCAGGGACAGTCAGCCATCCCACCACAGATTAGGTGCTTTAATACCTTGCCTGACTGTGTTACCTGGGCGTGTGGTTAAGACTTTTACTAGTCTGACAGCCGCTATTCCTCTCTTAGCTTATAAATTGAATGAGAATGGGTGAAGGACACCAGGCGATTCCTGGCCCCTTCCTCATCCATCAGGATGGGTTTGTGAGTCCCCCGCCCCCGACCAGTCCGCTAAGGGCACTTTGTTATCTGACCTAATGCTATCCATACATAATTATTGCTTTACATTCGTCAATATAAAATCGGAGGGGGAAGGGTGCCCGCGTGTTACCGCGCATTCCTTCCGAATGGAGCAGTGGTACACACGGGCCTCTCATCGGAGAGAATAAAAGATTTGGGTCGATGGACATTCAAAGCTTACGAGGGTTACCTCCGCTGCACAATGTGACTAAGCAATTGAGTTTGGCAAATCACTTACGTTCTTTTGCTTTGTTCTCAGGAGATAATACGGTGAATATCTGGATAGTTGATCACAGTACCATGCACCGGGCTCAGGCACGCGTCTTTGATTGGAGATTGGGTCCCAATTTGGGGCTACCTCCAGGAGTCAAAGTTTCCTGGTTTGCAAGGAGATGGATGTGCTGGGATGGACTCCTGCCAGTTGTGTAGGCCAGGGCCGCCTCGCAAAATCCCCCTGTTTTCTTGGAGGTGCAGCCTGGTGGAAATGATTTGGCTTAATGTAAAGGCACTGAGTTGCATTGTAGATTTTAAAGACTTGGTTGAACTGGTGGCTGCCTTTGCAAATCTTGACTATCTTTGGTCTTCTCTGCTGGAGAGATGCATTTTTGCGTGACTTTAACCCCCCCCCCCCCCCGCTGCCATTGATAAATCAAGAAAGTTCTTGGTTCTGGCAGTGGCCAGAAAGGTTTCAGCTTTGAATGGACAAACTATCTTGCACCCAGCCATAAGATTCTGAGATGCCCCAGGGTGAGTCCTAGTCGATGTACATCACAGGACTCACCCAATGGTGGCTAACCCTTCACAGACTGCCAGCACAGCAGGCTGGAGTCATATGATGGCATGCATCAAGGAAGTTCTTGGATCTGGCAGTGGCCGGAAAGGTGTCAGCCTGGAATGGACAAACTATCTGGCACCCAGCCATAAGATTCTGCGAGGCCCCAGGGTGAATCCTAGTTGATGTACATCACAGGACTCACCCAACGGTAGTTAACCCTTCACAGACTGCCAGCTTCATGTTGAGCACGGCCTCCTTGCAGCAGCCCCTATCCTAGCCGCAGCATCCAGGGTTGCCGTGCTGCTCCTCATCATCTGCACTATAATCACACTGACCTACAGGCTCCTCTAACTCCCCATTCCCCCCCCCCGTACGTTCTCCCTTCAAGCTTCCACACCTGACAGCCTTGCCTAAGAAAAGGAGTCCAGCCTGGAGAGCCTCCTTGCAGCTCCCCAACTCCTGCTGCCCTTTCATGTAACTTGGTTTAGAGGGATAAGACACTGGTTTCGGGTGTGAGGGTATTGGCGGCGAGCCTCAGGAGGCTCGAGTGGTGGTTAGGCATTGGAAATTAGCATAAATTACGTCATCATCTGCCCAGAGAGTAGTGAAATATTCTGATAAAGGTGTTGGGGGCGGAGCTTGTCCTGAGCCTCTGGAGGTCAGGGCCGTAATGCACGCCCCAACGGCAGCCACAGAAGGCGGTTCCGGTAGATGTACATCACTGGGCACCTTGCTGGTGATTAACTTCTCACAGACTGCAACACACGGGTTGCAGTCAGATTTAGTGGTTAGGTTCCAATGCCTTAGCCAATACCGCTCAATATCCGTAACCAATAAAGTTGTGGCCTTTTCGCCCAATTAAAATCTATACAGTGTGTCTTGTGTCTTATTTCATGGGAAGGAGGGTCATTGCCACACAAAAACACTTCCGCATCCCAACGGAGGTGGTGTTGTGGGCGGGACCCTTCTGCACTCTCGCGATGGGGCTGGGAGCCCAGCCCCTCGCGTGCAGGGAGTTCCCGCCTACGTCATGCCCAGGCTGACCATTAAGGTCGGCTAGGGGGCGGGGCCTCACCCCCTTTAAACAGAGTGGAGGTGGGAACTTTGCCTCTTTGCCCGCTTCCCCCTCAGCTGTTCGGATCACCCGCCCGCCCACCCTTCAGGCTAGGCTGACGCTGCTATGGACTTCGGTTAGTTGCCTTGGTTGGCCAGGGGGCCTGGTAGGACTTTTACCACTTGGGCTAGCCAAGATGGTTTTTTCGCCTACATCATAGCAATTCGTCGCAACTTTGGTTTGGGGGTTAGGCATTGGAAATTAGCATGAATTACGTCATCATCTGCCCAGAGAGTAGTGAAATATTCTGATAAAGGTGTTGGGGGCGGAGCTTGTCCTGAGCCTGCAGAGGTCAGGGCCATAATGCACACCCCAACGGCTTTCATGGGAAGGAGGGTCATCGCCACACAAAAACAACTACCAGACTTTTAGAAGACATCTGAAGGCAGTCCTATTTAGGGAAGCTTTTAATGTTTGATGGACTATTATATTTTAATATTTTGTTGGAAGCCGCCCAGATGGGCGGAGTATAAATCATAAATTGTTATCATATTATTATTATTATTATTATTATTATTATTACTACTACTACTACTACTACTTTGGAGAATGTGAGAGTGGTTTCTCATATTTTTTGGAAGTTACAGCACTCTTATTCATGACTACTAAGAAGTAAGCCCAGCGATTTTTATGGGACTTACTTCCATGTAAGTACTATAGGATTGCACCTGACCTAATCACATCTGAAAGTGTAGGCTTTATTCCCATGTAATGGGGCATTGGATTTTTTTAAAAGTGTTTGAATATAAGCTTTTTAAGTGTTTGAATATAAGCTTTATTTCCTTTTTCTCTGTAGAAAAACTGTGAAATATCCACCTCAGTAAGATTTTGACAATACCCCCCCCCACTCCGATAGCAGGAATAATGAAACACAAATAATGAATCATTAGCATCTACAAACTGTTTTAATTAGTCTCCTAGGGAAGGAGGACACTCAACACACATTCTATACAACTCATTTAATGTGAAACTTTTCAGGGTCAATGCTAGGTGAACATGATTTGCTAAAGTTCTCATCTGCTGAGGATTCTAATTCTGAAATAACTATTGCAACTATTTTTAAATGGTACACTTATTTTATTTCTCCGAAGAGAAATCAAAGAAAAAAAGAAGGGAAATAGATTAACATTATTAAGATAATGCTTTCCAATCGATATAATGATGTATAATTGGTGAGGCAGTTTTTCAGTTGTTTGTGGTCTCAACTGAAGAATTTATCTTAACTGTTCCTCAAGGGACAGTCTTATGCCTTTGAACTAATTTAGTTGAGCACAATGGATTTTAAAATAATGATGAAAAATGCACTTTTTCCTCTTAGAAGTGATGTAATGCTTACAACAAACAGCTACTGAAATATTTGAAGTGTCAATTCAAACCAAATAATTTTATTTGTTGTTGTTGTTTAGTTGTTTAGTCGTGTCCGACTCTTCGTGACCCCATTATTTATCTCTTCATAATCACAGCCATAGATTAATCTCTTCACAAACTTTTCCAGCTTCTGCCTTCGACTGATATTTGAGTACATCAGCAATAAATCTAAATGTATCATGAGTGAAATTTCAGAATGATATAATCCTGAAGGGAGGGGGTCTAGAGATGGATAACAGATGGCAAACATAAAGGAATATAAGAAAATGAGAAAAATGTTGGATTGGTGCCACAAAACAGGTATTATTGAGTAAGCCCTTTTGATTTCATAGAATCATAGAATCATAGAGTTGGAAGAGACCACAAGGGCCATCCAGTCCAACCCCCTGCCGAGCAGGAAACACCATCAAAGCATTCTTGACATATGCATTTCAAGCCTCTGCTTAAAGACCTCCAAAGAAGGAGACTCCAGCACACTCCTTGGTAGCAAATTCCACTGCCGAACAGCTCTTACTGTCAGGAAGTTCTTCCTAATGTTTAGGTGGGTCACTATGCCACCCACAGGCAGCTGAGGTCAGCTAGAAACAAGGAGTTGAGTTGGGCATCAAAGGCAAGGACAACACAGAAAAATGCCAGAAGCAGGAAGATCTTATTATCTGAGGAAAGCTCCATCCCAAACAGGAAACTGTCCAAAGCTCCTCCAGCCCAGAAAGACAGCTTCACTTTAAATTATTTGTGGGTGGGTGGTAGAGGCGGAAATGGTTTGTCATTACATCAGCGTATGCACTGTTAATATGTTGTTGTTGTTGTTTAGTTGTTTAGTCGTGTCCAACTCTTTGTGACCCCATGGACCAGAGCACGCCAGGCACTCCTGTCTTCCACTGCCTCCCGCAGTTTGGTCAATCTTATGTTCATAGCTTCGAGAACACTGTCCAACCATCTCATCCTCTGTCGTCCCCTTCTCCTTGTCCCCTCCATCTTTCCCAACATCAGGGTCTTTTCCAGGGAGTCTTCTCTTCTCATGAGGTGGCCAAAGTATTGGAGCCTCAGCTTCAGGATCTGTCCTTCCAGTGAGCACTCAGGGCTGATTTCCTTCAGAATGGATAGGTTTGATCTTCTTGCGGTCCATGGGACTCTCAAGAGTCTCCTCCAGCACCATAATTCAAAAGCATCAATTCTTCGGCGATCAGCCTTCTTTATGGTCCTGCTCTCACTTCCATACATCACTACTGGGAAAACCATAGCTTTTACTATACGGACCTTTGTCGACAAGGTGATGTCTCTGCCTTTTAAGATGCTGTCTAGGTTTGTCATTACTTTTCTCCCGAGAAACAGGCATCTTTTAATTTCATGACTGCTGTCACCATCTGCAGTGATCATGGAACCCAAGAAAGTAAAATCTCTCACTGCCTCCATTTCTTCCCCTTCTATTTCCCAGGAGGTGATGGGACCCGTGGCCATGATCTTAGTTTTTTTAATGCTGAGCTTCAGACCATATTTTGCACTCTCCTCTGTCACCCTCATTAAAAGGTTCTTTAATTCCTCCTCACTTTCTGCCATCAAGGTTGTGTCATCTGCATATCTGAGGTTGTTGATATTTCTTCCGGCAATCTTAATTCTGGCTTGGGATTCATCCAGTCCAGCCTTTCTCATGATGAATTCTGCATATAAGTTAAATAAGCAGGGAGACAATATACAGCTTTGTCATACTCCTTTCCCAATTTTGAACCAATTAGTTGTTCCATATCCATTTCTAACTGTAGCTTCTTGTCCCACATAGAGATTTCTCAGGAGATAGATGAGGTGATCAGGCACTGCCATTTCTTTAAGAACTTGCCATAGTTTGCTGTAGTTGACACAGTCAAAAGCTTTTGTGTAGTCAATGAAGCAGAAGTATATGTCTTTCTGGAACTCTCTAGCTTTCTCCATAATCCATTGCATGTTTGCAATTTGGTCTCTGGTTCCTCTGCCCCTTCGAAATCCAGCTTGCACTTCTGGGAGTTCTCAGTCCACATACTGCTTAAGCCTACCGTGTAGAATTTTAAGCATAACCTTGCTAGCGTGTGAAATGAGCACAATTGTGTGGTAGTTGGAGCATTCTTTGGCACTGCCCTTCTTTGGGATTGGGATGTAGACTGATCTTCTCCAATCCTCTGGCCATTGTTGAGTTTGCCAAGAAAATTCCATGGACAAAGACAACAGGCTCCTTCAGATATGCAGGGGCAAAGCCATTTAGGGTTTTAAAGGTCAGCAACAACACGTTGAATTGTACTCGGAAATGTACTGGAAACCAATGTAGATCCTTTAGGACTGGTGTTATATGATCCTGGCGGCTGCTCCCAGTCATCCATCTATTCCAACATTGGACTCCTGGTATTGATTTGTATATATTATATGATATTATACAAAGTAGGAGTAGCCAACATGGTGCCCCCCAGTGAACAAGTAGTCTTAAACCTTTTTAGTCTCAGGACCAACTTTTAACCCAAACATGCATCAGAGGACCCATTTTTTAAATGTTCAGAATTTGTGTTTAAACCAAGATACGTGCCTTATTTATTAAAGTTATTAAACTATCCAGTGTTACACCCTCATAGAGTGTTTTTTTAATCTAAAAAAATAATGCTTCTTAGTAATGACAACAACAAGCAAACCTCACAAACAGTTTTATTGTGGCCCATAGACCCAATATTCACATTACAACAATAGAATATACTTACAGTTAATAAGGTGTAAGTTTGACCTTGCTAGCCAACGGGAGAGCTTTTAGCTTGTACATACTGGTTTCTGATTTTTACTGCTTCCTAGAGGAATTTTGCTAATAGTAATAGTATGAATCTTATCCTTAAGGAGAACCTTGACATGAAAAGAGTCAGCAATTCCAGGTTCTGTTAATATTGGATTACAAGCAAACCTGTACTATGTGTGCATGCAGGAATCTGAGATTTTATTTCAAAAGAACAGAAAGGTTTTTTTGGCCACTTTTTCTATATGTTTTCATAAACAATTCATAAGCCATCAAAAAGTATACAACCAACGTAAGCGTTTCCACATAAATCATAAAAAATAATAATAACAGCAATAACAGCAATACTCCATCCCAAGAATCTTTTCAGCAGCCTTATGTGGAGTCACTCAGGGCCCCGTCAGGTGGGAAAAGGTCTGCAAGGCAGGAAGCAGGTCTTCCAGGACTCGTGTAACAATTTGTTTTTTAATGAACTTTATGTTGTGAAGACTCATTGCTATGGGATTCGAATTGGCCACAACTTTATTTAGATTCAGGTGTAGGGAGACCTTGCCTCAGGCATTGGGCGTTATCCTTCCCAGTCCTCAGCCGGGGTTCTGGGAGGGTTCGGGGTTATCCACATGTATGGGGGTTGGGGCTGGCTCTGGAGAACATATGTTCAAGCAGAGAGAGCCCGCCCCCTGTTTGCCTTCGCTGGAAGGGGGAAGTGATGACGCCTATTGGCATGGTCAAGGCTTCCCCCAATACCCCGATCTTCTTGCCGCAAAGGGGGTGAGGTCTCCGCCTCACACCCCTCCCTCTCGGAAAATCACCAAAGAATTGCTCCCAAGCCTGACACCGCCAAAGTTGTGATGTATTGCTACGGGAAAGGCGAAACCTGCCAGTGCAAGGAAATTCCTTTCCGACCCTTCAACAGCGGCCTTGACGTAGCAGTGCCTGTGAACCTGTAGAGAAAAGGTAAACCTGCAAAAGAACATGAATGAAGGGTGTGAAGGGTGGGAGAAGCTCTGGAAACAACTGGTGCTTGGAGGTAAGATTCAAATTTTCTTGTGTGAGCTGGACAGTCCCTCCCCTTACCTGGCCATCCCCTGGCAAAGCCTTCCCAGGCAGGATTGGACGCTGGGCTGGGGTAGGCGGAGACCCCTGGCATCCTACCTGGGAAGGCGATGCCAGCCCCAAACTCCCAGGGAGTCGCCTCTGGGACCAGGGGGCTGTGCGCGTCCATGCAAAGGTCACCCCCCATTGATGTGTGGAGTGGTCATTCCTGTCATAAGATATAAATTCACAATACAGTGGAGAAAGATTACCTGAATGTTAGGGTGATGTGAAGTGGAATAAGATGACCATTTACTATGTGTTGGGTTTTGGGAGGGAGGGAGGGAGGGAATCAGTGAAATACAAATATTTTATACATAATGGATAAAATATGAAATACCCTTTGACTTGATGGAAAGCTTTCTTCTATCAGATAACTATTTGGAGAAATATCCCTTTGAAGGGCTGCCTTTGGATCCAAAACAATATTTTTGCAAAAGGAAGGATCAGCAAATTGCCCATACAGCTAACATTAGTGTGACTGATGTCTGCCTTCAATTAGCAATTGAGAATGACTAAATAAATAAAGAAATAGCAGGCTAATGGGCAGGGCCGTCTCAAGCAGGTTGGGCGCCGCTGAGGCGCGGAGATCGCTCCGGCGCCCCTGCCCTCGCAGCGCGCCGCATGGCTTCCGTGTGGCCTTGCTGCACAGCGTCCCCCCCCCCGCCGCCCGGCACCCTGGCGCCCCGTGCCACCGGGACTACACCTAGAGCCGGGCCTGCTAATGGGTCTGAATCTGGAGTGGCACTCTAGTGAAGCAGAATAGAGGTACTTTAACTATTTGTTCCCCATAGTGATCTCCACATCTATTTGCATTAGAAGAAAAACATCCATTGATATGAATGGGTACATTTATCCCCATAGGCCAGATTGGGAACACAGTGAGGGACAAAATATTGCAATCTCTCTATTTCATGCCAAGATTCAAAACCAGAATGGATGTTCTTTGCTACCTTTTTAAACAATTCTCTTTTTTTTTATTCAGCTGATCATCTAGTTTTGGCCTTAGGTTCTGATGAAATCAGTGTGAGTTGTTAGATATCCAACTTGTTTTTTAACTAAAACATCAGTGGACTGGAATTATACCAGCTCAATTCAAGTTTCTAAATCAACAGCAGATTTCTTTTCTTATGGCAAAACCTCTGAAGTGCTGCTGTTATCTCTTTGTTCCTCATGCTATAAATGATCGGGTTCATGAAAGGAGGTACCATTGAATACAACACTGCAAGCAATAAATCTAAGCCTGACGAGGCCCTAAAGGTTGTCCCCAAACAGGCATAGATTCCAGTGAAATAGAACAAGGAGAGCACAGCAAAATGGGGCAGGCAGGTAGAAAACGCTTTTTGCCTTCCCTTTGCAGAACGAATGCCAAACACAGCTCTGAAAATGTGCACATAGGAAATGATTGTGAAACAAAAACAGCTTATACATATCAGAACAGTAAAAACAAGAGCTCCAGTTTCAATGAGATAGGAGGAGTTGGAGCAGGAAAGCTTTAGAAGCTGTGGGATTTCACAGAAGAACTGGTTGATACTATTGGAGCAGAAAGGGATGATAAATGTGCAGACAGTATTCAGTGTTGCATCCAAAAACCCAAAGATCCATGCGCTGGTGGCCATTTTGATACAGACTCCCCTGTTCATTTCTCTCACGTAGTTCAGTGGATTGCAGATGGCAACATAACGATCATAGGCCATGACTGTCAAGAGGACGGATTCTGATGCCCCCGCCCAAAAGAAGAAGAAGACCTGTGCCATACATCCATAATACGAAATTCTCCTAGTGTTCATCAGGGAATTAGCCATGGCTTTGGGAACAGTGACTGAGATGAAACCCATATCAATAATGTTTAAATTAACCATGAAAAAGTACATTGGGGTTTGCAGGTGTTTGTTGAGGGCTACAGCAGTTATCACGAGAAGATTTCCAATCACAGCTCCCAAGTAGATGAGGAAAAAACCCAAAAAGGATATAATGTGCAGCTCCAGAACATCAGAGAATCCTTTGAGCTGGAACTCAGTCACAAAGCTATGGTTGCTCATTTCTTTCTTGGCAAACTGTAGCCAGCCTATAGTTAGTGAAGAAGAAAAACGCTCATTGATACTCTTAATTAATTATTTGATTCTGCAAGAGGCATGCACAACTTGGATCCTATGCTTGTCCATCAGTCATAAATAGTAGCCCACCAGAGCCTTAGCAAGCCTCCTGCTTTTAACTGCATGTTCTGGACTGAAAAACTGAATGGCTGTGTGCTATTGTGGTTGTACCTGGTAGTACAACCACAATACAAGATTCTGATAAGTTTAGAGTGCCATATGTTGTACAGATCTGGTGTATAAAATACGTACACACACAGTCATACCTCGGTTTAAGTATGCCTCGGTTTGAGTATTTTCAGTTTAAGTTCTCCGCAGACCCGTCTGGAATGGATTAATCCGCTTTCCATTACTTTCAATGGGAAACTTCGCTTCAGGTTAATATGCTTCAGGTTAAGTACAGACTTCCAGAACCAATTGTGTTTGTAAACTGAGGTACCACTGTATATTATTCTGGTATACACATTTGCAATTTTAATGAGATGTGAGAAAACAGTCCCAATACTGATTTTGGAAGGGTGGGGTGTCCTAGAGTTTCCTGCATATGATTTTATCCGAACAATAAAATCATGGCCTCACAACAGTAATGATGGATTAGCAACAGTGGTGGAGGATTCCTCCCATTCATTGATGAACTTGGACCTCTCCCTCTTAAAGTCACCCCCTTCTCACAACAGAAAGACAAAACTCTGCAATATCCAAAAACCTCCCAGTCTTCGTTTCTGGAAGCTTAGAGTTGTTCCCTTGATGTTTTATGTTCTGTACATACAATTCAGAGAAACCACACCATGAACCTTCCTCCCAGAGTATCTTTTGTGGTGCCAGTTCAGTAAAATGCCCGCAATAGTCTAGATTGCAATTATTCAAAATTTCATGGTGACATATGGAATAAGCATTAGTTTCTAGTATGCAAAGCTAGTTTCATAGATAATTAGAGGGAACTCTTTTTGGACGGACAACTTCAGCTCTTTATACATTTTGTGTTGGTTCAGTCACAGGTATAAGGTGAATTTTAGCAATCTAACTAGTATGTTAAGATCTCAAACTGAGGACTTCTCAAATTCCAGCCATCTTCTCTTAGATTACTTCCTATCTAACCATGCCAAATATCAGGGATGTGTAACATGTGTCATTCAATCAGCCCCAGCCAGAATGGTCAGGGACAATGGAAGTTGCAATCCAGCAACATCTGTAGGGCCATCTATGATCCTATCTAGGGTTCCCATCAATTCTCTCTGAGTTAATGACTTTAGATTAAATTTAATGAATAAATTATGCCCATATAGAACTTATTATCATCTTCTGAATGCAAAGAACTACTTTCCTTGTCCAAGGGAAATCCATCTTACCTTGGATCTGTTGCTTATACACATTTGTTTGGCATATTCCATTCCATTCTTGTTCCCATCAGATTATACAACTGTGTGTACTGTGGATCTGGAAAGTATAGCTGGTGTACTATCTTGCATATGCAAAAGAAGATTATCCAACATATATTAGGAAAGCAGAGTATTAGGGTGATGCATCCAACAAGAGAAAGGAACAAGATATTAGTATTACTATAATTACTGGTTTATTGTACCAGTATATATTTATTCCAAGATTTGTACAATTTTCTCATACTTTCAGTGATCTTCCAGTATTTCTCTATTAAGGTCTTTATATTTCTGTAACTTTCACAAATTTAACTTGAGAAAGGATCTGTCAATTTATCTTCTGTAATGAAATAAATGTGATACTGAAATCATCTACATTGTGCTCCAGGTCTCTGTTTCTGATTTCAAATTACAGTGGAAGTGGGTTTCTTTTTGGGGGGAAGGAAAATTATATATGCTCCTTCTGAAACAGTACTTAGAGTTTTTTCCCCAGGAGCTCAGTCCAGATTATTTCCAAAGTCCCAAGAGAATGATCATTATGTCTAAATTATTTGAAGAAGAAGAAGAGTTTGGATTTGATATCCCACTTTATCACTACCCGAAGGAGTCTCAAAGCGGCTAACAATCTCCTTTTCCCCTCCTCCCCCACAACAAGCACTCTGTGAGGTGAGTGGGGCTGAGAGACTTCAAAGAAGTGTGACTAGCCCAAGGTCACCCAGCAGCTGCATGCGGAGGAGTGGAGATGCAAACCCAGTTCCCCAGATTATGAGTCTACTACTCTTAACCACTACACCACACTGGCTGCAAAGTGAGAGCCAAAGTGAGAAAAACACATTATGGAATGTCACTGTTTGCAGAGGACAAAGGCAAATGTTCAGGATGGAGCTTTCAATTGATCCATCATGAGTGACAGACCCAGCATTTTGCTGTCAGATGTGCAGGTCAGTCTACAAAGTTATCCTGAACTGCTTAACTTTGAAATGCAGTTCAAAAAAGTTCAAATATTAAAAAGGGGAGATCCCAGAACATGGTCTGAAGTAATTTGATGAAAAGGCATTGTTGAAGATAATGAGTATGGAAGACAGCATGGAAATTCTATGTATCACATGATCTTTAGTGTGATCATTGAAGAGTGCCATCATGAAAGAAAGGTGGTGTATAAATGCCAAGGCTTCAGTGGAATCCTATCCCTCCCCTAGTGGCAGCCAAAAAAGCAGATAAAGACAAAGAGTCCTTACCACATAATTTATTCAGTATTCACAGAGAGACAAAGAATGTAGTCTCTATTCAATGATGGCGTTGCTCCAAGTAAAGTTCTATCCCTCTACATCTCCCCTATTCAATGTCACTCCTGTATCAGTTAATTTCAGCTTTCTGCCTCTAAGTTCTCTGTTCTAATACCCTCAATGCCCCTCTGGTCTTGGGAGAGTTGGGGTCAGGAATGCTTTCCAAGGACACTGAGCCTGTCAGTTGTCTCTTCTTCCTGCTGTTTCTCTTCCAGTATTCCCCAGCTTCTGCCCTCTGCAGCCTCTGAACTATGCCCTTATGCAAACCACTATTCTAAATCTATACTGTCCTCCTGTTCTTGAGAAGGTTCAGGAGAAGGGGGGAGGCCCCCACCATTCCTCTTCATTCCAGTCCCTATGTAATAGTGAAATTAAGAAGATAATGGGAACAGCTTCAGATATTCTTATTCTTCTCTCATTTCTCCCCAGTCTGCTATCTAGACTGTTCCCTTGTTCCAGATATCCTGCTCCATATATCATTCCAGACATTTCATGTCCCTTGGTTTCTCTACCTTTGGTGAATTCCACCTCTGCAGTGTCCAGTGGCTTATGCTCCCTCCCTATGTTCTATTCGGCGACATTTTCAACTGGAAAACCTATGATCTACCTGTGTCATTGGGGGTGAGATGAGCGGAGACCATGCTGCTCCTTTCCTCTAGTTGTGCTATCATTGTTATGCCACATCAGCCTGCGCCCCACCTCTACTCAACTGGTTCCACTTGCTAGCATGAAAATAAAGGCATTGGAGCAAACGAGGGGGAGAAATCCATCCCTCTGGTCTCCTCCAGGGATATACATTGAGGTCACCCTTGGGGGGAAAAATGTCATTGCTTTGGGAGGTAGAACAATGTTCATTCTCACTCACCTTTAAAATGGTATGTGTTTACAGCATCTATACTGAGAAATATAATTATAGTTCTGCTGATCTTAAATTTCTGTAGCTTTCAACAATTTATTCTATTTTCAGTAACTCTCAGGTCGATTGTTGTAAATGGATTCATTATCTGTGTTAAGCAATACCCACATTAATATCATTTGCTGACAACCACATTCAACGAATTAATAAGAAAGCACAGTTTCCTACAGAGTGCAAGGTCAGACCACCACATGGCTGGAGCTGACTTCATACAGTCTGGGACTTCGATGCTCCAATAGGGTCTGCGTGATGTAAGCCTTGGATTTTTATGTATATAGGTGACTAATGTCAGTGGACGATTAAAATATTCTTCTTTAAAAATTAATTTTATTTATTTCATAACATTTATATTGTGCTTGATTGCAGAAAACTTCAAGGTGGTTTACAGGAAAAAATTAAACAGCAACATTACTAGTAAAAACAATTTAAACATTTTTAATTTTTTAAAACCCCCAGCAATAAACTGAAAACACACCACCATTTTAATCCTCTGTGTAGGCTTATCTAGCCAAAAATATTTTCAGCAGACATCCAAAAGAGTACAGTGAAGGCACCTGCCTGATGTCAATGGTCAGGGAGTTCCACAGTATAGGTGCCACCGCACTAATATATATATTTCTTACAAATGCAGAACATATATTATGTGACACCTGTAACGGTGATGAAGTTTTAACAAAATGCAACCGTTGTTACTCACACTCAGGACAGAACTCAAAGGATTCAAATAACTTCAGTGCAATAGTTTAAATGGGTGAGTATGAGTAGATAGAGGGACCCAGGTGGCGCTGTGGTTAAACCACTGAGCCTAGGGCTTGCTGATCAGAAGGTCGGCGGTTCGAATCCCTGTGACGGGGTGAGCTCCCGTTGCTTGGTCCCAGCTCCTGCCAACCTAGCAGTTCGAAAGCACGTCAAAATGCAAGTAGATAAATAGGAACCGCTACAGCGGGAAGGTAAACGGCGTTTCCATGTGCTGCTCTGGTTTGCCAGAAGTGGCTTTGTCATGCTGGCCACATGACCTGGAAGCTGTACGCCGGCTCCCTCGGCCAATAATGCGAGATGAGCGCGCAACCCCAGAGTCGGTCACGACTGGACCTAATGGTCAGGGGTCCCTTTACCTTTACCTTATGAGTAGATAGATTGATACATGCATACACATATCTATGTTACGTCCCGTTTCATTCTGGCATTTGCCTATAAAAGTGCATTGTTTCTAATATTAAACCTCAAAGGACTGGATATTGGATTCACAGTGGGAAAAGCTTCCTTATTTCCTGTAAGAAACAAGGTACTGAAACATTTTGCAAAGTGCAACTTTGATGTCCCTGTTCCTCATGGTATAAATAACCGGATTCATCAGTGGAGGTACCACAGAATATAATACAGAAACCACCAGATCCAGATCTGAAGGTGCACCTGAGACAGGCTTCAAGTAGGCAATGGCACCAGTACTTATAAATAAGGAGACAACAATGAGATGTGGTAGGCAAGTTGAGAAGGCCTTACTCCGTCCTTGAGTGGTAGGGATTCTGAGCACCGACTTGAAAATCTGCACATAGGAAACAACTATGAAACCAAAACAGGTGAAGACTATAAATGCACTGAAAGCAATAACTCCAACTTCAACGAGGTACAAATTATCACAGGAAATTTTCAGCAGTTGTGGGATTTCACAGAAGAACTGGTTGACGATGTTCGAACAGAAGGTGATGGCAAAAGTGCTACCAGTGTGTAAGGCTGAGTAAAGAAGGCCAGCTATCCATGCACTGCCTGCCATCTGGATGCAGGCTTTCCTGCCCATCACTGTCTCATAGTGCAGTGGGTCACAGATGGCAACATACCTATCATACGCCATTCCTGTGAGCAAGAACAGATCTGAGATCAAGAAGAAGAACAAAGAATACACTTGTGCAACACACCCAGAAAATGAAATCTCTCTGGTGTTCCAAAGTGAATTGATCATGGCATTGGGGATGGTGACAGAAATGGAACCAAGGTCGACAACAGATAAATTCACCAAGAAAAAGTACATGGGGGTATGAAGTTGTTGATCCAGGGAAACCGCTGAGATGATGAGAAAATTTGCTGTCAAGGCTGCCAAGTAAACCACTAAAAAAAGAGTGAAGTACAAAATGTTTTCCTCCCAGTTGTCAGAAAAATCCAAGAGAAGAAAAGTAGGAAGGACAGTTGAATTAGGCATTTTCTCCTACAGATGTGGCATGGCTGCTGATCAAAAGAGAGAGAGAGAGCTTATTTAATGCATGTATTCAGCAATTTATTAACATTTTTCATTACTGTCACAATCAGTAATGATAGAAATGAAGCTATATATATATATATATATATATATATATATATATATATATATATATATATATATATTAGCATTATAGCTAATGAAAAAGCAGGTGTATCATCCCCCTTATGATAGACAGCTTTATGGAAGAAAAGAGACTTCAAACAATTAGAGTTGCTACCCTATATGCTTTTGAATAGAAATGCATAACATTTTGCTGTGAATTATGTACCTGAGGTGTTGTCAAAGCTTGCCAGGTTGTGGTTTACAACCTTCAAAGACTCAGCTGCTTGAGTCAAAGAAAAGGAAAGCATTTCAAAAGCCTGAAAATTCTTTTCTGGTTCAGGGTAAAATCTGAACTGGGAAGGAACTGGGAAAGAACTGGGAAAGAACTGGTCCACATGGATGGACCCTCTCATTGCCCCTAAACACAGTTTCCTGCCACCCAAAAAGAAACATGGGAATAAACAAAGTTGCTTAACTGTGAGTCAGAACTTTGGTCCATCTAACTGATAACTGTCTGCATGGACTGGCAGCAGTTCTACAGATGTTTCAACAAGGATCTCTCCTGTCCCTACATGGATATGCCAAGTACATGGAACTATGTGAAAAAAGGATATAAATGTAAAAAGAAGAGTAAAATACAGAAAAAATGCTTTCAGGGACTTTGTTATAGTCAATCTAAAGGCTCTCAATTCATTTGAAGTTTATTTTCCACCATGCCACAAAGTCTATGCCACAACAATTCTGTTCAACATCAAAGTGCCATGGAAATCTATGGGTCATTTCATGTTAAACATCTGAAAGCATATCCAAGCTCATTTGAAGCACATGACCTTCCCCCAAATAACCTTTAAACATGTGCTTTAAGTGTGAGTTAAGTTTGCTTTCAGTGTATAGCTTGGATCTGTCCTAGGTTGGTTTGGCTGCCACAAATTAGACACAACTAACATGTCTGGAAGTAAGGCTTAACACCAAGTATTTGGAAATGGTCACATTGAATAAATTTATAACATATAAAAAGTTTCCCCCTCCTACTTCTATTGTACCTATACATACCAGTAAAGGATACAGTCCTTTTTCTTCAACGGGGATACCCAATATGCTGCCAACTTTGTTTATTCCCACATATTCCAATGACATTTGCTGGAAAGGAGGCATGCTGTCCAGTTATGCGTAATCCTCATCTAATAAACTCTACTCATTGGTTAACAATTCTTTCAGCAATTTTCATTTTCAAAACTATATAGATCTTATTTCTGATTGTAAAACAGCAGATTGTTTGATCATTGAATTATACGTGTCATGAAAGAATCAGTATTTGGAGGCTAGTGATTGTTTTAGCTAATATATCTAAATGAAGTGTTGAATCGTACAGCTGATTCTTCAAGGTCACTGCATTGGGGGGCACAGGTGCACATCAGTGTGCTGGAAAAGGGACACACACACACACAGTGTGGTGTAGTGGTTAAGAGCGGTAGAGTCGTAATCTGGGGAACTGGGTTCGTGTCTCCGCTCCTCCGCATGCAGCTGCTGGGTGACCTTGGGCTAGTCACACTTCTTTGAAGTCTCTCAGCCCCACTCACCTCACAGGGTGTCTGTTGTGGGGGTGGAAGGGAAAGGAGATTGTTAGCCGCTTTGAGACTCCTTCGGGTAGTGATAAAGCGGGATATCAAATCCAAACTCTTCTTCTCTTCTTCACCCCAAGCTGTGCTGCTGAAGTCTAACAAATGAGATGAAGAGATTTGTGAAAATTAAAGACAAGATACGCTTGTGTTCCTGTGAGGAGATAAGACACAGTGTATGTTTTTGTGCGTAACAGAGAGTAGAGGAAGTTTGTGTTCAGCAATAGAGAATTTAAATAGTGCAAGTGTGTGCACTCAGAATACGATCCCACTGTGTTCAGTCAGCTATATTCACATACAGTACAAAAATGCAAGGTGCAAGTGCTTAGGTAAGGGTGCAATCCTATAAACACATATCTGGCAATCAGTCACATTGAATTTAAAGGGGGTTGCTTTTCAATAAATTTTTTGCTTTCTGTGTGGAATCTGTACCACATGAACAGATGCATGCAGAAACCAGGTACTGCCAGTATTGAGCAGCCCAGAGACACCCCATTTATGAAATGGTAGGTTGTGAATTTTTGACGCTGACACTGGTTTCAGTCTATGTATTGACTTGACAGTTACACACTGCTTAACTGTACACGTATATAAAATATTTCAAGGGTTCAGACTGCTTCACAAATGTTGTCTAAGTAATGTTTAAAACAGTTGCAGTATCTAGGCTGCAGTTGCTTTCTCAATGTTAAAGTGAGATTAGCAGATGTAAGGCGAGGATATTGTGATGGATTATGCCAGGCCACCTGCCAAGTCTTCTACTTTGCAAATTATTCTGTGGCATTACCTACTGGATGACAGTGGAGAAAACACTAGGAGGGTTTATTCTTTCTTTATATTTTACCTTTGCATTCTGTCACGCATCTCACTTGATTTCTTCATTTGTATTTCATGGAAACAAAGTCAAAATCTCTAAAATGTTCTTCTTTATTTTCCATGTCTTCTATAGCAATGAGCTGTGTGTGTAAATGTGTACCTTGTAGTGACAAGGTTTTATGACCCTACACTCTGCATGTGTTCTTGGGGAAACTACAGATCCCAGTAGCATTCAATAGTAGTAGTCTCAAGAGGAATTATCTATGGATTGAAATATGTTTCATGTAAAACACATGAGGAATGTGGCTTCTTTCACGTTAGTTGCAGATGGAAGAAATAACATCTACAATATGTTCCTAAAGGCATGAAAAATGATGACACTTGAGCTGAATCTATGGCTAGCATTATGCCAGATTTGTTTGATTATATTCAAATATTGTTGCCATTTCTAGATAGAGATAGACTTTCATAGCGGTCTATGTTCTGGTAACCTCCTTGTTGAATCATGTATTGGATTATACATAGGATTGCCCATGAATATGACCTAGGAGCCTCAATTAGTGCAGAACAAGGCCACCATAATTCTTACTGGTTCAACCAGATGTAATAATATAATTCCAATTTTAAGAGGATGGCACTGAAATCTGCCTTTGAATTGCCACTTCCCATATCATTCTCTTGACCCCAAAAGAACTTTGATGATAGCCTTTTGCCGAGTGCTACCTAAATAGAGGTGCATTTTGTATTCAGTAAAGAGAGAGGATATACTAAAGAGGAAGTTTCCAGAATCTTGGTTTGTTGAGGTCTCCGAACAGCTCTCATATTGTTCTGCAAATCAGACTTTCCAGGATTCTGTGGAGGAAAGCCATGAGTCTTGAAGGGTGTTAAGAGTGCTTTAAATGTATAGTGTGAATGAGATGATACTATTGCCCCCACCTCTGGGAACAAGGCCCAATTTAAGAAGGTGAACAAAGTGAACAAGAAAATGTTCTGTGTTTTTTTAAAAAAAGGCCACAACTTTATTGATTTCAGATGTAGGTAGGATTTAGCATAGGCATTGGACATATATCACTCTCAGCCCCTTGTTGGAGGACTAAGGCTTGATGGGGTTGTTCATGGGATATATGGCTCCATCACAAGACACAGGTGAACAAATTACAGAGACATGCAGAATAAAGTTGACACATTAGGGAGAATTTGTGTCAAAGTTGCCTGACACAACCAGCCATGGTTCCATTTTGTCTGTATTATATGCATGGACTTCCAGTGGCTCTCTGGGCCTTCAGACAGGTCATCATTCCTTGCCCTGCTTGGAGATGCCAAGTTTTATTTTTATTTTTTCCCCAAAAAAATTTTTTATTCATTTTCCAATATTACAAAATCACAAAAACAAGAACAAAAAACAAAAGAACACATTTTTAAAAAATCAATTCTTGCATTTTTTACTTAGCATTGTTGACTTCCTCAATTCCCCCCTCACTGGGTACATTTTAAAATTCCAAGTAAGCAAGTTCCATTTCATATCTTAAATCATTCTAACACATTTTATCATTATCACTCGAATATTCTATTCTAAAATCATCATCTATTCTTCACCAATAATTAATCAATTTATCCAAATCAAAATTCCTGTCCTTCTATCTACTATTTCTCCCCTTAACCTCGAATTTATTACCAAGAATTTTCCATAAATTTAAATACTAATTATTCTATCATGCTAACATTTAAACACTTAAAACTAATTCAGCCCCCCTTCCGCTGGACTCAGGGTCTCCCAGATACTTCAGCGAGTTCCACAAGTCATTCCAGTTTCGGACCATCTAGATCAATCAAAAATTTACATCCATTATTACCCCTCACCCCACTCCCACCCTGTCCCAGCCTACCCCCCCATTTTTCCTTGATCATCCCCTGCTGCCTCCCCAATTCTCTAAATACTGTAGTACAAAACCATCCAGTTATATTTCCACTTTCCAGCCCTATCTCAATCCCCCCCCTTTAAGTTATGGCCCTAGTATGGATCCTGCCCTCCCTCTCTCACTGGGAGGACATTATTCCATGCTGGTTCTTCTTTGGAGACTCCTTGGATCAGACATATGTTCTGTCCCCCCCCCCCCCTCTCACTGGGGGAACAATATTCCATGCATCTTCCTCATTTTCTTTAAAGTCAATTACATTGTCCAAGACTGATGAATATATTATTTTGCCACAATTCATTTCTCAAGTCCAAAAGCAATTCCAAAAGTTCCTTCTGAAAGTCCAATCCATCAGGTGATGTTATGGCTACAGACATCCTGCTCGTCTCAGATTTCACGAGAACAGAACAGAGCAGGAAGTGGCACAGATCTTATTTCCAAAAACATCAGGGACCAAGTTTATATCTGAACTGGTTATACTCTCATTTTTAATTCTTCTTCATATTTTAAAAATCTTGTGACCATTTGTGAAAAGAGCATTTATCAAACTTCTTATACCCAGCTTTATATTTTGCGCTCTCTTCAAAATTGACAGTTCTCAACTTCAAAGAGGTAAAAAAATTCCTTTCTATTGTGATATCATAATGGTGGCTCGCTGATCCCTCCAGGGGCCTGACTCCAGATTCCCGGGGGACTTTCCCCAGTCCAAATTAAAAATTTTACAGGGATTTTAGTGGATTCAGCTCTTCTCCCCTTTACCCTGCTTCAGGGGGAAGGTATTGAGCCCAATCATTGGTAATTGATAAGTTCCTTTCAGTCTTTCCGGCTACAGGCAAATTAACTGCATCACAGTTCTTTCAATGGGAGATCGACTTCCTGTTTAAATCTCCTCCTGTGGCCAATTCTTTTCAATGTAAATTTCCCCCCCTTAAATTTCTTTCTGTTACTCACGATGTCCAATGTCTTAAAAGCCTATATATATATATATCTATATATATATATATATATATATATATCTCCACCGCTCCTCCACTGCCAGCTCGAAGCTTTGCTCTGTGAGGGGAGCAGTATACTTGAAAATCGCGCCCGCGACTCTCACTCCGCTCACTGTCGGAGCTCTTAAAAAGAGCTTACCAGGGACAGAGGAGTCACTATGGGGCACAGCCAAGCTCTCACGCCCCAAGAAAGCTCAATCTGGGGTTCTTCTGGGGGTCCGTGTTGCTGTCGCAGCCCCCCCTCACAGCGCCAGGAACTTCGGAGCTCAAGGATTCGTCACCGATCAGCGCTGGCGGTACACCAGAAGTCCTGGAGATGCCAAGTTTTAAAATAGGAGCTGCCTTCATGCAAAACAGATGTTCTACAACAGATTATAGGGGGAAATTCACATACAGAAGGTGATTGTAAAGCACCCACATGCCTTCTTATAGAATTCTGGATATAGTTTTAGAAGAACGCCGCACATCTAAGAGTTTCCATAAGGCAGTCTTGATATCTTTGTTTCTCATGCTGTAGATGAATGGATTCAATGTGGGAGGAATTATGGAGTACATCACAGCAAAAGCTATATCTAGATCAGAAGAAGCTTCACTGGGAGGCCTTGTATAAGCAAACACTCCAGTGAACAGTAAGACAGAGACAACAGTGAGGTGGGGGAGGCAAGTGGAAAGGGCTTTTTTCTTACCATGGACAGAAGGGATTTTGCGCACTGTAGAAAAGATCTCCATGTAAGTTATGATGATGAAAATGAAACACCCAAGTGCTATACTGGAGCTTAGCACAATAACTCCAACTTCCACTAAGTAAAAGTTAGAACAGGAGAGCTTCAATAACTTTGGGATTTCACAGAAGAATTGATTGACAGCATTAGAACAAAACGTGTTGGCAAAGGTGATCCCAGTATGTAATGTGGCATAAAGAAGACCTACAATCCACACAATGGCTACCATTCGAATGCAGGCTCCTTTGTGCATAATTGTCTCATAGTTGAGTGGGTTGCAAATGGCCACATATCGGTCATGTGCCATTATAGTTAGCAGAGCATAGTCAGATGCTCCAAATAAGTACTGAAAGAAAACTTGAGCAACGCATCCAAAATACGAAATAAATCTGCAATTTAGGAGGGAAATCTCCATTGATTTGGGTACCATGACTGAAACTGTTCCAATATCCATGATGGCCAAATTCAGAAGAAAGAAGTACATGGGTGTGTGAAGGCGATGATCAAGAGCAATAGCAATAGAAATGAGAAGATTCCCTATTATTGCCATTAAGTACAATACCAGAAATATAAAGAAGTGTAAGATTTGCAGTTCTCGAATGTCTGAGAATTCCAGCAGCAGAAAGGCAGACATGGATGTAAGATTGTGCATAATGTTCACATGCTACCTGTACAAGGAAGAAATCAAGACTTTTTAGCATACAAATATTGATTAACCAGTTTGATTTGAACAGGGCTCTTTTAATTTAACAACCATATTCAATTGATTTTACTTTGCTTAATTCCCCCTGTAAAAACAGTATGATGGTTCTTTGTCCACTCAGTAGACTGCCCACTACCCACTTATGGGCCCTGATTATGCAGGTTTCTGGAGAAGATGGATGGACTACATGCATACGGTACAAAGTACACATATAGATTTTTTGGGGTGTTTGGCTTCATTTGCAGACATCAATGAGAGGGGTGAAAAATGGGCATGCAGGCTACTGGTAGTAAGGTTGTGGAACAGACATAGTTTAAAGGTGGTAGAAGGCGGCTTGGCTTTAGTTCAGTAGACCCAATGAAGGAGCAAATGACATTGGCTAAGAATCTTAAAGGCAAAGGTTATTCCAAGAGTAATTCTGGGGAGGGAGCCAATGCCCATTCTACATAAAGCTCTCTGGGTCCTTTTGAAACTATTGGCCTACCTTGCCCTGGAGGGTTTTTGCGAGGATAAAATGTAATAACCGCCTCATTCATTGTCCTCACTTGGAATGAAGGAAATCAATGCAACTGGGTAGTCTTAGGTATATTTTCAAACTTTATGCAAGACAATGAAACCAAGTGGAACAGACAGGGAGCATCAGCCAGTTGCCCCAAGGAAACCAGGAAAAGTGCCCACCCACCACCTCTATAAAATGAGTGGAAACCTTTGATCCAGTTTATGTGCCCACCATAAAAAGATTACCGGAAAGGGGGTGCAGCTCATAACTGTCAAAAGATTTCATTAAAAAAAAGGATGCTGTACCATTTTAGCTTATACCCACATAGAGGTAAATGAAGGGTAGTGTGGGGAGAGATGAAGTCCTACTCACACCGTTATCCATCGCATGGTTAGTTCATTGTGGATTTGGTGCATGTCATCCTTGGAATGTTTCTGTAGCTTTTACACAGGGTTGTCCTCATCAAAATACCAGCCTGTACTTGTTCTTCCTGTCATCCACATTTCCCTTCACCACAGAAGATCTGTAGAAAAATCTGTAATAATAACCCATCATACATTTGCAGTCCCTGCTGGGGTGCAAACTCTTTAGCACATTTTGGGGGTAGAACTAACAGGGATGATCTGGGGTAAACTGAACCTCCCCCTATTGCTCCCTTTAGGCTATCCTGTATTCTCTCATGCACTCGAGGGTTTTATTCTTTTTCTTCTCCTTTTATACAAAAGAGAGTCCTCTTCCAGCGCAAAAGTGGTCAGGTACCTTTTAAAGTTCAGGGCTATATCGGAGACTATCCCTTGTGTCCACAGTTTAGGAAGTTCTGCCTCTAGAAATCCCTTTCTGTAAAAGCTTGCCTCTCTCCTGAGGTAACTTTAGGACACCCTGGGTCTGTCTGTCTGCCTGGCTCGCCCTCTTGGTGCACCCTAAAGATACAAACTAACCGTTCCCCTCTCGAAGGAAGTGTTGTCTTTTTAATGGATGTCCTCCTGAATGAGTTTTCATGTACCTTGGCTGGAAAAATAACACAGACGATTTTCTAATTGGCACTTTAACACTGGAAATTTTATTGCTCAATAACGTAATGGTTGCTTTAAGGTTTCCTTTGCACAAGCTTAGTTTCAACAGTCATAACTTTGTTACTCGTGTACTAGATAACCTATCGACTACCTAGCCTAAACCTACTCTCCTAGACCTTCTTTTCAACCACCCTCACACTCCCGCTCCCCAGCACCCTCTCAACTCACAAAAAATGACTCTCCCTTCTCTTTAAACATTCAACCATTCCCTTCCCTTCCTGGAATGTCCAGTCAATCAACACGGAGTCTGAGTAAACCCTTGATGGGTCGGGTTGTTAAGGCTATACCAAACAGGTAAAAATGTCACAGATAACATTCCCTTTGGGTTATAATGAATTTTCAACCAGAGGGATATTGCTTGTTCCCAGACTTTTAATTCAACTCTGGGCAGTCTTGCCTTAATATTACATTAGATGTGCTCTTAGGGGTGCCGAATAGGGATCTAAGAAATTTTGATTGGACTGTTTCGAGAATCTTAAGATTGGCAGAGAGTCCAATTTGTGAACCGTATAGAAGTTGGACCAGAGATTTTGCCTGAAAGACTTTTAAGGCCATAGGAAGGAAACCAGCACCTTTCCTTCTAAATAGTCTAAGAATGGCGTTAGCACTTCTTTCTGCTAAGGTGGCTGATGTGGTCAGATGTGCTGAGAATTTGGCATTGTAAGAGAAGGTGATGCCTAAGTATTGGAAGATCTTAATTTGATCTATGGCATTTCCCTTCATATTCCAATTGTGTTTCCTAAAGGAGCGGCCAAAGCGGACAATTTTAGTTTTAGCAAAATTAATTGTTAGCACTTCAGTGTTACATTGATCACTGAATTTCTCTAATGCTCCTTTCAAGCCAACTTTGGTTTGAGAAAGAAATACAGCGTCATCCATGTACATTAAAATTGGAACTTTTCTATTCTGCAGCAGTTTCATTTCTAAATTGGTTTTTAAAAGCTGTATGTGCAGGACAATAATTGGAAAGGTGCTTTGACATTGTGGGAAATTGCTCCCATTCATCCAAAACAGCTGATTAGAATCAAAACTCCTCCGCCCCAATTAGAACTGCCTCTGTTTTTCTCACAAACAGAAGAAAATAGTTAATATAAGCACTCTGTGGCTGATGCAGCATTCCAGACCAAACTGCATTTTGTAGAGAGCTCTTCCCTTCTGCCCATTTCAGACCCGTGTGCAGAGTGTGCAATGAGGATTACTGTACAAATCAATGAACTAATCGATTCATGGTTTGACAACAGTACTTATGAAGTTGTCTGAAGACTTCCTTCTTTCTTTCAAAAACATTTTTAAATTCCTTGTGGCTGCCGGTAGTCAGCAACACACACACAAAAGGTCATTTAAAATGCTTCCAGGAAGTGACAATACATCCAATCATGTATTTAGAGATGCAGGCAGCCATATTTATTGCTCCCGATAATTGTTCAAGAAGAGATTGTCCAGCAAGGATTTTAAAGAACTGTTTGATGAATAGCAATCTTCCCCCATACACAATTCCCCAAGAATGAACAGCGCAGTAATACTCTAAAAACACTCAGTAAGTTCTTGCCTCACCTACCGGTAGATCCAATCCCAAATATATTTGACGGCCAAGCTAGTTTAAATAGGGTCTCAAAAATGAGAAAGAATTAACAAGTCAGACATTCTGTAAAAGAGAACGGTCTAAGCATGGCTGCATCATTACTCTGATGTTTCAAGTATACATGAGACCACATGAAACTCGATAGATAGATGACTGGATGTGAAAAAAGTGATAAGCACCTCCAGATTATATCAAAATAATAGAAAACTACTCAACCCCCTTAATCATTTTGACATACCTTTATATTTAAGAATTAGTTAACCCTCTAACTGCTTTAGGGTTCAATTTTCTGATGATATGAGAGTCCCTGCATCTTCCCAGCCAATCACTTTGTCTTTGATGTGGTCCTTACTATGGAATATGTTACTGATTTTTTTTGCCTTTATAAAGACTGCTGATGTTACAATTAAATTCACCTAATGTTGCATCAACTAATAGGGACAGCACACATGGGAAAGTGAGTTATTCTGAGTTTTTTTCGCCATCTTGGGATCTTACTCCCAAGAGTGTAGCATTGCTGATCTGAAAACCTTGTTTAAACTCATCAAAGTAATGTTTCTTCTTCTAGGTTAGTTGCAGATGAAAAGAAATAACATCTACAATATGCATACCTGCCAAGTCTCCCGCTGAAAAATGTGGGATCAGCAGCGACGCAACACCGGAAATTGCATAGAAGCAACTTCCAGGGCTGCTCTTCCCATGTGTGGGCATCGGAAATCAGACAGAGCGACACCAAAAGTCGCTTCTACACATGCCTGGTGGCCATCTTGGTGGTGGCCGCCGCCATGCAGCCACCACCAATATGGCTACCACCATGTGGCTGGCACCAAGATGGCCGCCGCCATGTGGCCACCACCAAGATGGCCGCCGGGCATGCGCAGAAGCGATTTCCGGTGCCACTCTGCCTGATTTCCGGTGCCCACACATGGGAAGAGTGGCACCCAAAATGGAGGCTCCCTGGAAGGTAGGAAATCCGGGGGGATTTCCAAGATTTTTCTCCATTCGGGAGAACAGCGGGAAATGGATTAAAATCTGGGGGTTTCCTGCGAAAAATGGGATACTTGGCAGCTAAGACAATATGTTCCTACACTATGTTTCTACAACATCTACAATATCTCCCTCAATGCATGAAAATGACGGCACTTGTGGGGAATCTATGACTAGCATAATTTCAGATTTGTTTGATTATATTCCGTGGACAGGCAGAGTCCCCCCAAACCCCAGGCGACCCCTGAGCAGAATAATGACTCAGGACAACATGTTATGAGATTAAAATTGGCTACAACTTTATTAAGATTCAGATGTAGGAAGACCTTGGCTCAGACATTGGGCGTTGTGTGGCAATGTCCCTCCCTCCCCGTGAAATAAGACATGACACAATGAATAAGTTTTAAGTGGGTGAAAAGGCCACAACTTTATTGGTTTAGGAT
Source organism: Zootoca vivipara (assembly GCF_965207765.1). NCBI lineage: Eukaryota > Metazoa > Chordata > Lepidosauria > Squamata > Lacertidae > Zootoca > Zootoca vivipara. The sequence goes on from NC_142595.1 coordinate 30,090,119, forward strand.
GTGGAGAAGTATTGGCTTAGGCATTGGAACCTAACCGGCTATATCCAACTGTAACCTGTGTGTTACAGTCTGGGAGAAATTAACCACCAGAAAGGAGCCCAGTGATGTACATCTACTGAGACACCTCCTGTGGCCACCATTGGGGGGGGGGGTGCCATAAGGCCCTGACCTCCATAGGCCCAGGACAAAGCTACCGCCCCTGGAATCCCTTTAATGGAATTAATTCTCCAATTTCTGGGCAGAGGATGACGTAATCTGCCCCCCTTCTTCTTTTATGCAAATTTCCAATGCCTAACTGCCACTTGAGCCTCCAGAGGCTCGCCGCCAATACCCTCACACCCAGAGGGTAAAAGCAAGGAGGGGGAAAGCAAGGACAACCACTCGGTGTATGGGCCATTGCCTCCCCCCAAGACCCCTTTAACAGGGGGAACCCTGATCTTGATGCCGCAAAGGGAATAAGGTCACCGCTTCACACCCCTCCACTTTAGGTATATAGCCAAAAGGAATCTGCCCAAGGCCTGAAACCGCCAAAGTTATGATGTACTGCTACGGAAAGGCAATGCAGGAAAATTCTTTTCTTTTCTTTTCTTTTCTTTTTGCTGATGACTCGCTTGGCACTTTTTTTAAATAATAACTTTTATTTTATGTTTCAACATTACAAATAAAAGTCATTATTTAAAAAAAGGTGCAAAGCGAGTCATCAGAAAAAAAAGGAGAATGGGTTATTTTCTGATTGATTAAGATGGTCCGAAACTGGAACATTTTATGGAGCTGGTTGATACATCTGGGAGATCCGGAGTCCAGGGGAAGGGGGGTAGCATTAGATAAAGGTGGTTAAAGGTTATTATGATAGAATAAATAATATTTGAATGTATGGAAAATTTGGGGGAATAAATTGTTAGGGTAAAGGAAAAATTAGAGATGGATGGGAAAATAAATTTAGATTTGGATTAATTAATGAATTATAGGTTGAGGATAGTCGATGTTTTTTTTTCTTTGTGTAGATTAGAATTGGTTGTGAAATAAGGGGAAAATTGTGTTAGAATGATTTAAGATGATAAAGGGAAATTGCTTAATTTAGATTTAATAAATGGACCCAGTGTGGGGGGAATCAAGGAAGTACACAATGTCAAATTAATGTGAGAATTGATATGTTTTTTTCTTTTCTTTTTCTTTTTTTGATTATGTTACCGGTATATGTTTGCTTTTTGTGTTTGTTTTTGTGTTGAAATGTTTGAAAATCAATAAATATTATTTGGAAAAAGAAGAAAACTTCAGTTAGGGTGTGGGGGGCGGGAGAATCTCTGGAGCCACAACTGCTGCTTGCAGGTAAGGTTCAAATCCTATTGTGTGAGCTGGACAGTCCCTCCCCCTTACCTGGCCTGTCCCCTGGCAACACCTCCCCAGGCAGGATTGGACGATTGGCTGGGGTAGGCGGAGAGCCCAGGTAGCCTGCCTGGAAAGGTGGTGACCAGATCCGAACTACGAGGTAGCCGTTCTGTGGTCCAAGGGGCTGCCCTCGACCACACAAAAATCACCCCCGTTTAATGCGGGGAGCAGTCATTCAAATATTGTTGCCATTTCTAGATAAAGATAGACGTCCATAGCAATCCATGTTGGGGTAAACTCCTGATCGAATCATGAATTGGATTATACATAGGATTGCCCATGAATATGACCTAGGAGCCTCAGTTAGTGCAGAACCTGGCAGCCAGAATTTATAAGAGGATGGTACTGAAACCTAACTTTGAATTCCCACTTCCCATATCATTCTCTCGACCCCAAAAGAACTTTGATGACAGCCTGTTGCCAAGTACTACCTAAATGGAGGTGCATTTTGTATTCAGTAAAGAGAGAGGATGCAATAAAGAGATATTTCCCAGAAACTTGGTTTATTGAGGTCTCCTAACAGCTCTCATATTGTTCAGTAAATCAGACGTTCCAGGATTCTGTGGAGGAAAGCCATGGGCCTTGAAGGGTGTTAAGAGTGCTTTTAATGTATGGTGTGGATGAGATGATAGTATTGCCCCCACCTCTGGGAACAAGGCCCAATTTAAGAAGGTGAACAAAGTGAACAAGAAAATGTTCTGGGATTTTTTTAAAAAATGGCCACAACTTTATTGATTTCAGATGTAGGTAGGATTTAGCATAGGCATTGGACATATATCCCTCTCAGCCCCCTGTTGGAGGACTAAGGCTTGATGGGGTCATTCATGGGATATTTGACTCCATCACAAGACACAGGTGAACAAATTACAAAGACATGCAGAATAAAGTTGACGCATTAGGGAGAATTTGTGTCAAAGTTGCCTGAAATGCATAGAGCCATTGTTCCATTTTGCTCTGTATTATATTCACAGACTTCCAGTGGCTCTCTGGGCCTTCAGACAGGTCATCATTCCTTGTCCTACTCGGAGATGCCAAGTTTTAAACTAGGAGCTGTCTTCATGCAAAACAGATATTCTACAACAGATTATAGGGGAAAATTCACATACAGAAGGTGATCGTAAAGCACCCACATGCCTTTTTATAGAATTCTGGATATAGTTTTAGAAGAATGCCGGACATCTAAGAGTTTCCATACGGCGGTCTTGATCTCTTTGTTTCTCATGCTGTAGATGAATGGATTCAATGTGGGAGGAATTATGGAGTACACCACAGCAAAAGCTATATCTAGATCAGAAGAAGCTTCACTGGGAGGCCTTGTATAAGCAAACACTCCAGTGAACAGTAAGACAGAGACAACAGTGAGGTGGGGAAGGCAAGTGGAAAGGGCTTTTTTCTTACCATGGACAGAAGGGATTTTGCGCACTGTAGAAAAGATCTCCATGTAAGTTATGGTAATGAAAACGAAACATCCAAATCCTATACTACAGCTTAGCACAATAACTCCAACTTCCACTAAGTAAAAGTTAGAACAGGAGAGCTTCAATAACTTTGGGATTTCACAGAAGAATTGATTGACAACATTAGAACAAAACGTGTTGGCAAAGGTGATCCCAGTATGTAATGTGGCATAAAGAAGACCTACAATCCACGCAATGGCTACCATTCGAATGCAGGCTCCCTTGTGCATAATTGTCTCATAGTGGAGAGGGTTGCAAATGGCCACATATCGGTCATGTGCCATTATGGTTAGCAGAGCATAGTCAGATGCTGCAAATAACATATAAAAGAAAACTTGAGCAACACATCCAAAATATGAAATAAATCTGCAATTTAGGAGAGAAATCGCCATTGATTTGGGTACCAGGACTGAAACTGTTCCAAGGTCCATGATGGCCAAATTCAATAGAAAGAAATACATGGGTGTGTGAAGGTGATGATCAAGAGCAATAGCAGTAGCAATAAGAAGATTCCCTAGTGTTGCCATTAAGTACAATACCAGAAATACAAAGAAGTGTAAGATTTGCAGATCTCGAACGTCTGAGAATTCCAGCAGCAGAAAGGCAGAAATGGATGTATGATTTTGCATTTTCCTCACATACTACCTATACAAGGAAGAAATCAAGAATTGTTAACATATAAATATTGATTAGCCAGTTTGATTTAAACAGAGCTCCTTTAATTTAACATTCAAATGCATCTCATTTTCCTTTTTTTAATTCCCGTTGAGAAAACAATATGATGGTTCTTTCTCCACTCACTATGTCCACTCATTCCCCTTCTACACCTTTTGCAAAGCCTCTCCTTTTCCCCAAGGGGAGGGGTTGTGAGCTGGTCTCACTTCCCACGCTTTGCAGGGGGTCTGGATAGCCCACTGCTTCAGAGAGTCCCTGGCCTGTGTCATGCCCGCAGTCAGCCAATACGGCTGGCGGGGGTGCGTGGTTTGCCACTCTTAAACGAGCGCAGGACTGTGGCTCAGCCTGTTTGTTTCCTGGACACACGGATCTCCCTCCTTCCCTCCTATTTTCATGCATTCAACACCTGACCTGGCTATGGACCTCGGTTGGTCATCTGTTGAAGGGGACTAGTGGTCGTGCTTCCTGCCTGATGCCCAGGTGGTGACTAGGGCCATGGCATGACCCTCCGGTGACTCTAGGAGAAAGCTTCCAGTTGATTTGCATCAACCAGCTCCTCCTACAGCTTGTTAACTCTTGTGTGACTTCCTGCAGAGCGGGCAGGAGTCAAATATAGTCGGTTCGGATCCAATGCCTAAGCCAACACCACTCACATTATGAAACCAATAAAGTTGTGGCCTTTTTTAGCTCATTAACCTAAAATGCTTGTGTCAATTTGTCTTATTTTAGCATAAAGTGGGGGACGGGGCCTCGACTCACAATTGTTTGCATTGCAACTTGATTCTATATCCCTCAAGCCATCCCTTGGCATCTGTGCATTAGATGGAACATCAGAAAGAGAAGCTAGTTGCACACACTTATATGTTTTGCATAGGGGCTCACTACTCAGTTATGGGTCCTAATTATGCAGGCTTTTGCAGCAGCTGGAGGACAACATGCATACAAAGTACACATATAGCCTGTACTCCCCCCTTTAATCCACATTTTCCACAGAAGATCTCTAGCAAAATCTGCAAAAAATTAAAAAATAACCCATTGTTCACCTGCAGTCATTGCAGCATTTCTTTGAGCAACCACTGAGCAAAAGCTAGATAGAACAGAGAGCAAGCAACAGCAAAGTACTAAGAGCACAGAGGTGGTTTTGTGCTATGTGACCTGCCTCTTTGCTAATCTGCTGCCATCATATGTGGTTTAAGATATCTAGACTTTAAGAAGGGAATGGAGTGTGGGGAGGAAGTCATCCTTCATCTCAGCCAGCAAAAGATCTTGGATCAACCCTGACTGGCTCATCTGGGTTTCTATTCCCAAAAGCAACCAAAAAAAGTGGCGAAAGAGTATCAGCCCAAGAGCAATGTTGGGGGAGAAGTAGGGAATGATGAATATCAATATGAAGAATAATAGATTTATGACCATAGGTTGCTTTGTATTCACTGTTCAAAAATTAAAACATACCTTGGTTCTTTAAGAACAGCTGTGGGTCTTTGTGGGTAAGTGAGTTTATGTTTAGCTTATTATTATTATTATTATTATTATTATTATTATTATTATTTATTTGTACCCCACCCATCCGGCAGGGTTTCCCCAGGCACTCTGGGCAGCTTCCAACAAAGATTAAAATACATTAAAATGTCACACATTAAAAACTCCCCTAAACAGCTATTGATCATGACTAGTCATACATTCACAGAATCATCTGAAAATTCTTCCAGGAGGTGACAATACATCCTAAACTGGTTGCCATATTTCCCCACTGGACAATTATTCAAGAATAGACTGTACGTTACAATGTACAGTCACTTTCAACAAACATTTTAAAGAACTGCCTAGTGAACAGCAATCTTTTCCTCCATACAATTCCCCAATTATTGACAGTACATTAATATTGTTAACTCTGACCAGTCATACCTGTCTTAAATCTAGATTTAACATGCTGAATAGCTTATTGTCTTTCCCAGATCCAGTTCCAAATAATTTTTTGGGGGGTAGGCTAGTTCAATTAGGGTTTTAAAAATCAAAATAAATTAACAAGTTAGACATTCTGTAAAGTAGAACAGTGTAAGGATCTCTGTGTCATTATTCTTATACATGACACTACTTGTAACTCAATAGACCTTGGCCAATAAAGCGAGATGAGCGCTGCTACCCCAGATTTGGTCATGACTGGACCTAATGGTCAGGGGATCCTTTACCTTTACCTTTACTTGTAGCTCAATAGACGAATGGAAATGAAAATGGTGACCAGAATTCCTAGATTACTTCAAAGCAACAGAAAACTACTCAACCCCCCTTAAATCAATTTGAAATACATTTACTTGTAAGAACTAATTTCCCTCCAGCTGCATTGGGGTACAAAGTACTGAAAAATTGAAAGTGTATGCATTTTCCCAACCAAATACTTTTAACCTTAGAATCATAGAACCATATAGTTGGAAGAGACCACAAGGGCCATCCAGTCCAACCCCCTGCAAAGCAGGAAACACCATCAAAGCATTCTTGACATATGCCTGTCAAGCCTCTGCTTAAAGACCTCCAAAGAAGGAGACTGCACCACACTCCTTGGTAGCAAATTCCACTGCCAAACAGCTCTTACTGTCAGGAAGTTCTTCCTAATGTTCAGGTGGAATCTTCTTTCTTGTGCCCACTTCTCTGGAGCAGCAGAAATCAACCTTTCTACCTTCTCTATATGACATCCTTTTATATATTTGAACACGGCTATCATATCACCCCTTAACCTTCTCTTCTCCAGGCTAAACATACCCAGCTCCTTAAGCCGTTCCTCATAAGGCATCGTTTCCAGGCCTTTGACCATTTTGGTTGCCCTCTTCTGGAAACGTTCCAGCTTGTCAGTATCCTTCTTGAGCTGTGGTGCCCAGAACTGGACACAGAACTCCAGGTGGCATTGATTTTTACCTTTAATAGTCACTAAATGTTGCATCAGCTAACGACAACAGACATGGGAAGGTGTGTTATTTTAAGTCTGTTTTGCCATCTTGGGATCCTACTCCCAAGAGTGCAGCACAGCTGATCGGAAAACATTGTTTACATTCCTCAGAGGGATGTTGTAGCACAGAAATACAATCAATCAAATCAAACTATCACAATTGCTTCCATGTTTCAATTTATTATTGACTTGGTACTGGCCATGCTTCCTTGGAAATTGGAAATGTGTCTTTTTATAATATCCGCACAACGTCGTCCTCATCAAAATTCCAATCTGCACTTCCCCCCCCCTCTAATATTGATGTGGTAAAATCTGTTTAAAATTTTTTTTTAAAGGATACCCATCATACATATGCCTCTTGGCAAATGACCATGTCCAAATGAAAAAGTAGCAAGACAGCTAGACCAGGACTCCAAGAGGCAAAATTCATGTGCATGCATTGTGCTTCTCCTGTGACACATGCTGGTGCCTCTACTACTGCATTGCAGCATTCTTTGAATCCCAGCTGGAAGAGTGAGCAAGCAGCAGTGAAGTATAAGAAGACAGAGCTAGATTTGTGCTATGTCATCTGCCCTCTGCCTCCTAAGTTAGCCTGCTGCCTTCATGTGTCTTGTCAGATGCTGTCTCATCCTCCGAGTTTAAGTCGGGAATGGAGGAAGACTAACTACTCCTTCAGTTCAGCCAACAAAATGTCTGGGATCAGCCCTGATTTATTGGGTGGCAGTCATAGTCTAAGCTGATTTTTGTGATTCCAAATGCAAGAAAAAGGAACTAGTGCAAACATTTGTCCAAATGGTTTATCCCCACAAAAAAATTCACCACAAGTGTCTACTACCTTTGAGCAGTATACTTTGGGAAGACTGAGTTAAATATGAGATTGTTTCTGCCCTAAGGGGGGGGGGAATCAAATCACAATTTGTGATGTTCTTCTTTTTAAAAAAACCAATTATTTGTCATGTACAAAGATAGTTGTGTGCTGCTTCCACCTTTTAGAAGACTAACTTTGGTGTTTCCAACACAGAGTGCTGCCCCTTTATAGTTAGTCTTTTCGCCGTGCGCGAAAAGCGGCGCGCACAGTCGGTGAATGCACAGAAGCGCGAAATCGCGCTTCGCACAAGAGGTGCTTCGACAACCGAAGACTTCGACTTACAAAGACAGCCGCGGAATGGATCGTTTTCATAAGTCGAGGTATTACTATTCCACGCTAATGACATTGGCTTCAGAGTGTGAAAATTTCTAAGGGAAAAGTCTAGTGTAAGAAATTGTGACCTCCCTAAAAGAGGGCACGTGTTGCGGTGAGAACTAGAGACTGACCTCTTGGTTGCGGGTGGGTCCATTGGATAGTCACAACACCCGATTGGTAGGTCCCTCATTGCTGGGTTTCAATCTGGCCAATAGGGTTGCAGTCTAAATGGATTGAGGGACCTATATAAACCCATGCACGTGTCCTAGAGCTTCCTCTTTCGGCTTGTGCATCGGAACTCCTGCTCACCTCTCCCTAATTTTAGGGCCTTTTGCGATTGACCGTGCTATGCCATCATGTGTTGTCTGTTGTTGGAACAGGGACATGGCAGGAATTTTCCCACGGCTGATTGGCTGTTGCCATTTGGGTTTCACCTGCTACATAGCAATTCATCACAACTCGTAAGGTTGTGGATAGGCACTGGTTCATGTGATAGGGAGTCAAATGTGTCTTTATTTAGGAGGGAGGTCTCTGGGTCTATAATTATTTCCTCTCTTGTACTTAAAACCCCGAAGAATTGCAGTGGCCACCAGCAAAAACAGAAAATGAAAGAATTACAACTGAAATGAAAGCATTCCAATCTGGGGCCAGCACAAAATACACACAAGACACCTCCACTTTGATATCTGATGTTTTGCATTTTAAGTTGGACCCTTGAAAGATGAAAATAGAAGGAAACAGGAGCATCCATGTCAGAGGCAAGGAAAAATTGCAAACTTTTGAAAATGAAGTCTGTATTGCTGTTGAATAGTTTATTTGTTTTCTGATTTTGAACATGAGAAGAAAAATTATGTGCACCAATCTGGATTTTTGCCCCATTTTTGTTTTAATTCTTTAATTCCTTTGTTACTATGTTACACATTTTGTGTGTTATTAAAATAGTATAAACAGCCCTGTGATCTTTTGGTGAAGGGCTGTATAGAAATAATAATAATAATAATAATAATAATAATAATAATAATAATAATAATAATGTATTCTGGATTGACATTCTAGTAGCATTTCTTCTGATACTGCTTCCTCATATGGCATGCAAGGACCACATTCTTAACTGCATGGTTAAAGATCCACACCCTCCACTTCATGACTATCAACAGCCAGGTGACCTCTTCATTGGTGGAATTGTTTCCCAGAGTATCATCGTCTCCAATTTCATACCTTTCACAGAAGTACCACCACAGACTCTGCATGAAGAGCTTCTGTAAGGAGTTTGTTTTTAATGCATTATTCTTTCTGTCACTTGAGTGATGTGTCTTGGGAGCTGCGATGAGCTGAGTTTGTCTCACTTTTAATAGGTTTCACTGTGGGACCTCTAACTAATATTGTTTGCAGCACCAGGCACTCAGTTAGCTGCAATGCAGAAGTACTCCAACTTTCATATGGTTTGCTTATTTAATCTTCATATAGGAACACTAAGAAAAGTTTTGCCTCAATAAATTGCCTATTTAAAAGCTCTAGTAATGAAGATGGTGATCATCCTACAAGATGCTGTACACAGGTGCGGGGAAATGTGCAGCCCTTTGCCTCTAGAGTCACATGCCAGCATCTCTAAGGTATAAATTCAAAATTGGTGATTTGCTTTGGTTAGCGGCACCTATTTATCTACTTGCACTTTGACGTGCTTTCGAACTACTAGGTGGGCAGGAGTAAACTCATTGCGAGTAAAGCAAATGCAGTGCTTGCCTATGCAGAATCTTTGGCAATTGTTTTTTTGAGATGGCTCTCATACCTATCAGAACACCAACATGTGACAAGTCAAGAAAAAGGTATGGTGTGGATACTGACAGCCCAGATGGAGCTCACATCTATCACATATCAAAGGACTTGGAATATAGACATGATCCATGGTGCTCTCTCCTTCTCAATTCACTCCAAGGATCCTTCAGGATTTCAACAATTTCTTGAGAATAGGAATAGGAAACCTCTGCATGCAAAAGGAGATGGCTTCATCCTGGACTTCTGGCAACATGCATTTGGTTGTATATTCCCAAATAGAGTAACTGACACATTGGATGGGGATTTCTGTACTGGGGAAGAGAAATTGGAGAGTCTTCCTGGGCCCTTTTTTGAAACAAGGATGATTGGCCACAGCTACAGCATCTACAATGCTGTCTATGCTGTGGCCTATGCTTTACAAACTATGTTCTCATCTAGACTGGGGGCTGAAAGGGGGCTGAAGCTTTGGAATCTACAGTTCTGGCAGGTAATGGACCCCTGGGCTACAGCACCTAGACTGTCTATGCACAACAGGCTCAAACTGCCGAGTAAACTGACTCCCAAGCTTCATATGGCTCCCAATTTCCTATTACTTCATTTCCCTATGAAGTATGAAAAATCCCGTGTGTATCTAGTATTATTTTTGTTAAAATAATACTATGAGAATCCATTTGCTTCTGGGTGTATTTTAAGGAAACTACCAGTTAGGAATAGGGACGCGGGTGGCACGGAGGGTCAAACCACAGAGCCTAGGGCTTGTCGATCAGAAGGTTGGCAGTTCGAATCCCTGTGACAGGGTGAGTTCCCGTTGCTTGGTCCCAGCTCCTGCCAAGCTAGCAGTTCGAAAGCACGTCAAGTGCAAGTAGATAAATAGGTACCGCTCCGGCGGGAAGGTAAACGGTGTTTCTGTGCTCTGCTCTGGTTTGCCAGAAGCGGCTTAGTCATGCTGGCCACAAGACCTGGAAGCTGCACGCCGACTCTCTCGGCCAGTAAAGTGAGATGAGTACCGCAACCCCAGAGTCGGTCACGACTGGACCTAATGGTCAGGGGTCCCTTTACCTTTACCTTTTCCAGTCAGGAATAACTAAAAAATGTCAAGAAAGCTTCTCAAAAGTAAATTTAACTGTTTGAAAACTCTTTCTTATTTGGTTATTGCTATAGTTTGAGAGAAGGGCCATAGAGAACAACAAGAACAAAAATGTTTTCATCTAGGAAAAGTGTTTTTATAACTCCCTCTAAAAGATTCAATGCACTCCTGTCATAATGCATCATGCTCTACACTCTTACATTTCCCTTTTCATCCTAGTCCCATCACTTTCTGAGAGGAGTCTCCTTTAACAACAGTGCTGGTGACCAGGTTTCCTTTGACCAGAATGGGGAGTTAGTGGCTGGATTTGTCATTTCCAACTGGATTTTTTCTTCAAACCAATCCTTTCATAGAGTAAAAGTTGGACAGGTTGACCCCCAAGGTCTTCAGGGCAATGTATTCAGCATCAATGAGAGTGCCGTAACGTGGCACAGCTGGTTTAATCAGGTAGGAGCCAATTGTTAGTAATTTGAGTTGGCAAGGCCATATTTTGTTCTTAACTTTTTTTGATAAACAACAGAGCACGCCAAAAATAGAGCACCAGAAAGCAGAAGCAAGTGGCAATGCAGCAAATGCAGGTTACAAGTTTATTGCTCCAAAGGATATAAATCTCACTTGCCCCAATCTCCTCTTTAAACATTAGAGTGTTACCAGATGGACATAGAAAAAGGTACATAACCATTACTTTGCATTGTATCCAGTTGCCTTGAAATAGCAGAGATGCGCAGCATAAAGCACCTATCTTTTCCTTTTCAGATATGAACGACTGCTCTAAATGCAGTGACGTAAGCTATCCAAGCAAGAACCAAGATTCCTGTGTTCCCAGACTGATTTCCTTCTTGTCTTACAATGAACCATTGGGGATGGCTTTAGCTTTTTTGCCCTTTTCTGTTCTTTGGTCACAGCTCTGGTGCTAGCAGCATTTATGAAGCACCACAGCACTCCCATTGTCAAAGCCAACAACCGGAGCCTCACCTACACCCTCCTTGTCTCCCTCCTGCTCTGCTTCCTTTGTTCATTGCTATTCATTGGCCAGCCGCAGAAGGTGACATGTCTTCTCCGACAAACTGCTTTTGGAATCATATTCTCAGTGGCTGTTTCTTGTGTGTTGGCCAAAACCACCACAGTGGTCCTGGCTTTCATGGCCACCAGACCGGGATCCAGCCTGAGGAATTGGGTGGGGAAGTCATTAGCTGACTCCATTGTTCTTTCCTGCTCATTTCTCCAAGCAGGCATTTGCTTTCTGTGGTTGGTAACTTCTCCCCCATTCCCAGATGTTGACATTCATTCAGTAAGAGAAGAAATTATATTGGAGTGCAATGAGGGATCTCTGACATTCTTTTACTGTGTTTTGGGCTATATGGGCTTTCTGGCCATTACCAGCTTCAGTGTGGCTTTCCTTGCCAGAAATTTACCTGACAGTTTCAATGAAGCCAAATTCATCACCTTCAGCATGTTGGTCTTTTGCATTGTTTGGTTATCCTTTATCCCATCCTATCTGAGCTCCAAGGGAAAGTACATGGTAGCTGTGGAGATCTTTTCTATTTTAGCCTCCAGTGCTGGGTTGCTGGGGTGCATATTTGCCCCCAAATGTTACATTATTGTGTTGAGGCCTGAGCTGAATAACAGGGAACAGATAATAAGAAGGAAAGCATGACATACCCAAATGTATCTGGGTTCAGTCATATTATGCTGTGCAGTACCTTTTGGCATAGCTGCCAAGTTATCCCTTTTTTAAAGGGATTTTCCCTTATGCTGAATAGGCTTCCTCGCGAGAAAAGGGAAAACTTGGCAGCTATGCCTTTTGGATGCATATGCACTAGTATACCTCTGGGAAATTCACTCTTGGCATTTTCCCATTTGCAGATCTTCCCTAAAGCTCTCCAAATCATTCTTTTCTCCATACAGTAGTACCTCAGGTTAAGAACTTAATTTGTTCTGAAGGTCCATTCTTAACCTGACACTGTTCTTAACCTGAGGTACCACTTTAGCTAATGGGGCCTCCCGCTGCCACCGTGCCGCCACCGTGCGATTTCTGTTCTCATCCTGAAGCAAAGTTCTTAACCCGAGGTACTATTTCTGGGTTAGCGGAGTCTGTAACCTGAATCGTCTGTAACCAGGGCCGGTGCTATTTTTTTGCGTCCTAGGCGAGATCACCTTCTGCCGTCCCCCCCCATTAATAAAAAATAAAATATAAAATAAATAAAAATGGAAAATAGAAAAAAATAGCGGCCTGAAGCCGCTCAACAGCTGACAGCCGCAGTGGAGGTGGCCCCAGGATCACGCTCCCCGTACAAAGCTTCGGAGGCGTGCGGGGAGCGCGAGCCTGGGGCCACCTCGCCGCGCCTCTCAGCTGTTTTTTATTTTTTATTTTTTATTTTTTATCAAATCAGTTTTCCACTTTTACATCCATCAAAAATCATTTACTTTGTTGAATTTATCTTAGTGCTGCCAGTGCTTTCAGATTTATAGTTCTTTCCCATACATTCAATAAATGTTTTCCACTCTTCTTTAAATATATGTTATTCTTGCTCTCTTATTCTATTTGTTAAATCTGCAAGTTCTGCATATTCTATCAACTTAAGTTACCACTCCTCTTTAGCTGGGACCTTGTTCACTTTCCATTTTGGGGCTAACAAAATATGGGCGCAGTTGTTGCATAAATATAGGTAATCTTTTCTGACACCTAGAAATTTCTCTCTGGGTTATTCCCAAACGTCTAACAGTCACTTCTTAAACCACATCAAATAAGCAACAACCTCACAGCAACAATGCACACGGCATTCATTTTGAAAAGAAAGGCTGCTGTTTTAAGTACAGCAGCTTAAGGTAAAGGAAAAGGTAAAGGGACCTCTGACCATTAGGTCCAGTCGTGACCAACTCTGGGGTTGCAGCACTCATCTTGCTTTACTGGCCGAGGGAGCCGGCGTACAGCTTCCAGGTCATGTGGCCAGCATGACAAAGCCACTTCTGGTGAACCAGAGCAGCACAAGGAAACGCCGTTTACCTTCCCGCCAGAGCGGTACCTATTTATATACTTGCCCTTTGACGTGCTTTCGAACTGATAGGTTGGCAGGAGCTGGGACTGAGCGGGAGCCGTCGCCAACGACCTTCTGCTCGGCAAGTGCTAGACTCTGTGGTTTAACCCACAGCGCCGCCCATGTCCCTACAGCAGCTTAACCCACAGCAGCTTAACACCATCATAAGTCACTAAGTAAACTGTGAATAATTGTCATGTGTCTAAGGTGCTCTTTTACTGCAATTTCCCATGCATGTGTTAACTCAAAGAATCATAGTAGAGTTGGAAGGTACCATGAGGGTCATCTAGTCCAACCCCTTGCAATACAGGAATCTTTTGCCCAATGTAGGGCTTGAACCCAAAACCATGAGATTAAGTGTCTACCAACTAAGTCATGTTAGCATACGTTTTTCAGTTATTCTACCATTGTTCATATTTCAATTAATCACAGGTGCCCTGTACACTTTGCTCAGGGGCAGGACTTGCAGAACTGAACTGTAGAATTTAATCATTACAACCTTTCCCCAACTTGGTGCCCCCCGGGTGCTTTGCTCCCACTCATCCCCAAGCAGAATGGCCAGCAGTCAGGTGTGGTGGGAGTTGGAGCCCAAAAAATCAGGACAGCACAAGGCTGGGAAGGCAGATTTTAAAAGTCACATAACAAATGCTCAACAAGTACAGCACTGTTGCTTTAAAGTTTGGGATCCCAAGTCCAGCTAGCCAAGGATAAGTCATTAACAAAGGTGTTGATTGCTGGTCATTAGCACAACAAAGAGGGAGAGACTCCTGGATCTGTGCAAAGCAGAGGTTGCCAAGGTGACTGGGTAGGGGAGTGATGTCACAGTAAGAGAGGACATAAATGGGAAAAGGAAGAAATGGCAAGTACTCTCCCCACCTCCCCAAGAAATCCCAATGAGAAGAAAAGCTGAGAAAGAGAAGAGAAAGCAGCGCTCCGAGACCCTCTATTTAAAGATGATACAATCGCACATTCCGGAGGCACACACGCGCCTCGGGATAGTGGCCTGAAGCTGCTCAACAGGTGACAGGTTCAGTGGAGGCGGCCCCAGGCAGCAGGGGGGGGGGCTGCGGGCAGGCTGCCCAGCGCCCCCTCCATTTTGGTGCCCTACACAGCTGCCTAGTTTGCCTAAATTGAAGCGACGCCCCTGTCTGTAACCCGACGTACCACTGTATGACCAACCTGATTTTTAGGCTCTTTTCACCTAAGGATCCAGAAAATCAACCATCAGCATACACTCTGCCACTAAACTGCACCATATATGAACACCCTGCTTTGGCCACCATCTGCAAGATATATTATGTTTAACAAGCTCTTCTGAAACTGCTTTGTAATGTGAGAATTGTTTCTAGATTTTTATTCTCTGGTTACTGCCAGGAAGGAAACAAATGCATCATCTTTTCACAGCAATGAAACCAGTTTCATTTTTCACAGCAATGAAACCAGTTTTCTAAGAATTTTCAGTTTACTGGAACAAAAGGCTATACCAAATGAATGTGTTGTATTAAATATTACCGTGCAAAGTTCAAGTGTCCCATTCACAATGATATATTTCTGCTTATCCCATTGACTATCCCAGAGTTTGCTACAGTTGGACCAGACATTTTGCCTGAAAAACTTTTAAGGTCATAGGGAGGAAACCAACACCTTCCCTTCTAAATCAGGCATCTCCTGCGACCCTCCAGATGTTTTGGTCTACAACTCCGATAATCCCTAGCTAACAGGACCAGTGGTCGTGAAAGATGGGAATCGTATTCCAAAACATCTGGAGGGCCGAATTCTGGGGATGCCTGCTCTAAATAGTCTAAGAATGGCGTTAGCACTTCTTTCTGCTAAGGTGGCTGATGCGGTCTGATGTGCTGAGAATTTGGCGTTGTAAGAGAAGGTGATGCCTAAATATTGGAAGTTCTTAGTTTGATCTATGGCATTTCCCTTCATATTCCAATTGTGTTTCCTAAAGGAGCGGACAAAGTGGACAATTTTAGTTTTAGCAAAATTAATTGTTGGCAGTTCGGTGTTACATTGATCACTGAATTTCTCTAACGCTTGTTTCAAGCCAACGTTGGTTTGAGAAAGAAGTACAGCGTCATCCGTGTACATCAAAATTGGAACTTTTCTATTCTGCAGCAGTTTCATTTCTAAATTGGTTTTTAAAAGATGTATGTGCAGGACAATAATTGGAAAGGTGCTTTGACATTGTGGGAAATTGCTCCCATTCATCCAAAACAGCTGATTCGAATCAAAACTCCTCCGCCCCAATTAAAACTGCCTCTGTTTTTGTCACAAACAGAAGAAAATAGTTAATATAAGCACTCTGTGGCTGATGCAGCATTCCAGACCAAACTGCATTTTGTAGAGAGCTCTTCCCTTCTGCCTATTGCAGACCCGTGTGCAGTGTGTGACTGGAAATGAAAAAAGTGACCAGCACCTCCAGATTTATATCAAAATAATAAAAAACTACTCAACCCCCTTAATCATTTTGACATACATTTATATTTAAGAATTAGTTAACCCTCTAACTGCTTTAGGGTTCAATTTTCTGTTGATATGAGAGTCCCTGCATCTTCCCAGCCAATCACTTTGCCTTTGCTGTGGTCCTTACTATGGAATATGTTACTGATTTATTTATTTATTTTTTGCCTTTATAAAGACTGCCAATGTTACAATAAAATTCACCTAATGTTGCATCAACTAATAGGGACAGCACACATGGGAAAGTGAGTTATTCTGAGTTTCTTTTGCCATCTTGGGATCTTACTCTCAAGAGTGTAGCATTGCTGATCTGAAAACCTTGTTTAAACTCATCAAAGTAATGTTTCTTCTTCCACGTTAGTTCCAGATGAAAAGAAGTAACATCTACAATATGTTCCTACACTATGTTTCTACAACATCTACAATATGTTCCTCAATGAATGAAAATGACAGCGCACATGGGGAATCTATGACTAGCATTATTTCAGATTTGTTTGATTATATTGTGTGGACAGGCGGAGTCCCCCCAAACCCCAGGTGACCCCTAAGCAGAATAATGACTCAAGACAACATGTTATGGGATTAAAATTGGCCACAACTTTATTAAGATTCAGATGTAGGAAGACCTTGGCTCAGACATTGGGTGTTATGCTTCCCCTGTCCCCAGCCAGGGTTATCCAGAATGTATGGGGTGTTGGGCTGGCTCTGGAGAACATATGTTCAAGAAGAGAGAGCCCGCCCCTGTTTGCTGCCACTGGAAGGGGGAAAGCAAGGACAACCACTCGGTGTATGGGCCATTGCCTCCCCCCAAGACTCCTTTATTGGGGGGGACCCTGATATTGATGCCGCAAAGGGGGTAAGGTCACCGCATCACACCCCTCCCCTCTAGGAAGATAGCCCAAAGGAATTTGCCCAAGGCCTGAAACCAGCACAGTCGTGACGTATTGCTACAGGAAAGGCAATGCAGGAAAATTCCTTCCCGGCCCTTCGACAGCGACCCTGACATAGCAGCGCCCATGCACCCATGGGAGAAAAGGTTAACCTGCAAAAGAAAACTTCAGTTAGGGTGTGGAGGGTGGGAGAAGCTCTGGAGCCAACTGCTGCTTGCAGGAAAGATTCAAATCCTATTGTGTGAGCTGGACAGTCCCTCCCCCTTACCTGGCCTGTCCCCTGGCAACACCTCCCCAGGCAGGATTGGACAATTGGCTGGGGTAGGCGGAGACCCCAGGGAGCCTGCCTGGAGAGGTGGTGACCAGATCTGAAGTACCAGGTAGCTGCTCTGTGGTCCAAGGGGCAGCCCACAACCACGCAAAAATTGCCCCCCGTATAATGCGGGGAGCAGTCATTCAAATATTGTTGCCATTTCTAGATAAAGATAGACTTCCATAGCAATCCATGCTGTGGTTAACTCCTGGTCGAATCATATATTGGATTATACCAGGCATCCCCAAACTGCGGACCTCCAGATGTTTTGGCCTACAACTCCCATGATCCCTAGCTAACAAGACCAGTGGTCGGGGAAGATGGGAATAGTAGTCCAAAACATCTGGAGGGTCGAAGTTTGGGGGTGCCTGGTTTATACATAGGACTGCCCATGAATATGACCTAGGAGCCTCAGTTAGTGCAGAACAAGGCCGCCAGAATTTATAAGAGGATGGCACTGAAACCTACCTTTGAATTCCCACTTCCCATATCATTCTCTCGACCCCCAAAAGAATTTTGATGACAGCCTGTTGCCAAGTGCTACCTAAATGGAGGTGCATTTTGTATTCAGTAAAGAGAGAGGATGCAATAAAGAGATATTTCCCAGAAGCTTGGTTTGTTGAGGTCTCCTAACAGCTCTCATATTGTTCAGTAAATCAGACGTTCCAGGATTCTGTGGAGGAAAGCCATGGGCCTTGAAGGGTGTTAAGAGTGCTTTAAATGTATGGTGTGGATGAGATGATAGTATTGCCCCCACCTCTGGGAACAAGGCCCGATTTAAGAAGGTGAACAAAGTGAACAAGAAAATGTTCTGGGATTTTTTTTAAAAAAATGGCCACAACTTTATTGATTTCAGATGTAGGTAGGATTTAGCATAGGCATTGGACATATAGCCCTCTCAGCCCCCTGTTGGAGGACTGAGGCTTGATGGGGTCGTTCATGGGATATATGGCTCCATCACAAGACACAGGTGAAAAAATTACAAAGTCATGCAGAATAAAGTTGACACATTAGGGGGAATTTGTGTCAAAGTTGCCTGATATGCATAGAGCCATTGTTCCATTTTGCTCTGTATTATATGCACAGACTTCCAGTGGCTCTCTGGGCCTTCAGACAGGTAATCATTCCTTGCCCTGCTTGGAGATGGCAAGTTTTAAACTAGGAGCTGCCTTCATGCGAAACAGAAATTCCACAACAGATAATAGGGGAAAATTCACATACAGAAGGTGATCGTAAAGCACCCACATGCCTTCTTATAGAATTCTGGATATAGTTTTAGAAGAACGCCACACACCTAAGAGTTTCCATAAAGCGGTCTTGATCTCGTTGTTTCTCATGCTGTAGATGAATGGATTCAATGTGGGGGGGATTATGGAGTACACCACAGCAAAAGCTATATCTAGATCAGAAGAAGCTTCACTGGGAGGCCTTGTATAAGCAAATACTCCAGTGAACAGTAAGACAGAGACAACAGTGAGGTGAGGGAGGCAAGTGGAAAGCGCTTTTTTCTTACCATGGACAGAAGGGATTTTGCGCACTGTAGAAAAGATCTCCATGTATGTTACGATGATGAAAATGAAACAACCAAGTGCTATACTAAAGCTTAGCACAAGAACTCCAACTTCCACTAAGTAAAAGTTGGAACAGGAGAGCTTCAATAACTTTGGGATTTCACAGAAGAATTGATTGACAGCATTAGAACAAAACGTGTTGGCAAAGGTGATCCCAGTATGTAATATGGCATAAAGAAGGCTAAAAATCCACGCAATGGCTACCATTCGAATGCAGGCTCCTTTGTGCATAATTGTCTCATAGTGGAGTGGGTTGCAAATGGCCACATATCGGTCATGTGCCATTATAGTTAGCAGAGCATAGTCAGATGCTCCTAATAAGATATAAAAGAAAACTTGAGCAACGCATCCAAAATACGAAATAAATCTGCAATTTAGGAGGGAAATCGCCATTGATTTGGGTACCAGGACTGAAACTGTTCCAAGATCCATGATGGCCAAATTCAGTAGAAAGAAATACATGGGTGTGTGAAGATGATGATCAAGAGCAATAGCAGTAGCAATAAGAAGATTCCCTATTATTGCTGTTAAGTACAATACCAGGAATACAAAGAAGTGTAAGATTTGCAGTTCTCGAACGTCTGAGAATTCCAGCAGCAGAAAGGCAGACATGGATGTAAGATTGTGCATATTGTTCACATGCTACCTGTACAAGGAAGAAATCAAGAATTGGTAACAAATATTGATTAACCAGTTTGATTTAAACATAGTTCCTTTAATTTAACATTCAAATGTATCTCATTTTCCTTTGTTTAATTCCCGTTGGGAAAACAAAATGATGGTTCTTTGTCCACTCACTATGTCCGCTCATTCCCCTTCTACACCTTTTGCAAAGCCTCTTCTCTTCCCAAAGGGGAGGGGTTGGAGTGGATCTCGCTTTCCATGCTTTGCAGGGGGTCTCGATAGCCCACTGTGTCAGAGAGTCCCTGGCCTGTGTCATGCCCGCAGTCAGCCAATACGGCTGGCTGGGGGGGCGTGGTTAAATGAGTGCAGGAATGTGGCTCAGCCTGTTTGTTTCCTGGACACATGGATATCCCTTGCTTCCTCCCTCCCTCTTATTTTCATGCATTCAACACCTGACCTTGAAGGGTATTCCGTTAAAGAAATCCGGTGGTCATGGTTCCTGTCTGATGCCCAGGTGGTGGCGAGGGCCATGGCATGACCCTCCGGTGACTCTAGGACAGTGGTTCCCAACAGGTGGTCCAGGGACCCCCAGGGGTCCACGAGCTATGCCAGAGGGGTCCGCAAGATGCTATTAGAATAAAAAATATATTAAATATATTTCGTATGATAACAGATTTTTTGTTTTGGCTGCTTCCTGCATGAGCAGAGTCTAGTGCAAAACTAGAATTAGATAGGCAGTAGTTCTGCTGTATGTCGTTAGGTGGCGCTTTACAAACACTACTGTTTTGCAAAGAGGCAGCGCGCGCATTCTACTAACGCTCACCTCCCCAAGATGCTTTGCGCGTGTCGGCTTCATTTGTGTGCTACTGCGCAGGTACCCTGTCTTCTCCATTCCCCTTCCTCATATCTGGCGCACGCTGCCTCTTTGCAAAACAGTAGTGTCTGTAAACAAAGCGTTGTTTTTCGCGGAAGCTACAGTTCGCGTAGTTAAAAATGGACCGTTGGTTAAAAAGTGGTTCGTTAAAACGACAAAGGCCTACAGATGAAGAGGAAGATAATGCATTTGATGTTCAAGCAAGTAAGTCAGTGACTCTCAAACCGATCTTGTCAGTGTCCATTGAACCTAACTCGTCGGCGTCCCTTGAACCTAACCCTTCTAAGATCAGTGTTGATGAGGGGTCCTCGAGAAAATTTTGTTGGGAGCCCTTGCTCTAGGAGAAAGCTTCCAGTTGATTTGCATCAACCAACTCCTCCTACAGCTTGTTAACTCTTGTGTGACTTCCTGCAGAGCGGGCAGGAGTCAAATATAGTTGGTTCGGATCCAATGCCTAAGCCAACACCACTCACGTTATGTAACCAATAAAGTTGTGGCCTTTTTTAGCTCATTAACCTAAAATGCTTGTGTCAATTTGTCTTATTTTAGCATAAAGCGGGGGACGGGGCCTTGACTCACAAATGTTTGCATTGCAACATGATTCTATATCCCTCAAGCCATCCCTTGGTACCTGTGCATTAGATGGAACATCAGAAAGAGAAGCTACTTGCACACACTTATATGTGTTGCATAGGGGCTCACTACTCAGTTATGGGTCCTAATTATGCAGGCTTTTGCAGCAGTTGGAGAACAACATGCATACAATGTACACATATAGCCTGTACCCCCCTTTAATCCACATTTTCCACAGAAGATCTCTAGCAAAATCTGTAAAAAAAACAAAACCATTGTTCATCTGCAGTCACTGCAGCATTTATTTGAGCAAGCACTGAGCAAAAGCTAGATAGAACAGAGAGTAAGCAGCAGCAAAGTACTAAGAGCACAGAGCTGGATTTGTGCTATGTGACCTGCCTCTTTACTAATCAGCTACCTTTATGTGTGGTTTAAGATGCTGTCCTATATCTAGTATTTAGTCTTTAAGAAGGGAATGGGGAGGAAGTCATCCTTCATCTCAGCCAGCAAAAGGTCTTGGATCAACCCTGACTGGCTCATCTGGGTTTCCCCCCAAAAAAGCAACAAAAAAGTGGCGAAAGAGTAACAGCTCAAGAGCAATGTTGGGGGAGAAATAGGGAATGATGAATATCAATATGAAAATAATAGATTTATGACCATAGGTTGCTTTGTATTCACTGTTCAAAAATTAAAACTTACCTTGGCTCTTTAAGAACAGCTGCGGTTCTTTGTGAGTAGGTGAGGTTATCTCCACTTTTCTCCCTCAAGCCATCCCTTGGCATCTGTGCATTAGATGGAACATCAGAAAGAGAAGCTACTTGCACACACTTATATGTGTTGCATAGGGGCTCACTACTCAGTTATGGGTCCTACGGTAATTATGCAGGTTTTTGCAGCAGCTGGAGGACAACATGCATACAAATTACACATATAGCCTGTCGTCCCCCCCCCCTTTAATCCACATATTCCACAGAAGATCTCTAGCAAAATCTGCAAAATAAAATAAAATAACCCATTGTACATCTGCAGTCACTAGATAAAGCAGAGAGCACGCAGCAGCAAAGTACTAAGAGCACAGCGGTGGATTTGTGCTATGTGACCTGCCTCTTTGCTAATCTGCCGCCATCATATGTGGTTTAAGATATCTAGACTTTAAGAAGGGAATGGAGTGTGGGGAGGAAGTCATCCTTCATCTCAGCCAGCAAAAGGTCTTGGATCAACCCTGACTGGCTCATCTGGGTTTCTATTCCCAAAAGCAACAAAAAAAAGTGGCGAAAGAGTAACAGCCCAAGAACAATGTTGGGGGAGAAATAGGGAATGATGAATATCAACATGAAGAATAATAGATTTATGACCATAGGTTGCTTTGTATTCACTGTTCAAAAATTAAAACATACCTTGGCTCTTTAAGAACAGCTGTGGTTCTTTGTGGGTAGGTGAGTTTATGTTTAGCTAATTATTATTATTATTATTATTATTATTATTATTACTATTACTATTACTATTATTATTTATTTGTACCCCGCCCATCCGGCAGGGTTTCCCCAGCCACTCTGGGCAGCTTCCAACAAAGATTAAAATACATTAAAATGTCACACATTAAAAACTCCCCTAAACAGCTATTGATCATGACTAGTCATACATTCACAGAATCATCTGAAAATTCTTCCAGGAGGTGACAATACATCCTAAACTGGTTGCCATATTTCCCCACTGGACAATTATTCAAGAATAGACTGTATGTTACAATGTACAGTCACTTTCAACAAACATTTTAAAGAACTGCCTAGTGAACAGCAATCTTTTCCTCCATACAATTCCCCAATTTTTGACAGTACATTAATATTGTTAACTCTGACCAGTCATACCTGTCTTAAATCTAGATTAAACATGCTGAACAGCTTATTGTCTTTCCCAGATCCAGTTCCAAATAAATTTTGGGGGGTAGGCTAGTTCAATTAGGGTTTTAAAAATTAAAATAAATTAACAAGTTAGACATTCTGTAAAGTAGAACAGTGTAAGGATTTCTGTGTCATTATTCTTATACATGAGACTACTTGTAACTCAATAGACCTCGGCCAATAACGCGAGATGAGCGCCGCAACCCCAGATTTGGTCACGACTGGACCTAATGGTCAGGGGTTCCTTTACCTTTACCTTTACTTGTAGCTCAGACGACTGGAAATGAAAATGGAGACCAGCATTCCTAGATTACCTCAAAGCAACGAAAACTACTCAACCCCCTTAAATCATTTTGAAATACATTTACTTGTAAGAACTAATTTCCCTCCAGCTGCATTGGGGTACAAAGTACTGAAAATTGAAAGTCTATGCATTTCCCAACCAAAGACTTTTAACCTTCCTGTGGCACTTCTTTATGCAGAAGAAGCAACTGATTTTTACCTTTAATAGCCACTAAATGTTGCATCAGCTAACGACAACAGACATGGAAGGTGTGTTATCTTAAGTCTCTTTTTCCATCTTGGGATCTTACTCCCAAGAGTGCAGCAGAACTGATCGGAAAGCATTGTTTACATTCCTCAGATGGATCTTGTAGCATAGAAATACAATCAATCAAATCAAAATATCACAATTGCTTCCATGTTTCAATTTATTATTGACTTGGTACTGGCCATGCTTCCTTGGAAATTGGAAATGTGTCTTTTTATAATATCCGCACAATGTTGTCCTCATCAAAATGCCAGTCTGCACTTTTCCCTCCTCTAATATTTATGTGGTAAAATCTGCTAAAACATTTTTTTTAAGAATACCCACCATACATATGCCTCTCTTGCCTCATCCCTGCTCCCTATCTCTTAGAAATTGGCAAATGACCCTGCCCGATTGAAAAAGTAGCAAGAATGCCAGACCAGGACTCCAGGAGGCAAAATTCATGTGCATGCATTGTGCTTCTCCTGAGACACATGCTGGTGCCTCTACTACTGCATTACAGCATTTCTTTGAATCCTAGCTGGAAGAGTGAGCAAGCAGCAGAAGAAGACAGAGCTAGATTTGTGCTATGTCATCAGCCCTTTGCCTCCTAAGATAGTCTGCTGCCTTCATGTGTCTTGTCAGATGTTGTCTCATCTTCCTTGTTTAAGTGGGGAATGGGGGAAGACTAACTCCTCCTTCAGTTCAGCCAACAAAATGTCTGGGATCAGCCCTGATTTATTAGGTGGCAGTCATAGTCTAAGCTGATTTTTGTGATTCCAAATGCAAGAAAAAGGAACTAGTGCAAACATTTGTCCAAATGGTTTATCCCCACAAAAAAATTCACCACAAGTGTCTACTACCTTTGAGCAGTATACTTTGGGAAGACTGAGTTAAATATGAGATTGTTTCTGCCGTAAGTGGGGGGGAGGGAATCACATCATAATTTGTGATGTTCTTTTTTTAAAAAAATATTTGTCATGTGTTGGGTGTGCAGCTTCCACCTTTTACAAGTCTAACTTTGGTGTTTCCAACACACAGTGCTGCCCCTTTATAGTTAGTATTTTCGCCGTGCGCCCTCTGCGTACGCGTTCTGCGCCTGCACAAAGCGGCGCGCACAGTCGGTGCATGCACAGAAGCGCGAGATCGCGCTTCGCACAAGTGGCGCTTCGACAACCGAAGACTTCGACTTATAAAGACAGCCGCGGAATGGATCGTCTTCATAAGTCAAGGTACCACTGTATTACTATTCCACTCTAATGACATTGGCTTCAGAGTGTGAAAATTTCTAAGGGAAAAGTCTAGTGTAAGAAATTGTGACCTCCCTAAAAGAGGGCACGTGTTGCGGTGAGAACTAGAGACTGACCTCTTGGTTGCGGGTGGGTCCATTGGATAGTCACAACACCCGATTAGTAGGTTCCTCAATGCTGGGTTTCAATCTGGCCAATGGGGTTGCAGTCTAAATGGATCAAGGGACCTATATTAACCCATGCACGTGATCTAGAGCTTCCTCTTTCGGCTTGTGCATCGGAACTCCTGCTCACCTCTCCCTAATTTTGGGCCTTTTGCGATTGACCTT
This sequence comes from Zootoca vivipara, assembly GCF_965207765.1. Lineage (NCBI taxonomy): Eukaryota > Metazoa > Chordata > Lepidosauria > Squamata > Lacertidae > Zootoca > Zootoca vivipara. Next base: position 30,114,988 of record NC_142595.1, read on the forward strand.
GCTATGCCATCATGTGTTGTCTGTTGTTGCAACAGGGGCATGGCAGGAATTTTCCCATGGCTGATTGGCTGTTGCCATTTGGGTTTCACCTGTAACATAGCAATTCATCACAACTTGTAAGGTTGTGGATAGGCACTGGTTCATGTGATAGGGATGGGAGAATGGTCTCGCCATCCCTATGTGAAGGGTATTCCGTTAAATGAATCTAGGGACTCAACTTGGTTTGGCCAACCCCCAAAAGGGCTTGTGTCCATGCCTGAGTCCAGGGGAGCATCTGGGGAGTGAATAGAGTCTGCTCCCAGGCTGTTCACCTTCCTCAGGTGTTCACCCTTGGCTGACCTATGATAGAGCTCTGGGTCAGCGCTACCTGCAAGGGTGTAGGGAGCTAGTCAAACCAGAGCCTATGCAACCACTCACCTTTCTTTAATCAATAAAGTTGTGGCCTAAATTCTGCCAAAAACCAAAGCAGGTTCTCTCCATAGGAGAGAGCATGGGTTGCGGCAGGGCTAACAAGACGACCCAGGGCCTTGGGGGTGGGTCTGATATTCGGCTTTGATTGGTGGATTTATTGTTGCTGGGGATTTTTGCTTGTTGCAATTTGTTGATTGACAGCCCTTGCTATGTTTAAGCCGAAGGAGCAGTTTGTGCTATCTCTTTGCTGCTCGCTTCGAATCTGAGAGGACCTCTGATTCTGCTCAGCGAAGGACTTTGGTTTAACTTGATTGATACGCTTATTTCTTTGGTTCCTTTTATTCCTTTCCTTCTTCTGCTTCATTACTGGCCTTCCCTACTTCTCCTGTACCTTGTCTTAATCTCCTTCCCCTGCCCCTTTCCCCCTTCCCCCCCACCCCCGCATCTGCACCTCTCGTTCCCCGGTGGGTGGGTGCGTGTGTGGGTTCCCCCCTCCCATTTTAAGTTTGTGAAGGGTGGCCGGTATTGGTGGGAGGCCGCGCTGTTTTGGGGTGCGTTCCGTACCTTATTTTTGTCGTTGGCATCAGTAGGCTTTTCTGTAGTGCCTTTGGGAGGCCTGGGTGTGATTGGGAGAGGCGCGGGCGCGTTCCTGCCTTTCGCGCCTCTTCCTCAAAGCGCCATCTTTTTTCGCGCTCTCCCGAGCGCCGCCTGCTCACGGGGTGAGCGGGTGCTGCTGGGAGGTCCTTCGGAGCCTCCTGGTGACCGGCTTCTGACTTAGTTACTACTGCCCCTTTGGCCGTTTGTGCCGGTGTCGCGCTGGGTGGCGGAGCGGCGTTTCTGGGCTCGTTTCAGGCTGTGTGTCTTCTGCTTGCGGCTTGGGGCCGCGGCCTCGGTTTGCGGGGAGGTTTTTAAGGCTCCCCCCCCACGGTTGTTTGCTGCGATCCTGCCTTGCTTGTGAGCGGGCTGGTTGGTGTCGCTGGGGCTTTGCGATCTCGTGGGGGCGCACTGCTAGCCTCCGCCCCCTTTTTTCCTCTCAGTTGGAGCGGCTGTGCGCCGGCTTCGTTTTAGCTGGCTTGGCGGGGGGCTGTCTTTGGCAGCGCCCTCTTGCCGTTAGTGGGTTTTTGTGTGTGTGTGTGTGTGTGTTGCTTCCTGCGTTTTTTGATTCGCTGTGCTCCCTGGCGTTGTAGGCGGCTGGGAGTGCTTGATTTGCTTTGCAGGCAGCTCCGCGTTGCTCGCGGGAGCGCTGCAATCCTCATTCGTGCGGCTTTTGGCGTCCTTGCCGCCGCGTGGACCTGGTGTTTGGCGCTCGTGGTGCTCTTTTGCTGGAACCCTGCGGCGGTTTTGTGCCGCGTGCGGGGGCGACTAGCGGGGGTGCTTTGAAGGCGCCTATATTTCTGCCCTGTGTTGAGTAAGGGTGAAAATTTGGTGTTTCCATTGTGGTAGACCAGGTGTGGTGCAGCCTTAAAACTGCTAGCACAGTTGCAAAGCTAAGCAGGCTCCTGGATGGTTATACATTGGATGGGGGACCAAGCGGTCTGCAGGTTGTGGGCTTAGACCAGGTGTCCCTGGAATTTTCATTTGTTGCAGCCAGTCATTTTGGGTTTTTCAGCTTTTAACGTTGGGCCACGTGACGCGGCCTTGCTCGCCAGCCACTTTTGGTGGCGTAGTCATTTTTGTTTGGGGGCCGAGGGTCTCAACCTTGTGTGACGGTCATTTTGTCCAGCGGCCATTTTTGAATTTTATTTTTATTTTTATTTTATTTTTGTCAGGTTGAGTGTTTTGGTCTTTCCTGTGGCCCCTCCCCTCTTTTCTTCTGGCGGCCATTTTGCTTAGGCTTCATGCTTTAGCTTTGCTTGGCTGCCATTTTTTTTGGTTGCAGTGATTCTCTTGCGGGGTATAAATAATAAATTATTATTATTATTATTATTATTATTATTATTATTATTATTTGTGCTGGGGTCGGTGTTCCTCTGTTTTGGATGTGCCTTGTCATAGGCATTGGCCAGTGTGGTTCTGCTTGCTTGCTTCTTGTGTGATATACTTGCACTTAATTGTATTTGTTTCTTGTATTTCCCACCCAGGTTATGGCTTCCAGGAAGGCGCGCGATAAGCGGCCTATTCGGGGGCCCTCCCAGTCTCTGCGCTCGCCGGAACCTACTTCTGCTTTGGGCCGCGTGGAAGCCTTTTTGGCTAGTCTCTCAGGGGATCCGGAGGCCTTAGCGCGCTTTGGTTCGGGTTTGGATGCACTCCTGCAACGCCCCACTCCCCAGCCCAGCACTTCCACACAGGTTGCTGGTGTGGTGCAGGAGTCGCCTTCTGACTCTTTGCCGTCCAGCGAGTTGGAGGATGATGTAGCCCCTTCCGGGGTTTTTGTTGCGGGCCCGCAGTTGGGGGCCGCGTCTATCTCGACGGCTCCCCAAGGGGTGGTTGTCCCGCCGGCTCCCCAGGGGGTGGTTGTCCCGCCGGCTCCCCAGGGGGTGGTTGTCCCGCCAGCTCCCCAGGGGGTGGTTGTTCCCTCAGCTCCTCAGGTGGTGGCCGTTCCGGCTGCCCCGCCAGTGGTGGCTGTCCAGGCGGCTACGCAGGCAGTGGCAGGGGTGTTGACCCTGCCGCCAAAGAAGAGGAAGCGTTCACACAGGTCTTCTTCCCTGGGGCGGCGGGACTCTCAGCCAATAGCGGGTCCTTCTCACGAGGGGGTTGCCCCCTCTTCTTCTCTTCAGCTCGTTCCAGCTCTTCCAGCTTGTGATGTGAATTCGGAGTCTTCCGTGGAGGACAACTTGCCCGTGCAGCCCAGAGTTTCTTTCGGTGGTCATCGGCGACGCAAGAGGAGATCCCGTAAGGGTTCTAGAAAGCACGATACATCTTCTTCTGCGTCCACTGGTACGTCCTCTTTGTCTTCTGAGGATGAATCTGATGATTCCTTGGGGTTGTATTGGGGCTATGGTGAATCGGTGCCAGGCTTGCCTCGTTGGATTTGGCAACGCCGAGCTAACTCCCATCGCGCTAGATATGGTGCTATTCAGGATTTTTTGAATGGTGCCTTAGTCCCGGAGGTGAAGGTTTCTACTAACCGGCCTAAGGACATCATTCCGGGTAGTCACCTTTCTTCTAAGTTGCGATCCAGGATTTTGAATGGTCGCTATGTCGACATGTTCGAGTTGGCCCCCCCACCTGAAGTCCCAGTTAGCCAAGGGAAGGGGACTGCCTCTTCAAAGAAGCGGTCTAAGGGCCCGAAAGTTGAAAGGACATTTGAACGTTGGCTGGACTGTTTTCAAGTGTTTGCCGGGGTTGTTTCTGCGGCTTATCCGCGTAGAGGGCATCATTTGTTCATATATCAGTCAATCGTGCGCTCTGCCTTTGCAATGGCTGGAGAGGCGGCAGCGATTGCTTATGATGAACGGTTTAGGCGCAGGGCAGCTTCGGTCCATACGGCTCGCTGGGACCGGAAGGATTTGGATGTGTGGACTACGTACGTTGCTCCCTCGTTTGAGAGGAAGCCGGTAGAGTTTCATCAACAAAAGGGAGTGGGGGGGAAGCCATTTCGTGCCTTTCGTTGTTGGGACTACAATAAGGGGTCCTGCCAGCGTCAGGCATGCAAGTTCTTGCACGTGTGTCAAAAATGTGCAGGGAATCATCCGGCCACAAGGTGTTTTGGCGGTAAGCGCCCCTTTCGAGGGGGCAGGGGAGGTTCGCAGCAGGCCTCCAGGACAACCCTCCCTGCTCTCCCCTCGCCTTCCGCACCCGGGACCGCACAATAGGGTCCTCTCCTCGTTGGCTTTTTCCCCGATTAGAGTCCCTGCCCTCCTTGATTGGTTGCAATTGTATCCTAACAGAAAGGCGGCAGTGTACCTTAGCAATGGGTTTTCTTTTGGTTTCAGGATTCCGGTAGCCTCGACGCCCGTTGCACGTAATCCTGCAAACCAAAAGTCGGTGCGGGAGATGTCGGAGGTGGCCCGCAAAAAGATTGCTACGGAGGTTTCCTTGGGCCGCATTGCGGGCCCGTTTCGGTCTCTCCCGTTCCGTAATTTGCATTTGTCCCCATTGGGTTTAGTTCCAAAAAAGGCTCCTGGTGAGTTTCGTCTCATCCACAACTTGTCCCATCCCCGACGTACATCTGTGAATGACATGATTCCTCACCACCTTTGTACAGTTAAGTATGCGTCTTTTGATCACGCGATCAAATTGGTTAGGAAGTTTGGGCCTGGTGCACTATTAGCGAAATGCGATATTGAATCGGCATTTCGGTTGCTGCCGGTTCATCCGCATGATTTCTGGCTTTTAGGTTTTCAATTTGATGGGGCCTTTTATTTTGATAAGGCCATGCCGATGGGCTGCTCTGTAGCCTGTGCGGCATTTGAGTGTTTTAGTACTTTTTTGGAGTGGGCCTTGCGTTTTAAGACCGGCCTGCGGGGGGTCACGCATTATTTGGATGATTTTCTGTTCGTATCAGCGCATGATACCGGGGAGTGTGCAGCTTTGATGCAGGCTTTCGCTGCTCTTACGAACGAATTGGGCGTGCCCCTGGCGGTGGAAAAAACGGAAGGCCCTTCTACTGTTTTAGTTTATTTGGGTATTCAGCTGGATACGGTGTCGCAGACTTCACGCTTGCCTGCTGACAAGATAGCTACCTTGCAGAGGGTAATAGAAGACAGTCTCCGTTTTCCCAAACTGACTTTGAGGCAACTTCAGTCGTTGTTGGGTCACTTGAACTTTGCTTGTAGGGTGGTGGCGCCCGGGCGCCCCTTTTGCGCTCGTTTGATTAAGCGGTCGGTCGGTTTGAAGGCCCCGCACCATAGGTTGCGCCTGTCCTCTGGGGAGAAGGCGGACCTAAGGGTGTGGTTGGAATTCCTGCGTGATTTTAATGGTGTTTCCTTGTGGCAGGATGTTTTGAACCTGCACAATGATTTTCAAATTCATTCAGATGCAGCTGGTTCTCTGGGTTTTGGGCTTTTCTGGAAGGGTAAATGGTGTGCTCAGCGTTGGCCTCGCGAGTGGCAGGGGGAGGCCATCACGCGCGATTTAACCTTTCTTGAGTTCTTTCCCATTGTAGTAGCTGTCCATATTTGGGTGCAGGAATTCAAAGATCATCGCGTATGTTTCTGGTCCGATAGCCAGGCGGTGGTGACAGTGCTATCCAAGCAATCGTCTAAATCTCCTAGGGTATCGGCCCTCTTGCGGGCTTTTGTTTTGCAATGTTTGAGGTTTAATATAGTGTTTTCTGCCCGCTTTATTCCCGGCATTACTAATGAGATTGCCGATGCTCTGTCCCGTTTTCAGATGGAACGGTTCAGGTCCCTGGTTCCGGATGCCCAGCCGTTGCCGGAATATTTCCCGGATCATCTTTGGAACCTTGGCAGCGATTAGTTCTGCAGGGAGTAGCGGCTTCTGTTTCCCCTTCCACGCTTAGATCATATAGAAAGGCTTGGGAAAATTTTTTGGCTTTCCGTTCCCAGTCTTCGGGGGTGGGGGCGGGATCTCGCCCCTCGTCGGCGCAGGTTTTGCAATACCTTGCACATCTTTTTCAGCTGGGTAGAGCAGCAAAGACGTTAAAACTTCAGTCGGCTGCGATTTCTTTCTTTAGCAAATCCTTTTTTGATAGGGATCCTTGCGCCAAATTTGTGGTGCGCAAGGCGTTGGAGGGTTGGAATAGGATCGGCCCAACTCCCCGTGGTCCGGTTAGGCGGCCAATCACTTTTCAATTGCTGACCAGCATGCGAGCTAAGCTGAAAGTGGCCTGTTGGTCCAGGTATGAGGCCAAGCTTTTTGCTGCAGCTTTTTCTGTTGCATTTTTTGGGGCCCTACGTGTAGGTGAAGTAGTGTGGGAGGCTTCTGGAGCCACTGGCTCTAGGGGTCTTTTATTGCAAGATGTCACCCTTTCTCAGTCTGAGGTCCTGCTTACCATCAGGAGTTCTAAGACTGACCAGCTGGGGAAGGGAGCGCTGGTTCGCTTGCCTGCTACAGGTAAGGAGGGCCCTTGTCCAGTGAAGGATGTAGCTAGGTATTTGCCCCTTAGGCCCCCGGGTGGTGGTCCGTTTCTGAGGCATGAAGACGGGGCCCCTCTGACTCGGCAGCAATTTTCTCGCGTGATGCGGAAAGTCATTGCGGCCTGTGGCTTCAATGCCTCTGAGTACGCGCCACATTCCTTTCGTATTGGGGCGGCTACGACGGCTGTTCACTGGGGTTTGTCTGTGGACAGAATTAAAAACATGGGTCGTTGGAAGTCTGACGCTTATAAGCGCTATGTGAGGAAACGTTGTTGATTCTGTTGTTTTGTCCTTTCATGTTTCTCCAGGTCATAAGCCAGTTCAAATTTGGATTGTGGGGCACAGCATTGTCCACTGGGCTGGAGTCAGAGCGGACGAGTCCGGTCTAGGCCGAGGGCTTGGCCTTCCTCAGCATGTGTGTGTATCATGGATGGCCAGGCGTGGCATGCGGTGGGCCGAATTGCTTCCCCTGTTACGGACTCAGGTGGCCTCCACGGGCCACCCTCATGCGCTGGTTATCCATCTGGGTGAAAATGATCTGCCAGCTCTCGATTGCTTCACGTTGCGCACCACAATCCTTAAGGACTTGGGGGAATTGTTTAAAATGTTGCCTAATGTTAAATTGTTTTGGTCTCACTTGTTGCAGAGAATTGAATGGTGGGGCAGTCGCAGTCCCGCCGCGATGGAGCATGCTCGGAAACGTATCTCCAGTGCTGCAGCTAAGCGGGTTTTGGAGTTGGGTGGGGTGTGCATTCCTCATCCGCAAATTACTTTTAAGGCCACTGATTTCTTCCGTACAGATGGTGTGCATTTGTCCTCTAAGGGGAATGATATTTGGTTACAGGATGTCCTAGGGGGGTTGAAGGAATGGTTGGGGTTGTGAGTGGTTGGCGGCAAGCTAGGCTTGTGTGGCGGTTAGTCATTGGTTCAAATAATTGGTAGAGGGGTACGGATTTTGGCTGGGCCTGACCCTCATGTGATTGCTGATGCCATATAGAAGTATTCCGTTAAAGGAATCCCGGGCTCCACATGTTTGTCTGTTTATCCCCGCTAGGGGTCAGGACCACGCATGAGCCGCGGGGAGCATCTGGGGAGAGGACAAAGAAGGGCTTGTGGTTCCCTGCCCCGTCCTCTCTCAGGTGGTGCTTACTTACTGACTCCCCTACTAGGCTAGAGGGAGTCAGATCTGTCCCAGGCGGGAGACAGATGGCTGGGGAACCAATGACTAAGCAACCACTCACATTTAATTGATTGTATTTTAATAAAAAAGTTGTGGCCAAAATTTTAATGCCAAAAACTTTAACAAAAATTATGGTGTCTGAGTGAGTTATTGGGGGGTCCTCTTGGTGCCTCGGCACGCAAAGCAGGTTCTCTCCATAGGAGAGAGCATGGGTTGCGGCAGGGCTAACAAGACGACCCAGGGCCTTGGGGGTGGGTCTGATATTCGGCTTTGATTGGTGGATTTATTGTTGCTGGGGATTTTTGCTTGTTGCAATTTGTTGATTGACAGCCCTTGCTATGTTTAAGCCGAAGGAGCAGTTTGTGCTATCTCTTTGCTGCTCGCTTCGAATCTCCCGCCCACCCTCCACTTTATTAGGCCCTTTTGCTTGACCTTGCAGTGCCTGTCTAGGTGGTCGCCTGTATTCAGGGGCCTGGTAGGAATTTTTCCACTTGACTAATTGGCTGGTGTCAGGTGGTTTTTGCTTACCATACTGCAACTAGTCACAACTTGTAAGGTTGCGGTTAGTCATTGGTTCAAATAATTGGTAGAGGGGTACGGATTTTGGCTGGGCCTGACCCTCATGTGATTGCTGATGCCATATAGAAGTATTCCGTTAAAGGAATCCCGGGCTCCACATGTTTGTCTGTTTATCCCCGCTAGGGGTCAGGACCACGCATGAGCCGCGGGGAGCATCTGGGGAGAGGACAAAGAAGGGCTTGTGGTTCCCTGCCCCGTCCTCTCTCAGGTGGTGCTTACTTACTGACTCCCCTACTAGGCTAGAGGGAGTCAGATCTGTCCCAGGCGGGAGACAGATGGCTGGGGAACCAATGACTAAGCAACCACTCACATTTAATTGATTGTATTTTAATAAAAAAGTTGTGGCCAAAATTTTAATGCCAAAAACTTTAACAAAAATTATGGTGTCTGAGTGAGTTATTGGGGGGTCCTCTTGGTGCCTCGGCACGCAAAACTAAAATTTGAGTCAAATGTGTCTTTATTTAGGAGGGAGGTCTCTGGGTCTGAAAACGCAATAACAGTCTGAGAGGCATACAGGTGGAAAAGAAAGGAAGCACATTTAGTATGCAAAAATAATCACAATTTTATAATGTAGTAGAATGATAATGTACAAGATGTACCACCATCTAATAAAAATGTGATACTTCAGTACTACCAGATACTAGCAGTAATAAGGACATACGGTAGTTATGTCTGGTTTTACTATGTTGTGAACATAAGAAAAAAAATAAAAAAATTCCTTCAGTAGCACCTTAAAGACCAACTAAGTTTTTATTTTCGTATGAGCTTTCGTGTGCATGCACACTTCTTCAGATACCTGTAATAAGAAAAAAAGTAATAGTGGGTGAAGAAGAATTACAGAAGATGGATGACATGAATAATAAGGTAAGAAGTCCGAGAGCACACTCTAATTGATATTAAATGCTTGCATTTTTATAGAACTCTAAATACAGTTTTAGAAGGACCAAAATCTAAGAGTTTTTCCAAGGCAGTCTTGATCTCTTTGTTTCCCATGCTGTAGACGAATGGATTCACTATAAGCAGGACAATGAAACTCTTCAGATGCGGAGGGGGAAAGTTTTTCTTCAGCAATTCCTCAGAGAATTTGCAACTTCAAACTGGAGATTAGCCTGCCCATTAATTATCAAAATAACTATAATTATTTCCTCCATTGTATTAAAACCCCGAAGAATTGCAGTAGCCACCAGCAAAAACAGAAAATAAAATAATTACAACTTTTGTAGGATGATATAAATATATACCTCATGGCATTCCAATCTGGGACAGGACAAAATACACATAAGACTTTGATATCTGATGTTTTGCATTTTAAGTTGGAACCTTAAAAGATGAAAATAGAAGGAAACAGAAGCATCCATGTCAAAGGCAAGGAGAAATTGCAAACTTTTGAAAATGAAGTCTGTATTGCTGTTGATATAGTTATTCGTTTTCTGATTTTGAACATGAGAAGAAAAATTATGTGTACCAATCTGGATTGTTGCCCCATTTTTGTTTTAATTCCTTAATTCCTTTGTTAGTATGTTACACATTTTGTGTGTTTTTAAAATAGTATAAACAGCCCTGTGATCTTTTGGTGAAGGGCTGTATAGAAATAATAATAATAATAATAATAATAATAATAATAATAATAATAATAATAATGTATTCTGGATTGACATTCTAGTAGCATTTCTTCTGATACTGCTTCCTCATATGGCATGCAAGGACCACATTCTTAACTGCATGGTTAAAGATCCACACCCTCCACTTCATGACTATCAACAGCCAGGTGACCTCTTCATTGGTGGAATTGTTTCCCAGAGCATCATCGTCTCCAATTTCATACCTTTCACAGAAGTACCACCACAGACTCTGCATGAAGAGCTTCTGTAAGGAGTTTGTTTTTAATGCATTATTCTTTCTGTCAATTGAGTGATGTGTCTTGGGAGTTGCGACCTGAGTACTTCTCACTTTTAATAGTTTTCACTGTGGGACCTCTAACTAATATTGTTTGCAGCACCAGGCACTCAGTTAGCTGCAATGCAGAAGTACTCCAACTTTCATATGGTTTGCTTATTTAATCTTCATATAGCACCACTAAGACAAGGGTTGCCTCAATACATTGCCTATTTAAAAGCTCTAGTAATGAAGATGGTGATCATCTTACAAGAAGCTGTACACAGGTGAGGGGAAATGTTCAGCCAAGGTCCGTATTCACCCTTTGCCTCTAGAGTCACATGCCGGGATCTCTAAAATCTCTTGTGTACAACATTTACATGCACTGTACCAAACACACACATGCATAATGGACACACACACAAAACACACATGCATACACATACCCCTCTTCATTGGGGAGATGCCACCTGTAAGGGATGGTTAAAAATCCCAGGAATGGAGATATGTGGAGGATTATTTTTGTAATGAAGGTATAAATTCAAAATTGGTTATTTGCTTTGGTTAGTTCACACAAGGAGTTAATCAGATATTTAATATGTGGACAATGAGACAATGAGATAGGGAATAAGAAGTTTATAAGGGAGAAGCATAGTGGAGTTTATTTGTAAATAGGGAACTGATATGGAAGTGCTGGGAAGTTTGTTTTGTGCTTTGTGTTTTATGTTCTTTTATTATCTTTTTTATTATGGGTTTTTTTCTTTTTTTTTTCTTCTCTTTTCTGTATTATAAGTTTGTTTAATTTTTTATAATTTGGGTATTTTGGGTGTATTTGTGTGGTATGTTGATTTATGTTGATTTTATGTTTAATAAGAAATAAAAATATTTTTAACTAAAAAACAAAAATCTCCCTTCTCCTGCCCTCTCAGCTGATACCGCAAATATGGTTTGCTCATTTAACATATTTCAATGGGTGCACTGCATTGTTGCTTCTTTGGAATTGGCCTTTTGACAAAATAAATATATGCTTTTTGCCAATCCTGGATGGAATTGGACAAAAATAGGTGGTAGGGCAGATATGCTCCTCTGCTTGGCTGAAATCAGAAGAGCCCTTGCAGCTGCCTCCTTGCTCCAAGCATGCTTTGGCAGCCCAGTAATGATAGGACACTGCAGCAGATGGTGGCTTTAACCCTGTCAATTTACTCCACTGCTGGGGAAGGAGAATTGCTGAGAAAGCTTTATGAGTTTGATCTGGTTGTCTTTGGCCACCAGTGTCCTAGCCCTACTGCAGAATGACATTCTAATACAGAACACATCTCTTCTTCTAGTGTGGTGACAAAGAATTACCAACACATTCTCACCTTGGCGTTTGCAATCAAAGAAATAAATGAAAACCCTCAGATGTTACCCAACATCACCTTGGGTTTCCGCATTTATGACAGCTATTTCACTGCCAAAAGCACCTACCATGCTACAATGCTCCTTATATTCACACCATGGAAACATTTCCCAAACTACAAATGTGACATTCAGGATCACCTCATTGCAGTTATTGGAGGACTGGACCCACTGACCTCCTTTCACATGGCAACAGTCTTGGATATTTACAAGATTCCACAGGTAGGGCAGATCCTTCCAGATTTTTAGAGGCGGACACACGGGAAATGTGACAGAAGGAGGTACAATTGGAGCAAATAGACAAATTTTTCTTTTTAAGAGATGGACATCAAATCTAAGCCAAGTAATACACCCCACAGGAATTGATCTGTAAAATCTGAATTAGTGGAATGTACTTTAAAAGCAGAAACTTATCATGGGTCCTGTGGAGACATAAATCAAGACACAATGTGGTTGCCAGGATAGGTCTGAAGGGGAGAAGGAGGGAGCCTCTACTTTGGCAGAGGGGGGAACATCAGGACAGTATTTTCAATGAGTCCTACCCCGTTGTCATCAGGGATCCTGGAAGTAGAGTGGGAGTCAGAGGGGTCCTCTTCCACACCTCATCTGGAAAGTGAATTTTCCCCAGAAGTAGAGTAAAGGTAAAGGTAAAGGGACCCTTGACCATTAGTTCCAGCCGTGACCGACTCTGGGGTTGCGGTACTCATCTCACGTTATGGGCCGAGGGAGCCGGCGTACAGCTTCCAGGTCATGTGGCCAGCATAACAAAGCCGCTTCTGGTGAACCAGAGCAGCACACGGAAACGTCGTTTACCTTCCCACTGTAGTGGCACCTATTGATCTACTTGCACTTCGACGTGCTTTCGAACTGTTGTTTGGCAGGAGCTGGGACTGAGCAACGGGAGCTCACCCCGTCACGGGGATTCGAAACGCCGATCTTCTGATCGGCAAGCCCTAGGCTCTGTGGTTTAACCCACAGCGCGCTGCGTAAATTTTGAGTAACTTGTCACTCAAGCCACAATGCTGCATGGGAAAAGTACAATTTTAATGTTCCATAAGAATTGTTCATTTGATGATTGTAGATTAATGTGAAGACTTAAAATAGGAAAAGAAAAGAAAAACTTCTCTCATTCTCTATTCCCCTTCACACCTCTTTTAGCTCATATATAGCCCTGCTCCAGTGATGAATGACAAAACCCCAGGCCTTTCTTTTTACCAGATGACACCTCAGGAAGCAATTCAGTATGCAGGAATTCTCTCTTTACTTCTGCATTTTAAGTGGATATGGATTGGAATCCTTACCTCCAACGATGAATATGGAGATAGATTTGTCCAAACTGTATCTCCACTTTTCTCCCAAGGTGGTATCTGTTTTGCCTTCATAGAAAGAAGCCACAAACAAACAATTGTCAGTGAAATTAATAGTATGTTTACTCAGGGGGCAAAAATACATGATAAACTCATTGCGAGTAAAGCAAATGCAGTGCTTGCCTATGCAGAATCTTTGGCAATTGTTTTTTTGAGATGGCTCTCATACCTATCAGAACACCAACATGTGACAAGCCAAGAAAAAGGTATGGTGTGGATACTGACAGCCCAGATGGAGCTCACATCTATCACATACCAAAGGACTTGGAATATAGACATGATCCATGGTGCTCTCTCCTTCTCAATTCACTCCAAGGATCCTTCAGGATTTCAACAATTTCTTGAGAATAGGAAACCTCTGCATGCAAAAGGAGATGGCTTCATCCTGGACTTCTGGCAACATGCATTTGGTTGTATATTCCCAAATAGAGTAACTGACACATTGGATGGGGATTTCTGTACTGGGGAAGAGAAATTGGAGAGTCTTCCTGGGCCCTTTTTTGAAACAAGGATGATTGGCCACAGCTACAGCATCTACAATGCTGTCTATGCTGTGGCCTATGCTTTACAAACTATGTTCTCATCTAGACTGGGGGCTGAAAGGGGGCTGAAGCTTTGGAATCTACAGTTCTGGCAGGTAATGGACCCCTGGGCTTCAGCACCTAGACTGTCTATGCACACCAGGCTCAAACTGCCAAGTAAACTGACTCCCAAGCTTCATATGGCTCCCAATTTCCTATTACTTCATTTCCCAATGAAGTACGAAAAATCCTGTCTGTAACTAGCTATATCTACACCAATATATATATATATATATATATATATATATATATATATATATATATATATATATATATAAAATACTATGAGAATCCATTTGCTTCTGGGTGTATTTTAAGGAAACTTACTTATCAAACCTCTATTAGGCATTTTGTTTTCTTAAGGAAACTACCAGTCAGAAATAGGGACACAGGTGGCACTGTGGGTCAAACCACAGAGCCTAAGGCTTGCTGATCAGAAGGTTGGTGGTTCGAATCCCTGTGATGGGGTGAGCTCCCACTGCTGGGTCCCAGCTCCTGCCAACCTAGCAGATCAAAAGCACGTCAAAGTGCAAGTAGATAAATAGGTACTGCTCCAAGCGGGAAGGTAAACGGCGTTTCCGTGCGCTGCTCAGGTTCACCAGAAGTGGCTTAGTCATGCTGGCCACATGACCTGGAAGCTGTACGCCGGCTCCCTCAGCCAGTAAAGTGGGATGAGTGCCGCAACCCCAGAGTCGGTCACGACTGGACCTAATGGTCGATGTCCCTTTAACTTTACCAGTCAGGAATAACTAAAAAATGTCAAGAAAGCTTCTCAAAAGTAAATTTAACTGTATGAAATCTCTTTCTTATTTGGTTATTGCTATATTTTGAGAGAAGGGGCATAGAGAACAACAACAACAAATAAGTTTTCATCTAGGAAAAGTGTTTTTATAACTCCCTCTAAAATATTCAATGCACTCCTGTCATAATGCATCATGCTCTACACTCTTACATTTCCCTTTTCATCCTAGTCCCATCACTTTCTGAGAGGAGTCTCCTTTAACAACAGTGCTGGTGACCAGGTTTCCTTTGACCAGAATGGGGAGTTAGTGGCTGGATTTGACATTTCCAACTGGATTTTTTCTTCAAACCAATCCTTTCATAGAGTGAAAGTTGGACAGGTGGACCCCCAAGGTCTTCAGGGCAATGTATTCAGCATCAATGAGAGTGCCATAACGTGGCACAGCTGGTTTAATCAGGTAGGAGCCAACTGTTAGTAATTTGAGTTGGCAAGGCCATATTTTGTTCTTTATTTTGTACTTTAATACTGACATGGTACTCTTTCATTTGTTGATTAGGCAAAGCCTCATTCTGTATGTAGTGAAAGTTGTCGTCCTGGTTTTAGCAAGAAAGTGAAGGAGGGGGATCCATTTTGCTGCTATGATTGCATCCTATGTCCAGAAGGGAAGATTTCAGACAAAGTCGGTAAGAAATATTCTGGCAAATAGTGTCAAACTTTTTTTGATAAACAACAGAGCACGCCAAAAATAGAGCACCAGAAAGCAGAGGCAAGTGGCAATGCAGCAGATGCAGGCTACAAGTTTATTGCTCCAAAGGATATTAATCTCACTTGCCTCAATCTTCTCTTTAAACATTAGAGTGTTACCCATAGCTGCCAAGTTTTCGCTTTTCTCGCGAGGAAGCCTATTCAGCATGAGGGAAAATCCCTGTAAAAAAGGGATAACTTGGCAGCTATGGTGTTACCAGGTGAACATAGAAAAAAGTACATAATCATTACTTTGCATTGTATCCAGTTGCCTTGAAGTAGCAGAGATGCGCAGCATAAAGCACCTATCTTTTCCTTTTCAGATATGAACGACTGCTCTAAATGCAGTGACGTAAGCTATCCAAGCCAGAACCAAGATTCCTGTGTTCCCAGACTGATTTCCTTCTTGTCTTACAATGAACCATTGGGGATGGCTTTAGCCTTTTTTGCCCTTTTCTCTTCCTTGATCACAGCTCTGGTGCTAGCAGCATTTATGAAGCACCGCAGCACTCCCATTGTCAAAGCCAACAACCGGAGCCTCACCTACACCCTCCTTGTCTCCCTCTTGCTCTGCTTCCTTTGTTCATTGCTATTCATTGGCCAGCCGCAGAAGGTGACATGTCTTCTCCGACAAACTGCTTTTGGAATCATATTCTCAGTGGCTGTTTCTTGTGTGTTGGCCAAAACCACCACAGTGGTCCTGGCTTTCATGGCCACTGGACCAGGATCCAGCCTGAGGAATTGCATGGGGAAGTCATTAGCTGACTCCATTGTTCTTTCCTGCTCATTTCTCCAAGCAGGTATTTGCTTTGTGTGGTTGGTAACTTCTCCCCCATTCCCAGATGTTGACATTCATTCAGTAAGAGAAGAAATTATATTGGAGTGCAATGAGGGATCTCTGACATTCTTTTACTGTGTTTTGGGCTATATGGGCTTTCTGGCCATTATCAGCTTTAGTGTGGCTTTCCTTGCCAGAAAGTTACCTGACAGTTTCAATGAAGCCAAATTCATCACCTTCAGCATGTTGGTCTTTTGCAGCGTTTGGTTATCCTTCATCCCATCCTATCTAAGCTCCAAGGGAAAGTACATGGTAGCTGTGGAGATCTTTTCTATTTTAGCCTCTAGTGCTGGGTTGCTGGGGTGCATATTTGCCCCCAAATGTTACATTATTGTGTTGAGGCCTGAGCTGAATAACAGGGAACAGATAATAAGAAGGAAAGCATGACATACCCAAATGTATCTGGGTTCAGTCATATTATGCAGTGAAGAACCTTTTGGATGCATGTGCACTAGTATACCTCTGGGAAATTCACTCTTGGCATTTTCCCATTTGCAGATCTTCCCTAAAGCTCTCCAAATCATTCTTTTCTCCGTACAGTGGTACCTCAGGTTAAGAACTTAATTTGTTCTGAAGGTCCATTCTTAACCTGAAACTGTTCTTAACCTGAGGTACCACTTTAGCTAATGGGGTCTCCCGCTGCCGCTGTGCCGCCACCGTGTGATTTCTGTTCTCATCCTGAAGAAAAGTTCATAACCTGAGGTACTATTTCTGGCTTAGCGGAGTCTGTAACCTGAAGCGTCTGTAACCAGGGCCGGTGCTAGGTTTTTTTGCGCCCTAGGCGAGATCGCCTTCTGGCGCCCCCCCCCCATTAATAACAAATAAAATAAATAAAAATAAAAATAGAAAATAGAAAAAAATAAAAATAAAAAATAGCGGCCTGAAGCCGCTCAACAGCTGACAGCCACAGTGGAGGTGGCCCCAGGCTCGCACTCCCCACACAAAGCTCTGGAGGCGCGCCTGGAGCGCACGCCTGGAGCACACGCCTGGAGCCACCTTGCCGCGCCTCTCAGCTGTTTTTTTTAAAAATCAAATCAGTTTTCCACCTTTACATCCATCAAAAATTATTTACTCTGTTGAATTTATCTTAGTGCTGCCAGTGTTTTCAGCTTTATAGTTCTTTTCCATACATTTAATAAATGTTTTCTACTCTTCTTTAAATATATGTTATTCTTGCTCTCTTATTCTATTTGTTAAATCTGCAAGTTCTGCATATTCTGTCAACTTAAGTTACCACTCCTCTTTAGCTGGGACCTCGTTCACTTTCCATTTGGGGGCTAACAAAACATGGGCGCAGTTGTTGCATAAATATATAATCTTTTCTGACACCTAGAAATTTCTCTCTGGGTTATTCCCAAACGTCTAACAGTCACTTCTTAAACGACAGCAAATAAGCAACAACCTCACACCAACAATGCACATGTCGTTCATTTTGAAAAGAAAGGCTGCTGTTTTAAGTACAGCAGCTTAAGGTAAAGGAAAAGGTAAAGGGACCCCTGACCATTAGGTCCAGTCGTGACCGACTCTGGGGTTGTGGCGCTCATCTCGCGTTATTGGCCGAGGGAGCCGGCGTACAGCTTCCAGGTCATGTGGCCAGCATGACTAAGCTGCTTCTGGCGAATCAGAGCAGCACACGGAAACGCCGTTTACCTTCCCGCTGTAGCGGTACTTATTTATATACTTGCCCTTTGACGTGCTTTCGAACTGCTAGGTTGGCAGGAGCTGGGACTGAGCGGGAACCGTCGCCAACGACCTTCTGCTCGGCAAGCCTTGGCTCTGTGGTTTAACCCACAGCGCCACCCGCGTCCCTACAGCAGCTTAACCCACAGCAGCTTAACACCATCATATAAGTCACTAAGTAAACTGTGAATAATTGTCATGTGTCTAAGGTGCTCTTTTACTGCAATTTCCCATGCATGTGTTAAATAAAAGAATCATAGTAGAGTTGGAAGGGACCAAGAGGGTCATCTAGTCCAACCCCTTGCAATACAGAAAACTTTTGCCCAATGTAGAGCTTGAACCCCAAACCATGAGATTAAGTGTCTACCAACTAAGTCATGTTAGCATACGTTTTTCAGTTATTCTCCTATTGTTCATATTTTGATTAATCACAGGTGCCCTGTACACTTTGCTCAGGGGCAGGACTTGCAGAACTGAACTGTAGAATTTAATCATTACAGCCTTTCCCCAACTTGGTGCCCCCTGAGTGCTTTGCTCCCACTCATCCCCAAGCAGTATGACCAGCAGTCAGGTGTGGTGGGAGCTGGAGCCCCAAAAATCAGGACAGCACAAGGCTGGGAAGGCAGATTTTAAAAGTGACCTAACAAATGCTCAACAAGTACAGCACTGTTGCTTTAACGTTTGGGATCACAAGTCCAGCTAGCCAAGGATAAGTCATTAACAAAGGTGCTGATTGCTGGTCATTAGCACAACAAAGAGGGAGAGACTCCTGGATCTGTGCAAAGCAGGGGTTCCCAAGGTGACCTGGTAGGGGAGTGATGTCACAGTAAGAGAGGACATAAGTGGGAAAAGGAAGAAAGGGCAAGTACTCTCCCCACCTCCCAGAAAAAGTCCCAAAGAGAAGGAGAGCTGAGAAAGAGAAGAGAAAGCAGCGCTATGAGACCCTCTATTTAAAGCTGGCACAATCGTGCACTCCGGAGGCACACACACGCCTCGGGATAGCGGCCTAAAGCTGCTCAACAGGTGACAGGTGCAGTGGAGGCGGCCCCAGGCAGCACGGGGGGCCGTGGGCAGGCTGGCCAGTGCCCCCTCCATTTTGGCGCCCTACGCAGCTGCCTAGTTTGCCTAAACTGAAGCGACGGCCCTGTCTGTAACCCGAGGTACCACTGTACTGACCAACCTGATTTTTAGGATCTTTTCACCTAAGGTTCCAGAAATTCAACCATCAGCATACACTCTGCCACTAAACTGCACCATATATGAACTCCCTGCTTTGGCCACCATCTGCAAGATATATTATGTTTAACAAGCTCTTCTGAAACTGCTTTGTTTTTTAAAAAATGTTTTTTATTTATTTCAATTGTTAAAAACATACATATACCGTGTTTCTCATATTATAAGACACGTCTTATATTTATTTTTTCCTCAAAAAAACACACTATGGCTTATTTTCAAGGGATGTCTTATTTTTTTCCTCCTCCTCCTGCTGCGGCCAGCATTGCTGCT
Source organism: Zootoca vivipara (assembly GCF_965207765.1). NCBI lineage: Eukaryota > Metazoa > Chordata > Lepidosauria > Squamata > Lacertidae > Zootoca > Zootoca vivipara. Next base: position 30,133,870 of record NC_142595.1, read on the forward strand.
GCGCCTATCACTATGTCTTATTTTCGGGGTATGGCTTATATTCCTTGAATGCTTAAAAATCCTGCTATGGCTTATTTTATGGGTATGTCTTAAAATACGAGAAACAGGGTATTTACATACAAAAATAAAAAAAGAAAACAGAAAAGCAATGTGTTACATGTTTTTCATCTCTATAATAAAAATGAAAAAGACAAAAAACAGAAAAAGGATACAGACAAGAGAAAAACGTGAAGAAAGAAAAAAAAGTTACAAACAATGCATAAAATACCGGCAACTTCCAATAATATCCTATGTAACTTATGCAGCTCCTTCTCGTCGTCCACAAAAGAAATCCTCTATTATCTATTTTTTTAACACTTCAACTTGGTTCGGCTTTAGTCTGCTTTGAGGTTTAATTACGTGATTGTTTTTATATATTCGTCAAAGATCCTCCATTCCTTTTTTATTTTTTGTCTTGTTTGTCCTCTAATTCTCCCAGTGGTTCTAGCTAGCTGTGAATATTCTTTCATTAGTATTTGCCAATCTGTTATATTAGGAATGTTTCTGCTTTTCCAGTTTCTCGCGATCAGCACTCTCGCGGCTACAATACCGTACATTAATAGTTTCCTATTTACGTCTCCTATATCTTCCAGTATTATATTTAATAGGAACATTTTTGGTTTTTTCATAATCTTACATTTCAACATTTTCTTTAACTCTTCATAAATGTTCTCCCAATATGTTCTTATCTCTGCACATTTCCACCACATGTGCATTTGAGTTCCTATTTCTTTCTCACATCTCCAGCATTTAGGTGATTTATTTTTATACATTTTAGCTAGTTTTTCAGGTGTCTGATACCACCTATACATCATTTTAAAGATGTTTTCCCGCAGGTTGTAGCACGCGGTAAATTTTAGATCTTTTTTCCACAGCCTTTCCCACTGTTCTACGAGTATATTATGTCCCAAATCTTGGGCCCACTTTATCATTGATGGTTTAGTTTGTTCCTCTTTTAACTCCCATTCCAATAACAGGTCATACATGCATGAAATCAACTTTTTATCATTGTGTATCAATTCTTTTTCAAATTTAGACTTCTCTTTTGCAATTCCCAATTTTTTGTCCTCCATAAATTTCTGATTTATTTGAAAATATTGCATCCAACTCGTAAGGTACTTTTTGATTTCCTCATAATTTTTTAACTTGGGTTCATTTTGTGTATTTTCCAATAACTCATGGTAGGTGGTGGTCTTTTCTTCCATATTTAGTTTTTTAAAAACCTCTGTGGGCTTTAACTTTTTCATAAATCAAATATAAATGCCAGCCAAACCTATTTTCCACTCCCTCTAGGTCTAGGATATCTGGTTTTTCTAAAGTTATCCATTCTTTCAGCCAGACCAATCCGGCTGCTGCGTGATATAATTCCAAGTTAGGGAGGGAAAATCCCCCCTCTCTTTTCTATCTGTCAGCAGCTGGTATTTAATTCTTGGCTTCTTGTTGTTCCACACAAACTTTGTTAGGTCTTTCTTCCACTCAGCGAAACACTTAATTCGTCCCAAGATTGGTATCGCTTGAAACAAATACATCAACCTTGGGAGTATATTCATTTTCACCACAGACATTCTACCCCAGAGGGAAAGGTTTAATTTACTCCACTGTTCCATTCCTTTTTTGATTTCACTCCAGGCTTTTTTTATAATTGTCTTCATATAGGTTTAAACTTTTTGCTGTCATCCAAATACCTAAATATTTTACTTTCTTTTTAAGTTCTAGACCTGTTGTCTGTTTCAACTCTTCCCTTTCCATTTTATCCATATTTTTTGTTAGCAATGTTGTTGTTTTTTATAATTTATTTTAAGTCCTGCCACCTTCCCATATTCCTTTATGGTTTCTATTACGTTTGGGATGCTCTCTTTTGGATCTTGGGTTGTCACTACTATGTCGTCCGAGAAGACACGAACTTTATATTCTCTTTTCCCGACCTTTATTCCTTTTATTCCACTTTCATTTCTGATTTTGTTTAACAGCACCTCCAATACCAGAATATATAACAAGGGGGAGAGTGGACAGCCTTGCCTTGTGCCTTTCTCTATCCAAAAATTATCGGTCATCTGCTTTGTAATGTGAGAATTGTTTCTAGATTTTTATTCTCTGGTTACTGCCAGGAAGGAAACTTAAATGCATCATCTTTTGGGTCACAGCAATGAAACCAGTTTTCTAAGAATTTTCAATTTAATGGAACAAAAGGCTATACCAAATGAATGTGTTGTATTAAATATTATCGTGCAAAGTTCAAGTGTCCCATTCACAATGATATAGTTCTGCTTATCCCATTGACTATCCCAGAGTTTGCTACAGTTGGACCAGACATTTTGCCTGAAAGACTTTTAAGGCCATAGGAAGGAAACCACCACCTTCCCTTCTAAATCTCTGAACTGCGGCCCTCCAGATGTTTTGGCCTACAACTCCCATGATCCCTAGCTAACAGGACCACTGGTCGGGAAAGATGGGAATTGTAGTCCAAAACATCTGGAGGGCAAAAGTCTGGGGATGCTTGCTCTAAATAGTCTAAGAATGGCGTTAGCACTTCTTTCTGCTAAGGTGGCTGATCTGGTCTGATGTGCTGAGAATTTGGCATTGTAAGAGAAGATGATGCCTAAGTATTGGAAGTTCTTAGTTTGATCTATGGCATTTCCCTTCATATTCTAATTGTGTTTCCTAAAGGAGCGGCCAAAGCGGACAATTTTAGTTTTAGCAAAATTAATTGTTGGCAGTTTGGTGTTACATTGATCACTGAATTTCTCTAACGAATGCCCTGTAAGACAAATTTTTCGCTAGACGAATGGATTTTGCGATTGGAGGTTGCCTCGCAAGATGACGAAGCGTGGCCATAGAAGCGTGGCCATAGAAAAATGAACCTCCGACTGCAAAGTCCAGTGTGCAGCGAAAAATTGCCAGGGCTTTTTGCCACCTGCCTTCCCCTTGGCTTGGGGAAGGCAGTCGGCAAAAAAACCCCACACCGCCACACTTCGGCTCTGGATCTGTGCTTTCTATCGGCGGTGGGGTGGGGAGAGGAACGAAGGGGGAGAAAGGGCTGCTTTCTCCTCCTTCGTTCCTCTCCCCCCCCCCCCCCCCGCCACCGACAGCAAGGACAGGTCCCGGGATCTGTGCTTTCTGTCCGGTGGGGTGGGGAGAGGAACGAAGGGGGAGAAAGGGCTGCTTTCTCCTCCTTCGTTCCTCTCCCCTCCCCCCCCCCCGCCACTGACAGCAAGGACAGGTCCCGGGATCTGTGCTTTCTGTCGGCGGTGGGAGGGGGAGAGGAACGAACGGAGAGAAAGGGCTGCTCTCCGTTCGTTCCTCTCCCCTCACCGCAGAAAGAAAGGACAGATCCCAGGACCTGTCCTTGCTGTCGGCAGCGGGAGGAGAGGAAGGAAGGAGGAAAAAGGGCTGCTTTCTCACCCTTCGTTCCTCTCCCCCTGCCACCGACAGCAAGGACAGCTGTGGGGCTGTTGCCGCCTGTCTGCCTGCCATCCAGGGAGCCAAGCGAGCAAGCGCCGCCACTGCCGCCAGTCCCCCGGAGCCCATAGGAATGCATTAATTAACTTTTAATGTGTTCCTATGGGAAACGGTGCCTCGCTAGACGAATTTTTCGTTGGATGAATTGACCGTCGGAACGAATTAAATTCGTCTTGCGAGGCACCACTGTACAGCGTCATCCGTGTACATTAAAATTGGAACTTTTCGATTCTGCAGCAGTTTCATTTCTAAATTGGTTTTTATTTTATTTTTTATAATAATTTTTATTGATTTTTATAGAAACAACACATACAAAACATACAAAATAAGCTCAGTCCCTTCATTTGCCCTCCACCCACAAGACCACTTCTGCCACCAGTGATACCCATGGGCATTGGGAAACAAAGGGGTCCATTTTAAGCTGGGTTTGACCTCCCCCCTCCCTCCTCCCCCCTCATCCCCCCCCCTGCCACTGAGAGGACAGAGGCGGAGGATCTCTGAGGTTTGGTTTGTCCCCCAGCTAATTCTCCAATATAACACTTTAGTTAACAACAAAACAACAGATAAGAAAAAAAGAAAAAACAGGAAAAAAGAAAAAGAAAAAAGAAAAAAATATAAATTCCAAGTCTTATTCTCTTAACAGTTTGCTTGCGGCTTCCCCGGTTCTCTTCCTCCTGGATTTCCTAACTTCTTCAATTGATTATGGCGGGTTTTCTATTCTAATTCAAAATCTTATTCTTATCATATTGACTTAATCCTCCTCCTTCTTCATGCTGCCTCCCTCCGAGTCCCCTCCTGTCACTAGGGTAACCCGAGGGGTTCAGCAGTCAAAAGGTTCCATTTTTGTGTCTGGGTTTCCTTCCACCCCTCCCTCTCCCCTCAAAACACCCCCTGCCACTGGATGCAAAGAGTAAAGAGAGGGAGACAGGCAGTTCTCTACCCAAAGACCTGTCTGATCACTAAAAATATTAAAAATAAACATATTTCCTCAGCCATTCTTCTGCTCCCTCCAGAAAACTCTTAACCCTAAACTTTTAAAACTCTCTCCTTCCCCCCTCCCAATGTCCCTTCCCCCAATTGGATCAGCATATCCTTTAGCAGGCCAAGATTCAGAAACCGTCATTCATCAACCAGAAAAGTAACCTTAAACTAAAGTTTTCACCCCACACCAGTTCTTTCCCACTTCCACTTCCAGTCCTTTGCTCCCCCCTCTTCCTGCCTACCCCCCCTCACTAACTCCACTCCACATTTCAGTCCCTCCAGGGTTTTCATTTCCATCAATCTTCTCTTCACTTTGCTTCTCCTTGTCGGCCTCGTCTCCTTGTTCAAATCTTTGTTTTTCATCATCCAACACATATTTTTTTTGGTCCAAATCAGTCTCCAAGTTATCAAATTGTTGCTCCTCACACACAGTCTCAGTCTCAAAATTGTCCTCTAAATCTTGATCTTGCACCTCATTCTCCATTGCTGTTGGATTCAAACATTGCCGTTCCTTGTAAATATCTTCCCATATTTGAAAATAGTTCAGCACAGCCTCCTGGAAGGCTCGAGAAAACTTTGTTTTCATACTTCACTTAACCACAGGCAGACCAGAGATAAGGGCTGAAGGGTACTGGAAAATTCCTCTCTACCACGTTGTCGGCTCCATCTTGGCTGATCTTCTCCTTTGTCTTTAACTTCATCACAGTTCAAATTTAAATTCCCATTAAATTACTTCTGAATCCTCTTCAATCAGTTTTTATAATCCACAACAATAAAGTCGATTTTCTTAATCCTTTTAGCAATTTGACAGCTTTTGACAGCTGTCAAAACGTCTTCCCCCTTGTTACTGCTGAACCTCAAGGGGTATCGACACCGGGGGCTGGGAAGGTTTTGTAAAGTCTTTCTTTCTCTCGGGTCCTTTCGGCTTGAGGATATTTAATGCGCCTCCCGATTGACCATTTGGAAGAGATCGGCTTCCGTTGTTTGGAAATCTCTTCCTATCTTCAGAATTGAAATTTTAAAGTCCAAATAAAGATTTGACTTACTTTGTAAAAGTCTTTTATTTTCTTGGAAGAATCCGCCGCTTGCAGGCTGAGGACTCGGAGCTTCACTTCAAGGAGGTAAGATGAAACCCAAAAATGGCTCCCGCGACTCCACTCCGCTGGCTCTCGATCGCTCTACGGAGCTCTCGGGCAGCGGAGGAATCGCGTCCGGAGCAAGCAGCTGGGCGCTATGTCACCAGGACTCTCTACCCGGTGTTTTTTTGGGGAGTCCGCTCGCTCTGCGGACTTCCCCCCCCCCTCCACGAAGCCAGGGACTTCAGAGCGCGAAGTCCCTGCGTCCTTTTTCCACCAGCGCGACGGACCAGAAGCCCTCTAAATTGGTTTTTAAAAGCTGTATGTGCAGGACAATAATTGGAAAGGTGCTTTGACATTGTGGGAAATTGCTCCCATTCATCCAAAACAGCTGATTAGAATCAAAACTCCTCCGCCCCAATTAAAACTTTTCTCACAAACAGAATAAAATAGTTAATATAAGCACTCTGTGGCTGATGCAGCATTCCAGACCAAACTGCATTTTGTAGAGAGCTCTTCCCTTCTGCGTATTGCAGACCCGTGTGCAGAGTGTGACTGGAAATGAAAAAAGTGACCAGCACCTCCAGATTTATATCAAAATAATAGAAAACTACTCAACCCCCTTAAACATTTTGACATACCTTTATATTTAAGAATTAGTTAACCCTCTAACTGCTTTGGGGTTCAATTTTCTGATGATATAAGAGGCCCTGCATTTCCCCAGCCAATCACTTTGCCTTTGCTGTGGTCCTTACTATGGAATATGTTACTGATTTTTTTTTTTTTTGGCCTTCATAAAGACTGCCAATGTTACAATAAAATTCACCTAATGTTGCATCAACTAATAGGGACAGCACACATGGGAAAGTGAGTTATTCTGAGTTTCTTTTGCCATCTTGGGATCTTACTCTCAAGAGTGAAGCATTGCTGATCTGAAAACCTTGTTTAAACTCATCAAAGTAATGTTTCTTCTTCCACGTTAGTTGCAGATGAAAAGAAATAACATCTACAATATGTTCCTCAATGCATGAAAATGGCAACACTTGTGGGGAATCTATGACTAGCATTATTTCAGATTTGTTTGATAATATTGTGTGGACAGGCGGAGTCCCCCCAAACCCCAGATGACCCCTGAGCAGAATAATGACTCAAGACAACATGTTATGGGATTAAAATTGGCCACAACTTTATTAAGATTCAGATGTAGGAAGACCTTGGCTCAGACATTGGGCGTTATGCTTCCCCAGTCCCCAGCCAGGGTTCTGGGAGGCTTTGGTGTTATCCAGAATGTACGGGGTGTTGGGCTGACTCTGGAGAACATATGTTCAAAAAGAGAGAACCCGCCCCTGTTCGCTGCCGCTGGAAGGGGGAAAGCAAGGACAACCACTTGGTGTATGGGCCATTGCCTCCCCCCCAAGACCCCTTTAATGGGGGGGAACCCTGATCTTTATGCCGCAAAGGGGGTAAGGTCACCGCATCACACCCCTCCCCTTTAGGAAGATAGCCAAAAGGAATTTGCCCAAGGAATGAAACCACCACAGTCGTGACGTATTACTACAGGAAAGGCAATGCAGGAAATTTCCTTTCCGGCCCTTCGACAGCGACCCTGACGTAGCAGCACCCATGCACCCGTGGGAGAAAAGCTTAACCTGCAAAAGAAAACTTCAGTTAGGGTGTGGAGGGTGGGAGAAGCTCTGGAGCCAACTGCTGCTTGCAGGAAAGATTCAAATCCTATTGTGTGAGCTGGACAGTCCCTCCCCCTTACCTGGCCTGTCCCCTGGCAACACCTCCCCAGGCAGGATTGGACGATTGGCTGGGGTAGGGGGAGACCCCAGGTAGCTTGCCTGGAGAGGTGGTAACCAGATCTGAACTACCAGGTAGCCGCTCTGTGGTCCAAAGGGCTGCCCACGACCACGCAAAAATTGCCCCCCGTATAGTGCGGGGAGCAGTCATTCAAATATTGTTTCCATTTCTAGATAAAGATAGACTTCCATAGCAATCCATGTTGTGGTTAAGTTCCTGGTCAAATCATATATTGGATTATACATAGGACTGCCCATGAATATGACCTAGGAGCCTCAGTTAGTGCAGAACCTGGCAGCCAGAATTTATAAGAGGATGGCACTGAAACCTAAGTTTGTATTCCCACTTCCCATATCATTCTCTCGACCCCAAAAGAATTTTGATGATAGCCTGTTGCCAAGTGCTACTTAAATGGAGGTGCATTTTGTATTCCGTAAAGAGAGAGGATGCAATAGGATATTTCCCAGAAACTTGGTTTGTTGAGGTCTCCTAACAGCTCTCATATCGTTCAGTAAATCAGACTTTCCAGGATTCTGTGGAGGAAAGCCATGGGTCTTGAAGGGTGTTAAGAGAGCTTTAAATGTATGGTGTGGGTGAGATGGTTGCATTTTTAATTTTAAAAAGATGGAGGTTATGGATTCTCATGTGTCAATTGTGCAGAAAGAAAAATGGGTATGAATGACCCATCAGGGCATAGCAAAGAACTCTGAAGTGTGGCCAGAATGTGATTGTTGTTGTTTAGTCATTTAGTCGTGTCCGACTCTTCGTGACCCCATGGACCATAGCACGCCAGGCACTCCTGTCTTGCACCGCCTCCCGCAGTTTGGTCAGACTCATGTTGGTAGCTTCGAGAACACTGTCCAACCATCTCATCCTCTGTCGTCCCCTTCTCCTTGTGCCCTCAATCTTTCCCAACATCAGGGTCTTTTCCAGGGAGTCTTCTCTTCTCATGATGTGGCCAAAGTATTGGAGCCTCAGCTTCACGATCTGTCCTTCCAGTGAGCACTCAGGATTTAGGTTTAAGGATTTAGATTTGGTGGACAGAGTGCCTGAAGAACTATGGATGGAGGCTCGTAACATTATACAGGAGGCAGCAACGAAAACCATCCCAAGGAAAAGGAAATGCAAGAAAGCAAAATGGCTGTCCAACGAGGCCTTACAAATAGCGTAGGAGAGGAGGCATGCAAAATGTAAGGGAGATAGGGAAAGATACAGGAAACTGAATGCAGATTTCCAAAAAATAGCAAGGAGAGACAAGAGGGCCTTCTTAAATGAGCAATGCAAAGAAATAGAGGAAAACAATAGAATGGGGAAAACCAGAGATCTGTTCAAGAAAATTGGAGATATGAAAGGAACATTTCGTACAAAGATTACCATAATAAAGGACAAAAGTGGTAAGGACCTAACAGAAGCAGAAGACATCAAGAAGAGGTGGCAAGAATACACAGAGGAATTATACCAGAAAGATATGGAGGTCTCGTACACCCCAGATGTGGTTGCTGACCTTGAGCCAGACATCTTGGAGAGTGAAGTCAAATGGGCCTTAGAAAGCACTGCTAACAACAAGGCCAGTGGAAGTGATGATATTCCAGCTGAACTATTTAAAATTTTAAAAGATGATGCTGTTAAGGTGCTACACCCAATATGCCAGCAAGTTTGGAAAACTCAGCAATGGCCAGAGGATTGGAGAAGATCAGTCTACATCCCAATTCCAAAGAAGGGCAGTGCCAAAGAATGCTCCAACTACCGCACAATTGCGCTCATTTCACACGCTAGCAAGGTTATGCTTAAAATTCTACAAAGCAGGCTTAGGCAGTATGTGGACCGAGAACTCCCAGAAGTGCAAGCTGGATTTCGAAGGGGCAGAGGAACCAGAGACCAAATAGCAAACATGTGCTGGATTATGGAGAAAGCTAGAGAGTTCCAGAAAAATGTCTACTTCTGCAAAAGCCTTTGACTGTGTCGACCACAGCAAACTATGGCAAGTTCTTAAAAGAATGGGAGTGCCTGATCACCTCATCTGTCTCCTGAGAAATCTCTATGTGGGACAAGAAGCTACAGTTAGAACTGGATATCGAACAACTGATTGGTTCAAAATTGGGGAAGGAGTACGACAAGGATGTATATTGTCTCCCTGCTTATTTAACTTATATGCAGAATTCATCATGCAAAAGGCCGGACTAGATGAATCCCAAGCCGGAATTAAGATTGCCGGAAGAAATATCAACAACCTCAGGTATGCAGATGACACAACCTTGATGGCAGAAAGTGAGGAGGAATTAAAGAACCTTTTAATGAGGGTGAAAGAGGAGAGCGCAAAATATGGTCTGAAGCTCAACATCAAAAAAACCAAGATCATGGCCACTGGTCCCATCACCTCCTGGGAAATAAAAGGGGAAGAAATGGAGGCAGTGAGAGATTTTACTTTCTTGGGTTCCATAATCACTGCAGATGGTGACAGCAGTCACGAAATTAAAAGACGCCTACTTCTTGGGAGAAAAGCAATGACAAACCTAGACAGCATCTTAAAAAGCAGAGACATCACCTTGCCTACAAAGGTCCGTATAGTTCTGTACCAAAGAAAGAGGGGAAAAGGAGAACTGATGGCAAAGGGAAATAAAACATTCCCAGAAAAAAACTATCCAAGCATCAACCAGGTCTACTGTTTTCCCAGGCTTATTTCATTTTTGTCTTACAAAGAAACTTTGCAATCCCACTTCTATTGCCCCCACCTCCGGGAACAAGGCTCAATTTAAGAAGGTGAACAAGTTGAATAAAACAATGTTCTGGGATTTATAAAATGACCACAACTTTATTGATTTCACATGTAGGTAGGATTAGCATAGGCATTGGGTGTATATCCTCTCAGCCCCCTGTTGGAGGACTGAGGCATTACAAGGTCGATCATGGGACACATGGATCTATTGTTCCATTTTGCTCTGTACATAGGACTTACCAATGAATATCTCCTAGGAGCCTCAGTTACTGCAGAACAAAGCTGCCAGAATTCTAACTAGTCCAACCAGATGTAGTTCTATTATTCCAGTTGTAAGACGATTTCACAGAAACCTACCTTTGAATTGCAACTTTCTATACCAGGCATCCCCAAACTTCGGCCCTCCAGATGTTATGGACTACAATTCCCATCATCCCTGACCACTGGTCCTCTTACCTGGGGATCATGGCAGTTGTATGCCAAAACATCTGGAGGGCCACAGTTTGGGGATGCCTGTCCTATACCATTCTCTCAACCCCAAAAGAACTTTGGCCGAGTGCTACCTAAATAGTGGTGCATTTTGTATACAGCACAGAGAGAGGATATACTAAAGAGATATTTCCCAAAATCTTGGTTTGTTGAGGTCTCCTAACAGCTATTGTTCAGTAAATCAGACTTTCCAGGATTCTGTGGAGGAAAGCCATGGGTCTTGAAGGGTGTTAAGAGTGCTTTAAATGTATGGTGTGGATGAGATGATAGTATTGCCCCCACCTCTGGGAACAAGGCCCGATTTAAGAAGGTGAACAAAGTGAACAAGAAAATGTTCTGGGATTTTTTTAAAAAAAATGGCCACAACTTTATTGATTTCAGATGTAGGTAGGATTTAGCATAGGCATTGGACATATAGCCCTCTCAGCCCCCTGTTGGAGGACTGAGGCTTGATGGGGTCGTTCATGGGATATATGGCTCCATCACAAGACACAGGTGAAAAAATTACAAAGTCATGCAGAATAAAGTTGACACATTAGGGGGAATTTGTGTCAAAGTTGCCTGATATGCATAGAGCCATTGTTCCATTTTGCTCTGTATTATATGCACAGACTTCCAGTGGCTCTCTGGGCCTTCAGGCAGGTCATCATTCCTTGCCCTGCTTGGAGATGCCTTCATGCAAAACAGATGTTCTACAACAGATTATAGGGGGAAATTCACATACAGAAGGTGATCGTAAAGCACCCACATGCCTTCTCATAGAATTCTGGATATAGTTTTAAAAGAATGCCGCACATCTAAGAGTTTCCATAAGGCGGTCTTGATCTCTTTGTTTCTCATGCTGTAGATGAATGGATTCAATGTGGGAGGAATTATGGTGTACATCACAGCAAAAGCTATATCTAGATCAGAAGAAGCTTCACTGGGAGGCCTTGTATAAGCAAACAATCCAGTAAACATAAACAAAGAGACAACAGTGAGGTGGGGGAGGCAAGTGGAAAGGGCTTTTTTCTTACCATGGACAGAAGGGATTTTGCGCACTGTAGAAAAGATCTGCATGTATGTTACGATGATGAAAACGAAACATCCAAATCCTATACTAAAGCTTAGCACAAGAACTGCAACTTCCACTAAGTAAAAGTTGGAACACGAGAGCTTCAATAACTTTGGGATTTCACAGAAGAATTGATTGACAGTATTAGAACAAAACGTGTTGGCAAAGGTGATCCCAGTATGTAATGTGGCATAAAGAAGGCTAAAAATCCACACAATGACTACCATTCGAATGCAGGCTCCTTTGTGCATAATTGTCTCATAGTGGAGTGGGTTGCAAATGGCCACATATCGGTCATGTGCCATTATAGTTAGCAGAGCATAGTCAGATGCTCCAAATAAGACATAAAAGAAAACTTGAGCAACACATCCAAAATACGAAATCGATCTGCAATTTAGGAGGGAAACTGCCATTGATTTGGGTACCAGGACTGAAACTGTTCCAAGGTCCATGATGGCCAAATTCAGTAGAAAGAAATACATGGGTATGTGAAGATGATGATCAAGAGCAATAGCAGTAGCAATAAGAAGATTCCCTATTATTGCCGTTAAGTACAATACCAGAAATACAAAGAAGTGTAAGATTTGCAGATCTCGAACGTCTGAGAATTCCAGCAGCAGAAAGGCAGACATGGATGTAAGATTGTGCATATTGTTCACATGCTGCCTGTACAAGGAAGAAATCAAGAATTGGTAACATATAAATATTGATTAACCAGTTTGATTTAAACAGAGCTCCTTTAATTTAACATTCAAATGTATCTCATTTTCCTTTGTTTAATTCCCGTTGGGAAAACAATATGATGGTTCTTTGTCCACTCACTATGTACACTTATTCCCCTTCTACACCTTTTGCAAAGCCTCTTCTCATCCCCGAGGGGAGGGGTTGTGAGCTGGTCTCACTTCCCACGCTTTGCAGGGGGTCTGGATAGCCCACTGCATAAGAGAGTCCCTGGCCTGTGTCATGCCCGCAGTCAGCCAATACGGCTGGCTGGGGGGGGGCGTGGTTTGCCGCTCTTAAACGAGCGCAGGACTGTGGCTCAGTCTGTTTGTTTCCTGGACACATGGATCTCCCTCCCTCCCTCTTATTTTCATGCATTCAACACCTGACCTTGCTATAGACCTCGGTTGGTCACCTGTTGCAGGGGCCTGGTAGGATTTTTTTTTACCACTTGGCAGATTGGTACCAGCCATTTGGTTTTCCGCCTACCTTGTAGCAAATCGTCACAACGTTGTAAGGTTTGGTGGTTAGGCATTGGAAAATGCATTGTGTGTTGGAGGGGAGATATTGGCCATCACCTACCCCTCCCCTTGAATGGTATTCCGTTAAAGGAATCCAGTGGTGGTGACTCTAGGAGAAAGCTTCTGGTTAATTTGCATCAACCAGCTCCTCCTACAGGTTGTTAACCCTTGTGTGACTTCCTGCAGAGCGGGCAGTTGTCAAATATAGTCAGTTCGGATCCAATGCCTAAGCCAACACCACCCACATTATGTAACCAATAAAGTTGTGGCATTTTTAAGCTTATTAACCTAAAATGATTGTGTCAATTTGTCTTATTTTAGCATAAAGTGGGGGACTGGGCATCGACTCACAAATGTTTGCATTGCAACATGATTCTATATCCCTCAAGCCATCCCTTGGCACCTTTGCATTAGATGGAACATCAGAAAGAGAAGCTACTTGCACACACTTATATGTGTTGCATAGGGGCTCACTACTCAGTTATGGGTCCTAATTATGCAGGCTTTTCCAGCAGCTGGAGAACAACATGCATACAAAGTACACATATAGCCTGTACCCCACTTTAATCCACATTTTCCACAGAAGATCTCTAGCAAAATCTGCAAAAAAATAACCCATTGTTCATCTGCAGTCACTGCAGCATTTATTTGAGCAAGCACTGAGCAAAAGCTAGATAGAACAGAGAGCAAGCAGCAGCAAAGTACTAAGAGCACAGAGGTGGATTTGTGCTATGTGACCTGCCTCTTTGCTAATCTGCTGCCATCATATGGTTTAAGATATCTAGACTTTAAGAAGGGAATGGAGTGTGGGGAGGAAGTCATCCTTCATCTCAGCCAGCAAAAGGTCTTGGATCAACCCTGACTGGCTCATCTGGGTCCCCCCCCCAAAAGCAACAAAAAAAGTTACGAAAGAGTAACAGCTCAAGAGCAATGTTGGGGGGGGGGAATAGGGAATGATGAATATCAACATGAAGAATAATAGATTTATGACCATAGGTTGCTTTGTATTCACTGTTCAAAAATAAAAACATACCTTGGCTCTTTAAGAACAGCTGCGGTTCTTTGTGGGTAGGTGAGGTTATCCGGCTGGATTTCCCCAGCCACTCTGGGCAGCTTCCAACAAAGATTAAAATACATTAAAATGACATACATTAAAATCTTCCCTAAACAGCCGTTGATCATGACTAGTCATACATTCACAGAATCATCTGGAAAATCTGCCAGGAGGTGACAATACATAGAATCATAGAATCATAGAATCATAGAATCATAGAGTTGGAAGAGACCCCAAGGGCCATCCAGTCCAACCCCCTGCCAAGCAGGAAACACCATCAAAGCATTCCTGACAGATGGCTGTCAAGCCTCTGCTTAAAGACCTCCAAAGAAGGAGACTCCACCACACTCCTTGGCAGCAAATTCCACTGCCGAACAGCTCTTACTGTCAGGAAGTTCTTCCTAATGTTTAGGTGGAATTTTCTTTCTTGTAGTTTGAATCCGTTGCTCCGTGTCCGCTTCTCTGGAGCAGCAGAAAACAACCTTTCTCCCTCCTTTATATGACATCCTTTTATATATTTGAACATGGTTATCATATCACCCCTTAACCTTCTCTTCTCCAGGCTAAACATACCCAGCTCCCTAAGCCGTTCCTCATAAGGCATCGTTTCCAGGCCTTTGACCATTTTGGTTGCCCTCTTCTGGACACGTTCCAGCTTATCAGTATCCTTCTTGAACTGTGGTGCCCAGAACTGGACACAATACTCCAGGTGAGGTCTGACCAGAGCAGAATACAGTGGTACTATTACTTCCCTTGATCTAGATGCTATACTCCTATTGATGCAGCCCAGAATTGCATTGGCTTTTTTAGCTGCTGCATCACACTGCTGACTCATGTCAAGTTTGTGGTCAACCAAAACTCCTAGATCCTTTTCACATGTACTGCTCTCAAGCCAGGTGTCTCCCATCCTGTATTTGTGCCTTTCATTTTTTTTGCCCAAGTGTAGTACTTTACATTTCTCCTTGTTAAAATTCATCTTGTTTGCTTTGGCCCAGTTGTCTAATCTGTTAAGGTCATTCTGAAGTGTGATCCTGTCCTCTGGGGTGTTAGCCACCCCTCCCAACTTGGTGTCATCTGCAAACTTGCTCAGGATTCCCTCAAGCCCATCATCCAAGTCATTGATAAAGATGTTGAACAAGACTGGGCCCAAGACAGAACCCTGTGGCACCCCACTAGTCACTACTCTCCAGGATGAGGAGGAGCCATTGATGAGCACCCTTTGGGTTCGGTCAGTAATCCAGCTACAAATCCACTGAATGGTAGCATTGTCTAGCCCACATTTTACCAGCTTCTTTACAAGAATATCATGGGGCACCTTGTCAAAGGCCTTGCTGAAATCAAGATAGGCTACATCCACAGCGTTCCCTTCATCTACCAGGCTTGTAATTCTGTCAAAAAATGAGATCAGATTAGTCTGACATGACTTATTTTTCAGGAACCCATGCTGACTTTTAGTGATCACAGAGTTTCTTTCTAGGTGCTCACAGACTGTTTGCTTAATGATCTGCTCT
This sequence comes from Zootoca vivipara, assembly GCF_965207765.1. NCBI lineage: Eukaryota > Metazoa > Chordata > Lepidosauria > Squamata > Lacertidae > Zootoca > Zootoca vivipara. Next base: position 30,149,293 of record NC_142595.1, read on the forward strand.
AGAATCTTTCCTGGTATTGATGTCAGGCTGACTGGGCGGTAATTGTTTGGGTCCTCTCTTTTCCCCTTTTTGAAAATAGGGACAACATTTGCCCTCCTCCAGTCTGCTGGAACTTCGCCTGTTCTCCAGGAATTTTCAAAGATTATTGCCAGTGGTTCTGAAATCACCTCTGCCAGTTCTTTTAATACTCTTGGATGTAGTTCATCTGGCCCTGGAGACTTGAATACATCTAAACTAGCCAAGTATTCTTGTACTACCTCCTTACTTATTCTGGGCTGTGTTTCCCCTGCTGAATCATCTGCTCCATATTCTTCAGGTCGGGCGTTGTTTTCTTTCTTGGAGAAGACTGAGGCAAAGAAGGCATTGAGGAGTTCTGCCCTTTCTCTGTCCCCTGTTTGCATTTCACCATCTTCTCCTCTGAGTGACCCCACTGTTTCCTTGTTTTTCCTTTTGCTACGGACATACCCATAAAAGCCCTTTTTGTTGCTTTTAACCTCTCTGGCGAGCCTGAGTTCATTCTGTGCTTTAGCTTTTCTGACTTTGTCTCTACACGTGCTGGCTATATGTTTGAATTCCTCTCTGGAGATTTCCCCCCTTTTCCATTTTTTGTACATATCCCTTTTAAATCTTAACTCAGTCAAAAGTTCTTTAGATAGCCAGCCTGGCTTCTTTAGGCACCTTCCATGTTTCCGTCTCATTGGTATTGCCTGAAGTTGTGCTTTTAATATCTCCCTTTTAACAAACTCCCAACCATCATGAACTCCCTTCCCTTTTAGTATTACTGTCCATGGGATTTCACCCAGCGTTTCCCTAAGTTTTCTGAAGTCGGCTTTCTTAAAGTCTAGAATTTGGACCTTAGTATGCTTGGTTGCTCCTTTCCGCTGGATAATAAACTCCAGAAGAGCATGGTCACTCCCACCTAATGATCCTGCCACTTCTACCCCACTAACCAAGTCATCACTATTGGTTAGGACCAGATCTAAAATGGCTGATCCTCTTGTTGCTTCTCCCACTTTCTGGACAATGAAGTTGTCTGCAAGGCCAGTGAGGAATCTGTTCGACCTTATGCTCTTGGCTGAGTTTGACATCCAACAAATATCAGGATAGTTGAAATCCCCCATTACTACTATCTCACTTCCTTTGGAATGCTTGGCCATCTGTTCCAGGAAGGCATCATCTGTGTCCTCAGTTTGGCTTGGGGATCTATAGTAAACTCCCACAATGAGATCACTGTTGTTTTTCTCTCCCTTAATTTTGACCCAGATACTCTCAATTTGGCTTTGAAGTTTTAAATCCTGGATCTCTTCACAGGTATACATATCCCTAACATATAAAGCTACTCCTCCTCCTTTCCTGTTTGGTCTATTTCTCTTAAATAGATTGTATCCCTCTATTACTACATTCCAGTCATGAGACTCATCCCACCAGGTTTCAGTGATGCCTATTATGTCATATTTAGTTTGCTGTACCAAGAGCTCAAGTTCATCTTGTTTATTTCCCATGCTCTGTGCATTAGTATACAGACATTGAAGACCGTTGATCATTCCCCCATGTCTCTTATTTAAGGATATTTTCGTCCCACCACTAGGTCTGCATGCTGCTTGCTCCATTTGGTCCTTGACATTTGGATGATCATCTTCAGCATTTGATAGACTCCTACCTTCAGGACCACTGTCTCCCTCCCCCACATAAGTCAGTTTAAAGCCCTCCTGATGAGGTTTTTGAGTTTTGTGGCAAAAACATTCCTCCCAACTTTTGTGAGGTGCAGTCCATCACTTGCCAGAAGTCCATCTTCAAGAAACTGCAGACCGTGATCTAGGAATCCAAACCGTTCCTGTTTGCACCATTTGCGAAGCCAGTTGTTCACTTCCCCTATTTTTCCCTCTCTCCCTGGGCCATGTCGTTCAACTGGGAGGACAGAAGAGACGACAATTTGTGCATCTAATTGCTTCAACTTCCTGCCCAGAGCCTCATAATCATTTTTGATCTTCTGTAAGCTATGGCTTGCAGTGTCATTGGTTCCCACATGCACCAAAAGGAAGGGGTATTTGTCGGTGGGTTTTATGATTCCTTGCAGCCGTTCTGTTACATCTTTGATCTTGGCCCCAGGTAGACAGCACACCTCTCGAGACATCTTGTCAGGCCCACAGATCACTGCTTCTGTACCCCTCAGTAGGGAATCCCCAATCACCACTACACGCCTCTTCATAGGCTTGGTTGGGATTCTTCTATGTGCTGTCCCTTCCAAGGTTACCTGCATATTTCCAGAGGACTGACTTGGTTGCTCGTCTTCATATTCCTCATCAACTGTGATGAGGGAGAGATCCTCAGGGGGAGACTGTTCCTCGTCTTCCATGAGCACTTCAAAACGGTTGTGTAATTCTAAGCACTCAGAGCGATCCCTGGGCCTTCTACTTCTATGAGTCACGTTCCTCCATACATCTGGCTGCTGTGTTGGGGAACTGACCTCCTCCTCAGGGAGATCCCCTGTCTCCTCCTTGGTGCAGACAGTGTGCTCTGCTGCATCCAAGAAAAGCTCCAGCTCTTTAATTCTCTGGAGCGTAGATACACGCCCCTGAAGCTGCTGCACCTTCTCTTCCAGAAGGGCAACCTTGTTTTCTAGTAGGGCAACCAACTTGCAATTGTTGCAGGTGTAGCTACCCACATCCTTTGGCAAGAAAACAAACATTGCACAGGAATTGCAGGTGACAATGGTTGTTCCCTCCACCTCCATCTTGAAAACCTTGAGGTCAAGGGGGAAAGAGGAAGAGGCCTAGGTCCCCCCTAACAAACGTATGAGACTTGCTGCCCTAGGTCAAAAAGATGGGTTAAACTGCGCGCGCCGTTAGGCGCGCGCCGCTGCACTCCAAGCTCTGACTAGCTCCGCCCACAGCTAATCACCTGAACTTCCTGACTCACACTTCTAGGTGAAAGGTCACAGCCAGAAACAAACAAGGTCACAGCCAGAAACAAACACCCACACAAGCCTGGACAGTCACCGAAATCCAAGAGGCAGCAGCCCTTCTGCTCCTTCCTCAGTCGCTGCACTCCAAGCTCTGACTAGCTCCGCCCACAGCTAATCACCTGAACTTCCTGACTCACACTTCTAGGTGAAAGGTCACAGCCAGAAACAAACAAGGTCACAGCCAGAAACAAACACCCACACAAGCCTGGACAGTCACCCAAATCCAAGAGGCAGCAGCCCTTCTGCTCCTTCCTCAGTCGCTGCACTCCAAGCTCTGACTAGCTCCGCCCACAGCTAATCACCTGAACTTCCTGACTCACACTTCTAGGTGAAAGGTCACAGCCAGAAACAAACAAGGTCACAGCCAGAAACAAACACCCACACAAGCCTGGACAGTCACCGAAATCCAAGAGGCAGCAGCCCTTCTGCTCCTTCCTCAGTCGCTGCACTCCAAGCTCATCCTAAACAGGTTGCCATATTTCCCCACTGGACAATTATTCAAGAATAGTCTGTACGTTACAATGTACAGTCACTTTCAAGAAACCTTTTAAAGAACTGCCTAGTGAACAGCAATCTTTTCCTCCATGCAATTCACCAATTATTGACAGTACATTAATATTGTTAACTCTGACCAGTCATACCTGTCTTAAATCTAGATTTAACATGCTGAATAGCTTATTGTCTTTCCCAGATCCAGTTCCAAATAAATTTGGGGGGATAGGCTAGTTCAATTAGGGTTTTAAAAATTAAAATAAATTAACAAGTTAGACATTCTGTAAAGTAGAACACTGTAAGGCTCTCTGTGTCATTATTCTTATACATGAGAGTACTTGTAACTCAGTAGACCTCGGCCAATAAAGTGAGATGAGCGCTGCTACCTTATTTCCCTCCAGCTGCATTGGGGTACAAAGTACTGAAAAATTGAAAGTCTGTGCATTTTCCCGACCAAAAACTTTTAACTTTCCTGTGGCACTTCTGTATGCAGAAGAAGCAACAGATTTTTACCTTTAAGGATCTCTGTGACATTATTCTTATACATGAGACTACTTGTAACTCAATAGACCTTGGCCAATAAAGCGAGATGATTGCTCATACCCCAGATTCGGTTACGACTGGATGTGATGGTCAGGGGTTCCTTTACCTTTACCTTTACTTGTAACTCAGTAGTTGACTGGAAATGAAAATGGTGACCAGAATTCCTAGATTACTTCAAAGCAACAGAAAACTACTCAACACACCCCCTTTAATCATTTTGAAATACATTTACTTTTAAGAACTTATTTCCCTCCAGCTGCATTGGGGTACAAAGTATTGAAAAATTGAAAGTCTATGCATTTTCCCAACCAAAAACTTTTAACCTTCCTGTGGCACTTCTGTATGCAGAAGAAGCAACAGATTTTTACCTTTAATAGTCACTAAATGTTGCATCAGCTAACGACAACAGACATGGGAAGGTGTGTTATTTTAAGTCTGTTTTGCCATCTTGGGATCTTACTCCCAAGAGTGCAGCAGAACTGATCGGAAAACATTGTTTACATTCCTCAGATGGATCTTGTAGCATAGAAATACAATCAATCAAATCAAAATATCACAATTGCTTCCATGTTTCAATTTATTATTGACTTGGTACTGGCCATGCTTCCTTGGAAATTGGAAATGTGTTGTTTTATAATATCCGCACAATGTTGTCCTCATCAAAATGCCAGTCTGCACTTTTCCCTCCTCTAATATTTCTGTGGTAAAATCTGCTAAAACATTTTTTTTAAGAATACCCACCATACATATGCCTCTCTTGCCTCATCCCTGCTCCCTATCTCTTGGGAATTGGCAAATGACCCTGCCCGATTGAAAAAGTAGCAAGACAGCCAGACCAGGACTCCAGGAGGAAAATTCATGTGAATGCATTGTGCTTCTCCTGAGACACATGCTGGTGCCTCTATTACTGCATTGCAGCATTTCTTTGAATCCTAGCTGGAAGAGTGAGCAAGCAGCAGTGAAGTATAAGAAGACAGAGCTAGATTTGTGCTATGTCATCTGCCCTCTGCCTCCTAAGGTAGCCTGCTGCCTTCATGTGTCTTGTCAGATGCTGTCTCATCCTCCGTGTTTAAGTTGGGAATGGGGGAAGACTAACTACTCCTTCAGTTCAGCCAACAAAATGTCTGGGATCAGCCCTGATTTATTGGGTGGCAGTCATAGTCTAAGCTGATTTTTGTGATTCCAAATGCAAGAAAAAGGAACTAGTGCAAACATTTGTCCAAATGGTTTATCCCCACAAATTTTTTTACCACAAGTGTCTACTACCTTTGAGCAGTATACTTTTGGAAGACTGAGTGAAATATGAGATTGTTTCTGTCCTGGGGGGGGGGGGGAATCAAATCATAATTATCCAAAAAAAAATTTGTCACAAATCTAACTTTGGTGTTTCCAACACACAGTGCTGCCCCTTTATAGTTAGTATTTTCGCCGTGCGCCCTCTGCGTGCGCATTCTGCGCCTGCACAAAAGGGTGCACACAGTCGGTGCATGCACAGAAGTGCAAAATCGCGCTTCGCACAAGCGGCGCTTCGACAACCGAAGACTTCGACTTACAAAGACAGCCGCGGAATGGTACTTCTTCATAAGTCGAGGTACTACTGTATTACTATTCCACTCTAATAACATTGGCTTCAGAGTGTGAAAATTTCTAAGGGAAAAGTCTAGTGTAAGAAATTGTGACCTCCCTAAAAGAGGGCACGTGTTGCGGTGAGAACTACAGACTGACCTCTTGGTTGCGGGTGGGTCCATTGGATAGTCACAACACCCGATTGGTAGGTCCCTCAATGCTGGGTTTCAATCTGGCCAATAGGGTTGCAGTCTAAATGGATTGAGGGACCTATATAAACCCATGCACGTGTCCTAGAGCTTCATCTTTCGGCTTGTGCATCGGAACTCCTGCTCACCTCTCCCTAATTTTAGGGCCTTTTGCGATTGACCTTGCTATGCCATCATGTGTTGTCTGTTGTTGGGACAGGGGCATGGCAGGAATTTTCCCATGGCTGATTGGCTGTTGCCATTTGGGTTTCACCTGCCACATAGCAATTCATCACAACTTGTGAGGTTGTGGATAGGCACTGGTTCATGTGATAGGGATGGGAGAATGGTCTCGCCATCCCTATGTGAAGGGTATTCCGTTAAAGGAATCTAGGGACTCAACTTGGTTTGGCCAACCCCCAAAAATGGGTCGTGTACTTGCCTGAGTCCAGGGGACCATATGGGGAGTGAATAAAGTCCGCTCCCAGGCTTCTCATCTTCCTCAGGTGTTCACCCTTGGCTGACCTATGATAAGAGCTGTGGGTCAGCGCTACCTGCAAGGGTGTAGGGAGCTAGTCAAACCAGAGCCTATGCAACCATTCACTTTTCTGTAATCAATAAAGTTGTGGCCTAAATTCTGCAAAAAACCAAAACCAAAATTTGAGTCAAATGTGTCTTTATTTAGGAGAGATGTCTCTGGGTCTGAAAATGCAATAACAGTCTGAAAGGCATACAAGTGGAAAAGAAAGGAAGCACCTTTAAAATTAAAAAAATGAGTGAAGAAGAATTAAAGAAGTTGGATTACATGAATAATAAGGTAAGAAGTCCCAGAGCAAACTCTAATTGATATAAAATGCTTGCATTTTTATAGAACTCTAAATACAGTTTTAGAAGGCCCAAAATCTAAGAGTTTTTCCAAGGCAGTCTTGATCTCTTTGTTTCCCATGCTGTAGACGAATGGATTCACTATAAGCAGGACAATTAAACTCTTCAGATGTGGAGGGGGAAAGTTTTTCTTCAGCAATTCCTCAGAGAAGTCGCAACTTCAAACTGGAGATTAGCCTGTCCATTAATTATCAAAAGAACTATAATTATTTCCTCTCTTGTACTTAAAACCCCAAAGAATTGCAGTGGCCACCAGCAAAAAAAGAAAATAAAAGAATTACAACTTTTGTAGGATGATATAAATATATGGTACCTCATAGCATTCCAATCTGGGGCCAGCACAAAATACACACAAGACACCTCCACTTTGATATCTGATGTTTTGCATTTTAAGTTGGACCCTTAAAAGATGAAAATAGAAGGAAACAGGAGCATCCATGTCAGAGGCTCGGAAAAATGGCAAACTTTTGAAAATGAAGTCTGTATTGCTTTTGAATAGTTTATTTGTTTTCTGATTTTAAACATGAGAAGAAAAATTATGTGTACCAATCTGGATTTTTGCCCCATTTTTGTTTTAATTCTTTAATTCCTTTGTTACTATGTTACACATTTTGTGTGTTATTAAAATAATATAACCAGCCCTGTGATCTTTTCGTGAAGGGCTGTATAGAAATAATAATAATAATAATAATAATAATAATAATAATAATAATAATAAATAATAATAATAATAATAATAATAATAATAATAATAATAATATTGTATTCTGGATTGACATTCTAGTAGCATTTCTTCTGATACTGCTTCCTCATATGGCATGCAAGGACCACATTCTTAACTGCATGGTTAAAGATCCACACTCTCCACTTCATGACTATCAACAGCCAGGTGACCTCTTCATTGGTGGAATTGTTTCCCAGAGCATCATCGTCTCCAATTTCATACCTTTCACAGAAGTACCACCACAGACTCTGCATGAAGAGCTTCTGTAAGGAGTTAGTTTTTAATGCATTATTCTTTCTGTCACTTGATGGATGTGTCTTGGGAGCTGCGACGACCTGAGTTTGTCTCACTTTTAATAGGTTTCACTATGGGACCTCTACTAATATTGTTTGCAGCCCCAGGCACTCAGTTAGCTGCAATGCAGAAGTACTCCAACTTTCATATGGTTGGCTTATTTAATCTTCATATAGGACCACTAAGACAAGTTTTGCCTCAATACATTGCCTATTTAAATGCTCTAGTAATGACGATGGTGATCATCTTAGAAGATGCTGTACACAGGTGAGGGGAAATGTTCAGCCAAGGTCCGTATTCACCCTTCGCCTCTAGAGTCACATGCCAGCATCTCTAAAATCTCTTGTATACAACATTTACATGTACTATACACAAAACACACACATGCAGTGTCATCAGGGATCCTGGAAATAGAGTGGGAGTCAGAGGGGTCCTCTTCCACAGCTCATCTGGAAAGTGAATTTTCCCCAGAAGTAGAGTAAAGGTAAAGGGACCCTTGGCCATTAGGTTCAGCCGTGACCAACTCTGGGATTGCGGTACTCATCTCACGTTGTTGGCCGAGGGAACCGGCGTACAGCTTCCAGGTCATGTGGCCAGCATGACAAAGCCGCTTCTGGTGAACCAGAGCAGCACACGGAAACGTCGTTTACCTTCCCACTGTAGCAGCACCTATTTATTTACTTGCACTTTGACGTGCTTTCGAACTGCTAGTTTGGCAGGAGCTGGGACTGAGCAACGGGAGCTCACCCCGTCAGGGGGATTCGAACCGCCGACCTTCTGATCGGCAAGCCCTAGGCTCTGTGGTTTAACCCACAGCACTCTGCGTAAATTTTCAGTAACCTGTCACTCAAGCCACAATGCTGCATGAGAAAAGTACAATTTTAACGTCCCATAAGAATTGTTCATTTAATTATTGTAGATTAATGTGAAGACTTAAAATAGGAAAAGAAAAGAAAAAAACTTGTCTCATTCTCTATTCTCCTTCACACCTCTTTTAGCTTATATATAGCCCTGTTCCAGTGATGAATGACAAAACCCCAGGCCTTTCTTTTTACCAGATGACACCTCAGGAAGCAATTCAGTATGCAGGAATTCTCTCTTTACTTCTGCATTTTAAGTGGATATGGATTGGAATCCTTACCTCCAACGATGAATATGGAGATAGATTTGTCCAAACTGTATCTCCACTTTTCTCCCAAAGTGGTATCTGTTTTGCCTTCATAGAAAGAAGCCACAAACAAACAATTGTCAGTGAAATTAATAGCATGTTTACTCAGGGGGCAAAAATACATGATAAACTCATTGCGAGTAAAGCAAATGCAGTGGTTGCCTATGCAGAATCTTTGGCAATTGTTTTTTTGAGATGGCTCTCATACCTATCAGAACACCAACATGTGACAAGTCAAGAAAAAGGTATGGTGTGGATACTGACAGCCCAGATGGAGCTCACATCTATCACATATCAAAGGACTTGGAATATAGACATGATCCATGGTGCTCTCTCCTTCTCAATTCACTCCAAGGATCCTTCAGGATTTCAACAATTTCTTGAGAATAGAAAACCTCTGCATGCAAAAGGAGACGGCTTCATCCTGGACTTCTGGCAACATGCATTTGGTTGTATATTCCCAAATAGAGTAACTGACACATTGGATGGGGATTTCTGTACTGGGGAAGAGAAATTGGAGAGTCTTCCTGGGCCCTTTTTTGAAACAAGGATGATTGGCCACAGCTACAGCATCTACAATGCTGTCTATGCTGTGGCCTATGCTTTACAAACTATGTTCTCATCTAGACTGGGGGCTGAAAGGGGGCTGAAGCTTTGGAATCTACAGTTCTGGCAGGTAATGGACCCCTGAGCTACAGCACCTAGACTGTCTATGCACACCAGGCTCAAACTGCCGAGTAAACTGACTCCCAAGCTTCATATGGCTCCTAATTTCCTATTACTTCATTTCCCAATGAAGTACGAAAAATCCTGTCTGTATCTAGCTATATCTACACCAATATATTATCTACCCTTTTAGACAATTATATACTCAGAAAACTTTTTTTTTAAAAAAAAAAACTATGAGAATCCATTTGCTTCTGGGTGTATTTTAAGGAAACTTACTTATCAAACCTTTATTGGGCATTTTGTTTTTTTTAAGGAAACTACCAGTCAGGAATAGGGACACGGGTGGCACTGTGGGTCAAACCACAGAGCCTAAGGCTTGCTGATCAGAAGGTTGGCGGTTCGAATCCCTGTGATGGGGTGAGCTCCCACTGCTGGGTCCCAGCTCCTGCCAACCTAGCAGTTCGAAAGCACGTCAAGTGCAAGTAGATAAATAGGTACCGCTCCGGCGGGAAGGTAAACGGTGTTTCTGTGCTCTGCTCTGGTTTGCCAGAAGCGGCTTAGTCATGCTGGCCACAAGACCTGGAAGCTGTACACCGACTCTCTCGGCCAGTAAAGTGAGATGAGTGCCGCAACCCCAGAGTCGGTCACGACTGGACCTAATGGTCAGGGGTCCCTTTACCTTTACCTTTACCAGTCAGGAATAACTAAAAAATGTCAAGAAAGCTTCTCAAAAGTAAATTTAACTGTATGAAATCTCTTTCTTATTTGGTTATTGCTATAGTTTGAGAGAAGGGGCATAGAGAACAACAACAACAAATAAGTTTTCATCTAGGAAAAGTGTTTTTATAACTCCCTCTAAAATATTCAATGCACTCCTGTCATAATGCATCATGCTCTACACTCTTACATTTCCCTTTTCATCCTAGTCCCATCACTTTCTGAGAGGAGTCTCCTTTAACAACAGTGCTGGTGACCAGGTTTCCTTTGACCAGAATGGGGAGTTAGTGGCTGGATTTGACATTTCCAACTGGATTTTTTCTTCAAACCAATCCTTTCATAGAGTGAAAGTTGGACAGGTGGACCCCCAAGGTCTTCAGGGCAATGTATTCAGCATCAATGAGAGTGCCATAACGTGGCACAGCTGGTTTAATCAGGTAGGAGCCAATTGTTAGTAATTTGAGTTGGCAAGGCCATATTTTGTTCTTTATTTTGTACTTTAATACTGACATGGACCTCTTTCATTTGTTGATTAGGCAAAGCCTCATTCTGTATGTAGTGAAAGTTGTCGTCCTGGTTTTAGCAAGAAAGTGAAGGAGGGGGATCCATTTTGCTGCTATGATTGCATCCTATGTCCAAAAGGGAAGATTTCAGACAAAGTCGGTAAGAAATATTCTGGCAAATAGTGTCAAACTTTTTTTTGATAAACAACAGAGCACGCCAAAAATAGAGCACCAGAAAGCAGAGGCAAGTGGCAATGCAGCAGATGCAGGCTACAAGTTTATTGCTCCAAAGGATATTAATCTCACTTGCCTCAATCTTCTCTTTAAACATTAGAGTGTTACCAGGTGAACATAGAAAAAAGTACATAACCATTACTTTGCATTGTATCCAGTTGCCTTGAAGTAGCAGAGATGCGCAGCATAAAGCACCTATCTTTTCCTTTTCAGATATGAACGACTGCTCTAAATGCAGTGACGTAAGCTATCCAAGCCAGAACCAAGATTCCTGTGTTCCCAGACTGATTTCCTTCTTGTCTTACAATGAACCATTGGGGATGGCTTTAGCCTTTTTTGCCCTTTTCTCTTCCTTGATCACAGCTCTGGTGCTAGCAGCATTTATGAAGCACCGCAGCACTCCCATTGTCAAAGCCAACAACCGGAGCCTCACCTACACCCTCCTTGTCTCCCTCTTGCTCTGCTTCCTTTGTTCATTGCTATTCATTGGCCAGCCGCAGAAGGTGACATGTCTTCTCCGACAAACTGCTTTTGGAATCATATTCTCAGTGGCTGTTTCTTGTGTGTTGGCCAAAACCACCACAGTGGTCCTGGCTTTCAAGACCACTGGACCAGGATCCAGCCTGAGGAATTGGGTGGGGAAGTCATTAGCTGACTCCATTGTTCTTTCCTGCTCATTTCTCCAAGCAGGCATTTGCTTTGTGTGGTTGGTAACTTCTCCCCCATTCCCAGATGTTGACATTCATTCAGTAAGAGAAGAAATTATATTGGAGTGCAATGAGGGATCTCTGACATTCTTTTACTGTGTTTTGGGCTATATGGGCTTTCTGGCCATTATCAGCTTTAGTGTGGCTTTCCTTGCCAGAAAGTTACCTGACAGTTTCAATGAAGCCAAATTCATCACCTTCAGCATGTTGGTCTTTTGCAGCGTTTGGTTATCCTTCATCCCATCCTATCTAAGCTCCAAGGGAAAGTACATGGTAGCTGTGGAGATCTTTTCTATTTTAGCCTCTAGTGCTGGGTTGCTGGCCTTATTGTGTTGAGGCCTGAGCTGAATAACAGGGAACAGATAATAAGAAGGAAAGCATGACATACCCAAATGTATCTGGGTTCAGTCATATTATGCAGTGAAGAACCTTTTGGATGCATGTGCACTAGTATACCTCTGGGAAATTCACTCTTGGCATTTTCCCATTTGCAGATCTTCCCTAAAGCTCTCCAAATCATTCTTTTCTCCGTACAGTGGTACCTCAGGTTAAGAACTTAATTTGTTCTGAAGGTCAATTCTTAACCTGAAACTGTTCTTAACCTGAGGTACCACTTTAGCTAATGGGGTCTCCCGCTGCCGCTGTGCCGCCACCGTGTGATTTCTGTTCTCATCCTGAAGAAAAGTTCATAACCTGAGGTACTATTTCTGGCTTAGCGGAGTCTGTAACCTGAAGCGTCTGTAACCAGGGCCGGTGCTAGGTTTTTTTGCGCCCTAGGCGAGATCGCCTTCTGGCGCCCCCCCCCCCATTAATAACAAATAAAATAAATAAAAATAAAAATAGAAAATAGAAAAAAATAAAAATAAAAAATAGCGGCCTGAAGCCGCTCAACAGCTGACAGCCGCAGTGGAGGTGGCCCCAGGCTCGCGCTCCCCGCACAAAGCTCTGGAGGCGCGCCTGGAGCGCACGCCTGGAGCCACCTCGCCGCGCCTCTCAGCTGTTTTTTTAAAAAATCAAATCAGTTTTCCACCTTTACATCCATCAAAAATTATTTACTCTGTTGAATTTATCTTAGTGCTGCCAGTGTTTTCAGCTTTATAGTTCTTTTCCATACATTCAATAAATGTTTTCTACTCTTCTTTAAATATATGTTATTCTTGCTCTCTTATTCTATTTGTTAAATCTGCAAGTTCTGCATATTCTGTCAACTTGAGATACCACTCCTCTTTAGCTGGGACCTTGTTCACTTTCCATTTGGGGGCTAACAAAATATGGGCGTAGTTGTTGCATAAATATAGGTAATCTTTTCTGACACCTAGAAATTTCTCTCTGGGTTATTCCCAAACGTCTAACAGTCACTTCTTAAACCACAGCAAATAAGCAACAACCTCACAGCAACAATGCACACGTCATTCATTTTGAAAAGAAAGGCTGCTGTTTTAAGTACAGCAGCTTAAGGTAAAGGAAAAGGAAAAGGGACCCCTGACCATTAGGTCCAGTCGTGACCGACTCTGGGGTTGCAGCACTCATCTTGCTTTACTGGCCAAAGGAGCCGGCGTACAGCTTATTTATATACTTGCCCTTTGATGTGCTTTCGAACTGCTAGGTTGGCAGGAGCTGGGACTGAGCGGGAACCGTCGCCAACGACCTTCTGCTCGGCAAGCCTTGGCTCTGTGGTTTAACCCACAGCGCCACCCGCGTCCCTACAGCAGCTTAACCCACAGCAGCTTAACACCATCATATAAGTCACTAAGTAAACTGTGAATAATTGTCATGTGTCTAAGGTGCTCTTTTACTGCAATTTCCCATGCATGTGTTAAATCAAAGAATCATAGTAGAGTTGGAAGGGACCATGAGGGTCATCTAGTCCAACCCCTTGCAATACAGAAAACTTTTGCCCAATGTAGAGCTTGAACCCCAAACCATGAGATTAAGTGTCTACCAACTAAGTCATGTTAGCATACGTTTTTCAGTTATTCTCCTATTGTTCATATTTTGATTAATCACAGGTGCCCTGTACACTTTGCTCAGGGGCAGGACTTGCAGAACTGAACTGTAGAATTTAATCATTACAGCCTTTCCCCAACTTGGTGCCCCCCCCCCCGGGTGCTTTGCTCCCACTCATCCCCAAGCAGTATGTCCAGCAGTCAGGTGTGGTGGGAGCTGGAGCCCAAAAAATCAGAACAGCACAAGGCTGGGAAGGCAGATTTTAAAAGTCACCTAACAAATGCTCAACAAGTACAGCACTGTTGCTTTAAAGTTTGGGATCACAAGTCCAGCTAGCCAAGGATAAGTCATTAACAAAGGTGCTGATTGCTGGTCATTAGCACAACAAAGAGGGAGAGACTCCTGGATCTGTGCAAAGCAGGGGTTGCCAAGGTGACCGGGTAGGGGAGTTGTCAGAGGGAGTGATGTCACAGCAAGAGAGGACATAAGTGGGAAAAGGAAGAAAGGGCAAGTACTCTCCCCACCTCCCCCAAAAATAGTCCCAATGAGAAGGAGAGCTGAGAAAGAGAAGAGAAAGCAGCGCTCCGAGACCCTCTATTTAAAGCTGGCACAATCGCGCACTCCGGAGGCACACACGCGCCTCGGGATAGCGGCCTAAAGCTGCTCAACAGGTGACAGGTGCAGTGGAGGCGGCCCCAGGCAGCACGGGGGGCTGTGGGCAGGCTGGCCATAGCCCCCTCCATTTTGGCGCCCTACGCAGCTCCCTAGTTTGCCTAAATTGAAGCGACGGCCCAGCTGTAACCCGAGGTACCACTGTACTGACCAACCTGATTTTTAGGATCTTTTCACCTAAGGATCCAGAAATTCAACCATCAGCATACACTCTGCCACTAAACTGCACCATATATGAACACCCTGCTTTGGCCACCATCTGCAAGATATATTATGTTTAAGAAGCTGTTCTGAAACTGCTTTGTAATGTGAGAATTGTTTCTAGATTTTTATTCTCTGGTTACTGCCAGGAAGGAAACTTAAATGCATCATCTTTTGGGTCACAGCAATGAAACCAGTTTTCTAAGAATTTTCAATTTAATGGAACAAAAGGCTATACAAAAATGAATGTGTTGTATTAAATATTATCGTGCAAAGTTCAAGTGTCCCATTCGCAATGATATAGTTCTGCTTATCCCATTGACTATCCCAGAGTTTGCTACAGTTGGACCAGACATTTTGCCTGAAAGACTTTTAAGGCCATAGGAAGGAAACCAGCACCTTACCTTCTAAATCTCCGAACTGCGGCCCTCCAGATGTTTTGGCCTACAACTCCCATGATCCCTAGCTAACAGGACCAGTGGTCGAGAATGATGGGGATTGTAGTCCAAAACATCTGGAGGGCCGAAGTCTGGGAATGCCTGCTCTAAATAGTCTAAGAATGGTGTTAGCACTTCTTTCTGCTAAGATGGCTGATGAGGTCTGATGTGCTGAGAATTTGGCGTTGTAAGAGAAGGTGATGCCTAAGTATTGGAAGTTCTTAGTTTGATCTATGGCATTTCCCTTCATATTCCAATTGTGTTTTCTAAAGGTGCGGCCAAAGCGGACAATTTTTGTTTTAGCAAAATTAATTGTTGGCAATTTGGTGTTACATTGATCACTGAATTTCTCTAACACTTGTTTCAA
The DNA here is from genome assembly GCF_965207765.1 of Zootoca vivipara. Taxonomy (NCBI): domain Eukaryota; kingdom Metazoa; phylum Chordata; class Lepidosauria; order Squamata; family Lacertidae; genus Zootoca; species Zootoca vivipara. The sequence continues at coordinate 30,164,572 of NC_142595.1, forward strand.
GCCAACTTTGGTTTGAGAAAGAAGTACAGCATCATCCATGTACATTAAAATTGGAACTTTTCTATTCTGCAGCAGTTTCATTTCTAAATTGGTTTTTAAAAGCTGTATGTGCAGGACAATAATTGGAAAGGTGCTTTGACATTGTGGGAAATTGCTCCCATTCATCCAAAACAGCTGATTAGAATCAAAACTCTTCCGCCCCAATTAAAACTGCCTCTGTTTTTGTCACGAACAGAAAAAAATAGTTAATATAAGCACTCTGTGGCTGATGCAGCATTCCAGACCAAACTGCATTTTGTAGAGAGCTCTTCCCTTCTGCCTATTGCAGACCCGTGTGCAGAGTGTGACTGGAAATGAAAAAAGTGACCAGCACCTCCAGATTTATATCAAAATAATAGAAAACTACTCAACCCCCTTAATCATTTTGACATACATTTATATTTAAGAATTAGTTAACCCTCTAACTGCTTTAGGGTTCAATTTTCTGATGATATGAGAGTCCCTGCATCTTCCCAGCCAATCACTTTGCCTTTGCTGTGGTCCTTACTATGGAATATGTTACTGATTTATTTATTTATTTTTGCCTTTATAAAGACTGCCAATGTTACAATAAAATTCACCTAATGTTGCATCAACTAATAGGGACAGCACACATGGGAAAGTGAGTTATTCTGAGTTTCTTTTGCCATCTTGGGATCATACTCTCAAGAGTGTAGCATTGCTGATCTGAAAACCTTGTTTAAACTCATCAAAGTAATGTTTCTCCTTCCACGTTAGTTGCAGATGAAAAGAAGTAACATCTACAATATGTTCCTACACTATGTTTCTACAACATCTACAATATGTTCCTCAATGAATGAAAATGACAGCGCACATGGGGAATCTATGACTAGCATTATTTCAGATTTGTTTGATTATATTGTGTGGACAGGCGGAGTCCCCCCAAACCCCAGGTGACCCCTAAGCAGAATAATGACTCAAGACAACATGTTATGGGATTAAAATTGGCCACAACTTTATTAAGATTCAGATGTAGGAAGACCTTGGCTCAGACATTGGGTGTTATGCTTCCCCAGTCCCCAGCCAGGGTTCTGGGAGGCTTTGGTGTTATCCAGAATGTATGGGGTGTTGGGCTGACTCTGGAGAACATATGTTCAAAAAGAGAAAACCTGGCCCTGTTCGCTGCCGCTGGAAGGAGGAAAGCAAGGACAACCACTTGGTGTATGGGCCATTGCCTCCCCCCCCAGACCCTTTTAATGGGGGGGAACCCTGATCTTGATGCCGCAAAGGGGATAAGGTCACCGCATCACACCACTCCCCTTTAGGAAGATAGCCAAAAGGAATTTGCCCAAGGCCTGAAACCACCACAGTCGTGACGTATTGCTACAGGAAAGGCAATGCAGGAAAATTACTTTCTGGCCCTTCGACAGTGACCATGACGTAGCAGCGTCCATGCACCTGTGGGAGAAAAGGTTAACCTGCAAAAGAAAACTTCAGTTATGGTGTGGAGGGTGGGAGAAGCTCTGGAGCCAACTGCTGCTTGCAGGAAAGATTCAAATCCTATTGTGTGAGCTGGACAGTCCCTCCCCCTTACCTGGCCTGTCCCCTGGCAACACCTCCCCAGGCAGGATTGGACGATTCGCTGGGGTAGGGGGATACCCCAGGTAGCCTGCCTGGAGAGGTGGTGACCAGATCTGAAGTACCAGGTAGCCGCTCTGTGGTCCAAGGGGCTGCCCACGACCACACAAAAATTGCCCCCGTATAGTGCGGGGAGCAGTCATTCAAATATTGTTTCCATTTCTAGATAAAGATAGACTTCCATAGCAATCCATGTTGTGGTTAACTCCTGGTTGAATCATATATTGGATTATACATAGGACTGCCCATGAATATGACCTAGGAGCCTCAGTTAGTGCAGAACAAGGCCGCCATAATTTATAAGAGGATGGCACTGAAACCTACCTTTGAATTCCCACTTCCCATATCATTCTCTCGACCCCGAAATAATTTTGATGACAGCCTGTTGCCAAGTGCTACCTAAATGGAGGTGCATTTTGTATTCAGTAAAGAGAGAGGATGCAATAAAGCAGTGTTTCTCAACCTTTTTTGGGCCACGGCACACTTTTCTATGAAAAAAAATCCCGCGGCACACCAACTCTGTGCCGCCCTATATTTAGTTTAGTTTGGGGGGGGAGACGTACCGGTAAAGCATGACGCTGAAGAACTGCTTCGCGGTAGCCAGGCGGACCCACCAGGCGCAGAGCCTGCGGAGCGAGCGGGGACAGACCCCAGGAGGGCAGACACGGGCGCGCAGCTGCCGCCGCCTCCCTCCCAGCCACCCCAGGCAGCTGCCGACGCTCTGGCCCGGCGAAGGGAAGCCCTGCGCAGCCTTCCCCGCCTGCCTCCTCCTCCCCAGGAGGGCGATTTGCATTGTCACGTGTCTGGCGGCTGCCAATATACAACACTGGCCCGCAGGAAAAGAAGGCGGCCGGGTCACGACGCGGGCGCTCGCCTCGCGTCGTGACCCGGCCGGCTTCCTTTCCGGCGGGTCAGCGACGTGACAGTGCAAATCGCCCTTCTCGTCACGGCACACCAGGCAGTGTTTTGCGGCACAGTAGTGTGCCGTGGAACACCGGTTGAGAAACGCTGCAATAAAGAGATGTTTCCCATAGATTTGGTTTGTTGAGGTCTCCTAACAGCTCTCATATTGTTCAGTAAATCAGACTTTCCAGGATTCTGTGGAGGAAAGCCATGGGTCTTGAAGGGTGTTAAGAGTGCTTTAAATGTATGGTGTGGATGAGATGATAGTATTGCCCCCACCTCTGGGAACAAGGCCCGATTTAAGAAGGTGAACAAAGTGGACAATACAATGTTCTTTGATTTTTTTTTAAAAAAATGGCCACAACTTTATTGATTTCAGATGTAGGTAGGATTTAGCATAGGCATTGGACATATATCCCTCTCAGCCCCCTGTTGGAGGACTAAGGCTTGATGGTGTCGTTCATGGGATATATGGCTCCATCACAAGACACAGGTGAACAAATTACAGAGTCATGTAGAATAAAGTTGACACATTAGGGAGAATTTGTGTCAAAGTTGCCTGATATGCATAGAGCCATTGTTCCATTTTGCTCTGTATTATATGCACAGATTTCCAGTGGCTCTCTGGGCCTTCAGACAGGTCATCATTCCTTGCCCTGCTTGGAGATGGCAAGTTTTAAACTAGGAGCTGCCTTCATGCAAAACAGATATTCTACAACAGATTATAGGGGGAAATTCACATACAGAAGGTGATCGTAAAGCACCCACATGCCTTCTTATAGAATTCTGAATATAGTTTTAGATGAACGTCGCACATCTAAGAGTTTCCATAAGGCGGTCTTGATCTCTTTGTTTCTCATGCTGTAGATGAATGGATTCAATGTGGGAGGAATTATGGAGTACACCACAGCAAAAGCTATATCTAGATCAGAAGAAGCTTCACTGGGTGGCCTTGTATAAGCAAACAATCCAGTAAACATAAACACAGAGACAACAATGAGGTGGGGGAGGCAAGTGGAAAGGGCTTTTTTCTTACCATGGACAGAAGGGATTTTGCGCACTGTAGAAAAGATCTCCATGTATGTTACGATGATGAAAATGAAACAACCAAGTGTTATACTACAGCTTAGCACAATAACTCCAACTTCCACTAAGTAAAAGTTGGAACACGAGAGCTTCAATAACTTTGGGATTTCACAGAAGAATTGATTGACAGCATTTGAACAAAACGTGTTGGCAAAGGTGCTCCCAGTATGTAATATGGCATAAAGAAGACCTACAATCCACACAATGGCTACCATTCGAATGCAGGCTCCTTTGTGCATAATTGTCTCATAGTGGAGAGGGTTGCAAATGGCCACATATCGGTCATGTGCCATTATAGTTAGCAGAGCATAGTCAGATGTTCCAAATAAGAAATGAAAGAAAACTTGAGCAACACATCCAAAATATGAAATAAATCTGCAATTTAGGAGGGAAACTGCCATTGATTTGGGTACCAGGACTGAAACTGTTCCAAGGTCCATGATGGCCAAATTCAGTAGAAAGAAATACATGGGTGTGTGAAGATGATGATCAAGAGCAATAGCAGTAGCAATAAGAAGATTCCCTATTATTGCCATTAAGTACAATACCAGAAATACAAAGAAGTGTAAGATTTGCAGATCTCGAATGTCTGAGAATTCCAGCAGCAGAAAGGCAGACATGGATGTATGATTGTGCATTTTCTTCACATGCTACCTATACAAGGAAGAAATCAAGAATTTTTAACATATAAATATTGATTAACCAGTTTGATTTAAACAGAGCTCCTTTAATTTAACATTCAAATGCATCTTATTTTCCTTTGTTTAATTCCCATTGGGAAAACAATATGATGGTTCTTTGTCCACTCACTATGTCCAATTATTCCCCTTCTACACCTTTTGCAAAATCTCTTTTCTTCCCCGAGGGGAGGGGTTGTGAGCGGATCTCGCTTCCCACGCTTCGCAGGGGGTCTGGATAGCCCACTGCGTAAGAGAGTACCTGGCCTGTGTCATGCCTGCAGTCAGCCAATACGGCTGGCTGGGGGGGGGCGTGGTTTGCCGCTCTTAAACGAGCGCAGGACTGTGGCTCAGTCTGTTTGTTTCCTGGACACATGGATCTCTCTCCCTCCCTCTTATTTTCATGCATTCAACACCGGACTTTGCTATCGACTTCGGTTGGTCACCTGTTGAAGGGGCCTGGTAGGATTTTTTCCCCACTTGGCAGATTGGCACCAGCCATTTGGTTTTTCGCCTACCTTGTAGCAAATTGTGGGTTAGGCATTGGAAAATGCATTGTGTGTTGGAGGGGAGATATTGGCCATCACCTACCCCCCCCCCCTTGAATGGGATTTTGTTAAAGGAATCCAGTGGTCGTGGTTCCTGTCTGATGCCCAGGTGGTGGCTAGGGCCATGGCACAACCCTCTGGTGACGCTAGGAGGAAGCTTCTGGTTAATTTGCTTCAACAAGCTCCCCCTACAGCGTGTTAACCCTTGTGTAACTTCCTGCGGAGCGGGCAGGAGTCAAATATAGTCGGTTCGGATCCAATGCCTAAGCTAACACCACTCACATTATGTAACGTATAAAGTTGTGGCCTTTTTTAGCTCATTAACCTAAAATGCTTGTGTCAATTTGTCTTATTTTAGCATAAAGTGGGGGGCGGGGCCTCAACTCACAATTGTTTGCATTGTAACTTGATTCTATATCTCTCAAGCCATCCCTTGGCATCTGTGCATTAGATGGAACATCAGAAAGAGAAGCTACTTGCACACACTTATATGTGTTGCATAGGGGCCCACTACTCAGTTATGGGTCCTAATTATGCAGGTTTTTTGCAGCAGCTGGAGGACAACATGCATACAAAGTACACATATAGCCTGTACTCCCCCCTTTAATCCACATTTTCCACAGAAGATCTCTAGCAAAATCTGCAAAATAAACAACCCATTGTACATCTGCAGTCACTGCAGCTTTTATTTGAGCAAGCACTGAGCAAAAGCTAGATAGAACAGAGAGCAAGCAGCAGCAAAGTACTAAGAGCACAGAGCTGGATTTGTGCTATGTGACCTGCCTCGGTCTTTGCTAATCTGCTACCTTCATATGTGGTTTAAGATGCTGTCCTATATCTAGTCTTTTAGTCTTCAAGAAGGGAATGGAGTGTGGGGAGGAAGTCATCCTTCATCTCAGCCAGCAAAAGATCTTGGATCAACCCTGACTGGCTCATCTGGGTGTTTATTCCCAAAAGCAACAAAAAAAGTGGTGAAAGAGTAACAGCCCAAGAACAATGTTGGGGGAGAAATAGGGAATGATGAATATCAACATGAAGAATAATAGATTTATGACCATAGGTTGCTTTGTATTCACTGTTCAAAAATTAAAACATACCTTGGCTCTTTAAGAACAGCTGTGGTTCTTTGTGGGTAGGTGAGTTTATGTTTAGCTAATAATAATAATAATAATAATAATAATAATAATAATAATAATAATTTATTTGTACCCCGCCCATCCAGCAGGGTCTCCCCGGCCACTCTGGGCAGCTTCCAACAAAGATTAAAATACATTAAAATGTCACACATTAAAAACTTTCCTAAAAAGCTATTGATCATGACTAGTCATACATTCACAGAGTCATCTGAAAATTCTTCCAGGACCTGACAATACATCCTAAACAGGTTGCCATATTTCCCCACTGGGCAATTATTCAAGAATAGACTGTATGTTACAATGTACAGTCACTTTCAACAAACATTTTAAAGAACTGCCTAGTGAACAGCAATCTTTTCCTCCATACAATTCCCCAATTATTGACAGTACATTAATATTGTTAACTCTGACCAGCCATCCCTGTCTTAAATCTAGATTTAACATGCTGAACAGCTTATTGTCTTTCCCAGATCCAGTTCCAAATAAATTTTGGGGGGTAGGCTAGTTCAATTAGGGTTTTAAAAATTAAAATAAATTAACAAGTTAGACATTCTGTAAAGTAGAACAGTGTAAGGATTTCTGTGTCATTATTCTTATACATGAGACTACTTGTAACTCAATAGACCTCGGCCAATAACGCGAGATGAGCGCCGCAACCCCAGATTCAGTCACGACTGGACCTAATGGTCAGGGGTTCCTTTACCTTTACTTGTAGCTCAATAGACGACTGGAAATGAAAATGGTGACCAACATTCCTAGATCACTTCAAAGCAACAGATAACTACTCAACCTCCCTTAAATCATTTTGAAATACATTTACTTGTAAGAACTAATTTCCCTCCAGCTGCATTGGGGTACAAAGTACTGAAAGATTGAAAGTCTATGCATTTTCACATCCAAATACTTTTAACCTTAGAATCATAGAAGCATAGAGTTGAAGAGACCGCAAGGGCCATCCAGTCCAACCCCCTGCCAAGCAGGAAACACCATCAAAGCATTCTTGGCATATGCCTGTCAAACCTCTGCTTAAAGACCTCCAAAGAAGGAGACTCCACCACACCCCTTGGTAGCAAATTCCACTGCCAAACAGCTCTTACTCTCAGGAAGTTCTTCCTAATATTTAGGTGGAATCTTCCTTCTTGTTTCCACTTCTCTGGGGCAGCAGAAATCAACATTTCTGCCTCCTCTATATGACATCCTTTTATATATTTGAACATGGCTATCATATCACCCCTTAACCTTCTCTTCTCCAGACTAAACATACCCAGCTCCGTAAGCCATTCCTCATAAGGCATTGTTTCCAAGCCTTTGACCATTTTGGTTGCCCTCCTCTGGACACGTTCCAGCTTGTCAGTATCCTTCTTGAACTGTGGTGCCCAGAACTGGACACAGTACTCCAGGTGGCACTTCTGTATGCAGAACAAGCAACTGATTTTTACCTTTAATAGTCACTAAATGTTGCATCAGCTAAGGACAACAGACATGGGAAGGTGTGTTATTTTAAGTCTGTTTTTCCATCTTGGGATCTTACTCTCAGGAGTGCAGCACAGCTGATCGGAAAACATTGTTTACATGCCTCAGAGGGATGTTGTAGCATAGAAATACAATCAATCAAATCAAAATATCACAATTGCTTCCATCTTTCAATTTATTATTGACTTGGTACTGGCCATGTCTTTTTATAATATCCGCACAATGTGGTCCTCATCAAAATGCCAGTCTGCAATTTTTTCTCCTCTAATATTTCTGTGGTAAAATCTGTTTAATTTTTTTTAAGGATACCCATCATACATATGCCTCTTGGAAAATGACCCTGTCCAATTGAAAAAGTAGCAAGACAGCCAGACCAGGACTCCAGGAGGCATAATTCAAGAGCAAGCATTCTGCTTCTCCTGAGATGCATGCTGGTGCCTCTATTACTGCATTGCAGCATTTCTTTGAATCCTAGCTGGAAGAGTGAGCAAGCAGCAGTGAAGTATAAGAAGACAGAGCTAGATTTGTGCTATGTCACCTGCCCTCTGCCTCCTAAGGTAGCCTGCTGCCTTCATGTGTCTTGTCAGATGCTGTCTCATCCTCCGTGTTTAAGTGGGGAATGGGGGAAGGCTAACTACTCCTTCAGTTCAGCCAACAAAATGTCTGAGATCAGCCCTGATTTATTGGGTGGCAGCCATAGTCTAAGCTGATTTTTGTGATTTCAAATGCAAGGAAAAGGAACTAGTTCAAACATTTGTCTAAGCGGTTAATCCCCACAAAAAAAATTACCACTCTTTTTGACCAATATACTTTTGCAAGACTGAATGAAACATGAGATTGTTTCTGTCCTAAGTGGGGGGAGAGGATCAAATCATAATTTGCGATTTTTTAAAAATAAAGAAATTATTTGTCATGTCGCTGGGTTAGGTGTACAAGTCTAACTTTGGTGTTCCCAACAGACACAGTGCTGCCCCTAGTTAATATAAAGTATGTATTACTATTCCACTCTAATGACATTGGCTTCAGAGTGTGAAAATTTCTAAGGGAAAAGTCTAGTGTAAGAAATTGTGTCCTGCCTAAAAGAGGGCACGTGTTGCGGTGAGAACTGGAGACTGACCTCTTGGTTGTGGGTGGGTCCATTGGATAGTCACAACACCCGATTGGTAGGTCCCTCGATGCTGGGTTTCAATCTGGCCAATGGGCTTGCAGTCTAAATGGATTGAGGGAACTATATAAACCCATGCACTAGAGCTTCCTCTTTCGGCTTGTGCATCGGAACACCTGCTCACCTCTCCCTAATTTTAGGGCCTTTTGCGATTGACCTTGCTATGCCGTTGTGTGTTGTCTGTCGTTGGGACAGGGGCATGGCAGGAATTTTCCCACGGCTGATTGGCTGTTGCCATTTGGGTTTCACCTGTCGCGTAGCAATTCATCAGAACTTGTAAGGTTGTGGATAGGCACTGGTTCATGTGATAGGAATGGGAGAATGGTCTTGCCATACCTATGTGAATGGTATTCCGTTAAAGGAATCTAGGGACTCAACTTGGTTTGGCCAACCCCTGAAAAGGGGTTGTGTCCATGCCTGAGTCCAGGGGAGCATCTGGGGAGTGAATAGAGTCCACTCCCAGGGTTTTCACCATCCTCAGGTGTTCACCCTTGGCTGACCTATGATAGAGCTGTGGGTCAGCGCTACCTGCAAGGGTGTAGGGAGCGAGTTGAACCAGAGCCTATGCAACCATTCACTTTTCTGTAATCAATAAATTTGTGGCCTAAATTCTGCCAAAAACCAAAACTAAAATTTGAGACAAATGTGTCTTTATTTAGGAGGGAGGTCTCTGGGTCTGAAAACGCAATAACAATTTGAGAGGCATACAGGTGAAAAAGAAAGGAAGCACCTTTAGTATGCAAAAAATAATAATCACAATTTTATAATGCAGTAGAATGATAATGTACAAGATGTACCACCATCTAATAAAAATGTGATACTCCAGTACTACCAGATACTAGCAGTAATATAGGTATGTCTGATTTTACTGTGTTTGAATCAGTTGTGAACATAAGAAATAATTAAAAATGGGTGAAGAAGAATTAAAGAAGGTGGATATCATGAATAATGAGGTAAGAAGTCCCAGAGCAAACTCTAATTGATATTAAATGCTTGCATTTTTATAGAACTCTAAATACAGTTTTAGAAGGCCCAAAATCTAAGAGTTTTTCCAAGGCAGTCTTGATCTCTTTGTTTCCCATGCTGTAGACGAATGGATTCACTATAAGCAGGACAATGAAACTCTTCAGATGTGGAGGGGAAAAGTTTTTCTTCAGCAATCCCTCAGAGAAGTCGCAACTTCAAACTGGAGATTAGCCTGCCCATTAATTATCAAAAGAACTATAATTATTTCCTCTCTTGTAGTTAGAACCCCAAAGAATTGCAGTGGCCACCAGCAAAAACAGAAAATGAAAGAATTACAACTTTTGTAGGATGATATAAATATATGGTACCTCATAGCATTCCAATCTGGGGCCAGCACAAAATACACACAAGACACCTCCACTTTGATATCTGATGTTTTGCATTTTAAGTTGGACCCTTAAAAGATGAAAATAGAAGGAAACAGGAGCATCCATGTCAGAGGCAAGGAAAAATTGCAAACTTTTGAAAATGAAGTCTGTATTGGTGTTGAATAGTTTATTTTTTTCTGATTTTGTTACTATCTTATACATTTTGTGTGTTATTAAAATAGTATAAATAGCCCTGTGATCTTTTGGTGAAGGGCTGTATAGAAATAATAATAATAATAATAATAATAATAATAATAATAATAATAATAATAATAATATTGTATTCTGGATTGACATTCTAGTAGCATTTCTTCTGATACTGCTTCCTCATATGGCATGCAAGGACCACATTCTTAACTGCATGGTTAAAGATCCACACTCTCCACTTCATGACTATCAACAGCCAGGTGACCTCTTCATTGGTGGAATTGTTTCCCAGAGTATCATCGTCTCCAATTTCATACCTTTCACAGAAGTACCACCACAGACTCCGCATGAAGAGCTTCTGTAAGGAGTTTGTTTTTAATGCATTATTCTTTCTGTCAATTGAGTGATGTGTCTTGGGAGCTGCGATGACCTGAGTTTGTCTCACTTTTAAAGGGTTTCACTGTGGGACCTCTACTAATATTGTTTGCAGCACCAGGCACTCAGTTAGCTGCAATGCAGAAGTACTCCAACTTTCATATGGTTTGCTTATTTAATCTTCATATAGGACCACTAAGAAAAGTTTTGCCTCAATAAATTGCCTATTTAAAAGCTCTAGTAATGAAGATGGTGATAATCTTAGAAGATGCTGTACACAGGTGAGGGGAAATGTTCAGCCAAGGTCCGTATTCACCCTTCGCCTCTAGAGTCACATGCCAGCATATCTAAAATCTCTTGTTTACAACATTTACAGGTACTGTACACAAAACGCACACATGCATAAAGGACACACACACAAAACACACATGCATACACATACCCCTCTTCATTGGGGAAATGCCACCTGTAAGGGATGGTTAAAACTCCCAGGAATGGAGATATGTGGAGGATTATTTTTGTAATGAAGGTATAAATTCAAAATTGGTGATTTGCTTTGGTCAGTTCACACAATGAGTTAATCAGATATGTAATATGAGGATAATGAGACAATGAGATAGGGAATAAGAAGTTTATAAGGGAGAAGCATAGTGGAGTTTATTTGTAAATAGGGAACTGATATGGAAGTGCTGGGAAGTTTGTTTTGTGCTTTGTGTTTTATGTTCTTTTATTATCTTTTTTCTTATGGTTTTTTCTTTTTTATTTCTTTCTTCTCTTTTCTGTATTATACGTTTGTTTAATTTTGTATAATTTGGGTATTTTTGGTGCATTTGTGTGGTATGTTGATTTATGTTGATTTAATGTTTAATAACAAATAAAGATATTTTTAACTAAAAAACAAAAATCTCCCTTCTCCTGCCCTCTCTGCTGATACCGCAAATATGGTTTGCTCATTTAACATATTTCAATGGGTGCACTGCATTGTTGCTTCTTTGGAATTGGCCTTTTGACAAAATAAATATATGCTTTTTGCCAATCCTGGATGGAATTGGACAAAAATAGGTGGTAGGGCAGATATGCTCCTCTGCTTGGCTGAAATCAGAAGAGCCCTTGCAGCTGCCTCCTTGCTCCAAGCATGCTTTGGCAGCCCAGTAATGATAGGACACCATAGCTGCCAAGTTTTCCCTTTTCTCGCGAGGAAGCCTATTCAGCATAATGGAATTTCCCTTAAAAAAAGGGAGAACTTGGCAGCTATGTAGGACACTGCAGCAGATGGTGGCTTTAACCCTGTCAATTTACTCCACTGCTGGGGAAGGAGAATTGCTGAGAAAGCTTTATGAGTTTGATCTGGTTGTCTTTGGCCACCAGTGTCCTAGCCCTACTGCAGAATGACATTCTAATACAGAACACATCTCTTCTTCTAGTGTGGTGACAAAGAATTACCAACACATTCTCACCTTGGTGTTTGCAATCAAAGAAATAAATGAAAACCCTCAGATGTTACCCAACATCACCTTGGGTTTCCGCATTTATGACAGCTATTTCACTGCCAAAAGCACCTACCATGCTACAATGCTACTTATATTCACACCATGAAAACATTTCCCAAACTACAAATGTGACATTCAGGATCACCTCATTGCAGTTATTGGAGGACTGGACCCACTGACCTCCTTTCACATGGCAACAGTCTTGGATATTTACAAGATTCCACAGGTAGGGCAGATCCTTCCAGATTTTTAGAGGCGGACACATGGGAAATGTGACAGAAGGAGGTACAATTGGAGCAAATAGAAAAAAATTTTTTTTAAGAGATGGACATCAAATCTAAGCCAAGTAATACACCCCACAGGAATTGATCTGTAAAATCTGAATTAGTGGAATGTACTTTAAAAGCAGAAACTTATCATGGGTCCTGTGGAGACATAAATCAGGACAGAGTGTGGTTGGCAGGATAGGTCTGAAGGGGAGAAGGAGGAAGCCTCTACTTTGGCAGAAGGGGAAACATCAGGACAGTATTTTCAATGAGTCCTACCCCGGTGTCATCAAGGATCCTGGAAGTAGAGTGGGAGTCAGAGGGGTCCTCTTCCACACCTCATCTGGAAAGTGAATTTCCCCCATGAGTAGAGTAAAGGTAAAGGGACCCTTGACCATTAGGTTCAGCCGTGACCGACTCTGGGGTTGCGTGCTCATCTCACGTTATTGGCCGAGGGAGCCGGCGTACAGCTTCCAGGTCATGTGGCCAGCATAACAAAGCCGCTTCTGGTGAACCAGAGCAGCACACGGAAACGTCGTTTACCTTCCCACTGTAGCAGCACCTATTTATCTACTTTGACGTGCTTTCGAACTGCTAGTTTGGCAGGAGCTGGGACTGAGCAACAGGAGCTCACCCCGTCACGGGGATTCGAACCGCCGACCTTCTGATCGGCAAGCCCTAGGCTCTGTGGTTTAACCCACAGCGTGCTGCGTAAATTTTCAGTAACCTGTCACTCAAGCCACAATGCTGCATGGGAAAAATACAATTTTAATGTTCCATAAGAATTGTTCATTTGATGATTGTAGATTTATGTGAAGACTTAAAATAGGAAAAGAAAAGAAAAAACTTGTCTCATTCTCTATTTTCCTTCACATCTCTTTTAGCTTATATATAGCCCTGCTCCAGTGATGAATGACAAAACCCCAGGCCTTTCTTTTTAACAGATGACACCTCAGGAAGCAATTCAGTATGCAGGAATTCTCTCTTTACTTCTGCATTTTAAGTGGATATGGATTGGAATCCTTACCTCCAACGATGAATATGGAGATAGATTTGTCCAAACTGTATCTCCACTTTTCTCCCAAAGTGGTATCTGTTTTGCCTTCATAGAAAGAAGCCACAAACAAACAATTGTCAGTGAAATTAATAGCATGTTTACTCAGGGGGCAAAAATACATGATAAACTCATTGCGAGTAAAGCAAATGCAGTGGTTGCCTATGCAGAATCTTTGGCAAATGTTTTTTTGAGATGGCTCTCATACCTATCAGAACACCAACATGTGACAAGCAAAGAAAAAGGTATGGTGTGGATACTGACAGCCCAGATGGAGCTCACATCTATCACATATCAAAGGACTTGGAATATAGACATGATCCATGGTGCTCTCTCCTTCTCAATTCACTCCAAGGATCCTTCAGGATTTCAACAATTTCTTGAGAATAGGAAACCTCTGCATGCAAAAGGAGATGGCTTCATCCTGGACTTCTGGCAACATGCATTTGGTTGTATATTCCCAAATAGAGTAACTGACACATTGGATGGGGATTTCTGTACTGGGGAAGAGAAATTGGAGAGTCTTCCTGGGCCCTTTTTTGAAACAAGGATGATTGGCCACAGCTACAGCATCTACAATGCTGTCTATGCTGTGGCCTATGCTTTACAAACTATGTTCTCATCTAGACTGGGGGCTGAAAGGGGGCTGAAGCTTTGGAATCTACAGTTCTGGCAGGTAATGGACCCCTGGGCTACAGCACCTAGACTGTCTATGCACACCAGGCTCAAACTGCCAAGTAAACTGACTCCCAAGCTTCATATGGCTCCCAATTTCCTATTACTTCATTTCCCAATGAAGTACGAAAAATCCTGTCTGTAACTAGCTATATCTACACCAATATATTATCTACCCTTTTAGACAATTATATACTCAGAAAACTTTTTTTTTAAAAAAAAACTATGAGAATCCATTTGCTTCTGGGTGTATTTTAAGGAAACTTACTTATCAAACCTTTATTGGGCATTTTGTTTTTTTTAAGGAAACTACCAGTCAGGAATAGGGACACGGGTGGCACTGTGGGTCAAACCACAGAGCCTAAGGCTTGCTGATCAGAAGGTTGGCGGTTCGAATCCCTGTGATGGGGTGAGCTCCCACTGCTGGGTCCCAGCTCCTGCCAAGCTAGCAGTTCGAAAGCACGTCAAGTGCAAGTAGATAAATAGGTACCGCTCCGGCGGGAAGGTAAACGGTGTTTCTGTGCTCTGCTCTGGTTTGCCAGAAGCGGCTTAGTCATGCTGGCCACAAGACCTGGAAGCTGTACACCGACTCTCTCGGCCAGTAAAGTGAGATGAGTGCCGCAACCCCAGAGTCGGTCACGACTGGACCTAATGGTCAGGGGTCCCTTTACCTTTACCTTTACCAGTCAGGAATAACTAAAAAATGTCAAGAAAGCTTCTCAAAAGTAAATTTAACTATATGAAAACTCTTTCTTATTTGGTTATTGCTATAGTTTGAGAAAAGGGCCATAGAGAACAACAAGAACAAAAATTTTTTCATCTAGGAAAAGTGTTTTTATAACTCCCTCTAAAAGATTCAATGCACTCCTGTCATAATGCATCATGCTCTACACTCTTACATTTCCCTTTTCATCCTAGTCCCATCACTTTCTGAGAGGAGTCTCCTTTAACAACAGTGCTGGTGACCAGGTTTCCTTTGACCAGAATGGGGAGTTAGTGGCTGGATTTGTCATTTCCAACTGGATTTTTTCTTCAAACCAATCCTTTCATAGAGTAAAAGTTGGACAGGTTGACCCCCAAGATCTTCAGGGCAATGTATTCAGCATCAATGAGAGTGCCGTAACGTGGCACAGCTGGTTTAATCAGGTAGGAGCCAATTGTTAGTAATTTGAGTTGGCAAGGCCATAGTTTGTTCTTTATTTTGTACTTTAATACTGACATGGACCTCTTTCATTTGTTGATTAGGCAAAGCCTCATTCTGTATGTAGTGAAAGTTGTCGTCCTGGTTTTAGCAAGAAAGTGAAGGAGGGGGATCCATTTTGCTGCTATGATTGCATCCTATGTCCAGAAGGGAAGATTTCAGTCAAAATCGGTAAGAAATCTCCTGGCAAATAGTGTCAAACTTTTTTTGATAAACAACAGAGCACGCCAAAAATAGAGCACCAGAAAGCAGAAGCAAGTGGCAATGCAGCAAATGCAGGTTACAAGTTTATTGCTCCAAAGGATATAAATCTCACTTGCCCCAATCTCCTCTTTAAACATTAGAGTGTTACCAGATGAACATAGAAAAAGGTACATAACCATTACTTTGCATTGTATCCAGTTGCCTTGAAATAGCAGATGCGCAGCATAAAGCACCTATCTTTTCCTTTTCAGATATGAACGACTGCTCTAAATGCAGTTACGTAAGCTATCCAAGCAAGAACCAAGATTCCTGTGTTCTCAGACTGATTTCCTTCTTGTCTTACAATGAACCATTGGGGATGGCTTTGGCCTTTTTTGCCCTTTTCTCTTCCTTGATCACAGCTCTGGTGCTAGCAGCGTTTATGAAGCACCACAGCACTCCCATTGTCAAAGCCAACAACCGGAGCCTCACCTACACCCTCCTTGTCTCCCTCTTGCTCTGCTTCCTTTGTTCATTGCTGTTCATTGGCCAGCCGCAGAAGGTGACATGTCTTCTCCGACAAACTGCTTTTGGAATCATATTCTCAGTGGCTGTTTCTTGTGTGTTGGCCAAAACCACCACAGTGGTCCTGGCTTTCATGGCCACCAGACCGGGATCCAGCCTGAGGAATTGGGTGGGGAAGTCATTAGCTGACTCCATTGTTCTTTCCTGCTCATTTCTCCAAGAAGGCATTTGCTTTCTGTGGTTGGTAACTTCTCCCCCATTCCCAGATGTTGACATTTATTCAGTAAGAGAAGAAATTATATTGGAGTGCAATGAGGGATCTCTGACATTCTTTTACTGTGTTTTGGGCTATATAGGCTTTCTGGCCATTATCAGCGTCAGTGTGGCTTTCCTTGCCAGACATTTACCTGACAGTTTCAATGAAGCCAAATTCATCACCTTCAGCATGTTGGTCTTTTGCAGCGTTTGGTTATCCTTTATCCCATCCTATCTGAGCTCCAAGGGAAAGTACATGGTAGCTGTGGAGATCTTTTCTATTTTAGCCTCTAGTGCTGGGTTGCTGGGGTGCATATTTGCCCCCAAATGTTACATTATTGTGTTGAGGCCTGAGCTGAATAACAGGGAACAGATAATAAGAAGGAAAGCATGACATACCCAAATGTATCTGGGTTCAGTCATATTATGCTGTGCAGTACCTTTTGGCATAGCTGCCAAGTTATCCCTTTTTTAAAGGGATTTTCCCTTATGCTGAATAGGCTTCCTCGCGAGAAAAGGGAAAACTTGGCAGCTATGCCTTTTGGATGCATATGCACTAGTATACCTCTGGGAAATTCACTCTTGGCATTTTCCCATTTGCAGATCTTCCCTAAAGCTCTCCAAATCATTCTTTTCTCCATACAGTAGTACCTCAGGTTAAGAACTTAATTTGTTCTGAAGGTCCATTCTTAACCTGAAACTGTTCTTAACCTGAGGTACCACTTTAGCTAATGGGGCCTCCCACTGCCACCGTGCCGCCACCGTGCGATTTCTGTTCTCATCCTGAAGCAAAGTTCTTAACCCGAGGTACTATTTCTGGGTTAGCGGAGTCTGTAACCTGAATCGTCTGTAACCAGGGCCGGTGCTATTTTTTTTTTTGCATCCTAGGCGAGATCACCTTCCGGCGCCCCCCCCCATTAATAAAAAATAAAAAATAAAATAAATAAAAATGGAAAATAGAAAAAAATAGGGGACTGAAGCCGCTCAACAGCTGACAGCTGCAGTGGAGGTGGTCCCAGGATCACGCTCCCCGTACAAAGCTTCGGAGGCGCGCGGGGAGCGCGAGCCTGGGGCCACCTCGCCGCGCCTCTCAGCTGTTTTTTATTTTTTGTTTTTTATTTTTTTATCAAATCAGTTTTCCACTTTTACATCCATCAAAAATTATTTACTTTGTTGAATTTATCTTAGTGCTGCCAGTGTTTTCAGATTCATAGTTCTTTCCCATACATTCAATAAATGTTTTCCACTCTTCTTTAAATATATGTTATTCTTGCTCTCTAATTCTATTTGTTAAATCTGCAAGTTCTGCATATTCTATCAACTTAAGTTACCACTCCTCTTTAGCTGGGACCTTGTTCACTTTCCATTTTGGGGCTAACAAAATATGGGCGCAGTTGTTGCATAAATATAGGTAATCTTTTCTGACACCTAGAAATTTCTCTCTGGGTTATTCCCAAACGTCTAACAGTCACTTCTTAAACCACATCAAATAAGCAACAACCTCACAGCAACAATGCACACGTCATTCATTTTGAAAAGAAAGGCTGCTGTTTTAAGTACAGCAGCTTAAGGTAAAGGAAAAGGTAAAGGCACCCCTGACCATTAGTTCCAGTCGTGACCAACTCTGGGGTTGCAGCACTCATCTTGCTTTACTGGCCCAGGTCATGTGGCCAGCATGACAAAGCCACTTCTGGTGAACCAGAGCAGCACAAGGAAACGCTGTTTACCTTCCCGCCAGAGCGGTACCTATTTATATACTTGCCCTTTGACGTGCTTTCGAACTGATAGGTTGGCAGGAGCTGGGACTGAGCGGGAGCCGTCGCCAACGACCTTCTGCTCGGTAAGTGCTAGACTCTGTGGTTTAACCCACAGCGCCACCCGTGTCCCTACAGCAGCTTAACCCACAGCAGCTTAACACCATCATAAGTCACTAAGTAAACTGTGAATAATTGTCATGTGTCTAAGGTGCTCTTTTACTGCAATTTCCCATGCATGTGTTAACTCAAAGAATCATAGTAGAGTTGGAAGGTACCATGAGGGTCATCTAGTCCAACCCCTTGCAATACAGGAATCTTTTGCCCAATGTAGGGCTTGAACCCCAAACCATGAGATTAAGTGTCTACCAACTAAGTCATGTTAGCATACGTTTTTCAGTTATTCTCCTATTGTTCATATTTTGATTAATCACAGGTGCCCTGTACACTTTGCTCAGGGGCAGGACTTGCAGAACTGAACTGTAGAATTTAATCATTACAGCCTTTCCCCAACTTGGTGCCCCCCAGGTGCTTTGCTCCCACTCACCCCCAAGCAGTATGACCAGCAGTCAGGTGTGGTGGGAGTTGGAGCCCAAAAAATCTGGCCAGCACAAGGCTGGGAAGGCAGATTTTAAAAGTCACATAACAAATGCTCAACAAGTACAGCACTAGTTACAGGTAGGTAGCCGTGTTGGTCTGAGTCGAAGCAAAATAAAAAAATTCCTTCAGTAGCACCTTAAAGACCAACTGAGTTTATATAGGGTGGAGGGGGTGGGTGGGAATGGGAGATGGGCTGATGGGAGTGGTAGATGGGTGTTAATGGCTGTTTGTGCCAGTTTCTTGGTGAGGTTGATGGCATGCGGCTCAATGTGGTGCCTTCCATAGTTCTAGTTACAGGTAGGTAGCCGTGTTGGTCTGAGTCGAAGCAAAATAAAAAAATTCCTTCAGTAGCACCTTAAAGACCACTGAGTTTATATAGGGTGGAGGGGGTGGGTGGGAATGGGAGATGGGCTGATGGGAGTGGTAGATGGGTGTTAATGGCTGTTTGTGCCAGTTTCTTGGTGAGGTTGATGGCATGAGGCTCAATGTGGTGCCTTCCATAGTTCTAGTTACAGGTAGGTAGCCGTGTTGGTCTGAGTCGAAGCAAAATAAAAAAATTCCTTCAGTAGCACCTTAAAGACCAACTGAGTTTATATAGGGTGGAGGGGGTGGGTGGGAATGGGAGATGGGCTGATGGGA
Source organism: Zootoca vivipara (assembly GCF_965207765.1). Lineage (NCBI taxonomy): Eukaryota > Metazoa > Chordata > Lepidosauria > Squamata > Lacertidae > Zootoca > Zootoca vivipara. The sequence continues at coordinate 30,183,756 of NC_142595.1, forward strand.
GTGGTAGATGGGTGTTAATGGCTGTTTGTGCCAGTTTCTTGGTGAGGTTGATGGCATGCGGCTCAATGTGGTGCCTTCCATAGTTCTAGTTACAGGTAGGTAGCCGTGTTGGTCTGAGTCGAAGCAAAATAAAAAAATTCCTTCAGTAGCACCTTAAAGACCAACTGAGTTTATATAGGGTGGAGGGGGTGGGTGGGAATGGGAGATGGGCTGATGGGAGTGGTAGATGGGTGTTAATGGCTGTTTGTGCCAGTTTCTTGGTGAGGTTGATGGCATGCGGCTCAATGTGGTGCCTTCCATAGTTCTTGAAATATACTCGGAGTCGAGAGTGAATTTCATGCTCTTTATTCAGCTCATAGTCATCAAGGAGGAGAAGAGAAGACGAATCGCTCTTTTCCCAAAACCATCTGCTTATATACATTATTTACACAATGGGCCTTGCATGATTGGCTACTTCAGGGCTACACCTGTGGGCCAATTATATTGTGGATTGACTTCTGCCTGCAGCCTGATTGGCTGCTCCTACAGGCCAATCAGGTAGCAGATTCACTTCTGCCAGCCGCCTGATTGGCTGCTCCAGCAGGCCAATCAGGTTGCGGATTCACTTCCACCTGGAGTTGGATTGGGTAGCTCCCGCTGATTCTGAATCCTATTGTTCTAGGATTCAGCTCAGTACATAACACCCCTCCCCTCTAAGTTCCAGTCCTGCCCGGGAAGTTGCATTCGTAGTCCCCAAGGTCTGCTGGCCGCCTCCGTGTGCGTTGTGGCCTGGGGTGTTCCTTGGTCAGGGGTTCTGGTTCTGGCTCGTGTTCCGAGGCTGCTGGCTGTGCCGGGGCTGTCTGGTCTGGCGCCACTGAACCACTAGGTTGTAGCTCTGGTTCCGGTGTCCTTCCAGCCTCGGGGCGCCCCTCTGTGCCTACTGCTTCTGCTTCCCCTGCCCACCCCTCTCGCTCTACAGGCCTCACTGCCCTGCTGTCCCCTTGGGACCCCTCTGTCCCGCTCTCCTCCCGGGTTCCTCCTGGGAATCGTCGCCGTAGCTGGTCGCAGTGGCGGCGCCAACATTGCCCCCCTTCCGTTAGTACCTCGTACGACACGGGACCGGTCACCTTGGTGACTGTGGCGGGTACCCATGCTGGGCCTGCCCCAAAATTCTTTGCATACACTGGGTCCTGGGCCACAAATGTCCGGGGGTTCCTGCCTTTCCCCACCACTACCTCATCCTGAGCTCTGTCGGGGTGAAGTCGGTCCAGTCTAGTTGCAAGGAGCCGGCCCATTAGTAATTCAGCTGGGCTCCGGCCCGTCGTTGTGCTTGGGGTGCTGTGCTGTGCTAGAAGAAATGTGGCAAGGCGGTATTCCCAGTCCCCTTGTGTCATGCGGCGGAGGCTGTCCTTGGTGGTCCGCACCATGCGCTCCGCTTGGCCATTGGTGGCAGGGTGGAATGGTGCTGAGCGGATGTGGCGGATGGCGTTCTGCGCTGTGAAGGTCTGGAACTCCTCTGACGTGAATGCGGTTCCATTGTCCGAGACGAGGGTGTCAGGGAGCCCGTGGGTCGCAAACAGCTTACGTAGTACCCTGATGGCTGCCGCCGTAGAAGTGGATGGTACCAGTGCGACCTCCAGCCATTTGGTGTAGGAATCCACCACTATGAAGAATGTTTTTCCCTGGAAGGGGCCAGCGAAGTCCACGTGCAAGCGTGACCATGGATGTCGGGCGGACTCCCAGGGCTGGACTGGGGCCCTTGGGGGATCCGGGCGGGATTCTTGGCAGGTCTGGCAGTGTTGGACCCAGGCCTCTATCTCTCTGTCAATCCCCGGCCACCACACATAACTCCTGGCAAGGGCCTTCATCCTCACTACCCCTGGGTGTGTCTCGTGTAGGGCTGTGAGGACCCTTTTGCGGAGGGGCTGGGGAACAACAACCCTGCTTCCCCATAACAGGCACCCCTTGTGGGCCGACAGTTCATGTTTGCGGTTTGTGTAGCCAGCGAATTCTGGCCCGGGGCTGCTGCTGGGCCATCCTCGCCACACCCAGTCCAGGACCCGGGAGATGACCCTATCTTTTGTGGAATGGTGCGCAACTTCTTGTGCCTGAATGGGTCGGTCGGGAAGCAGCTCCAGGGTCATAACCTCTTGTGCAGGCGCTGGGTCGGGGCCTGTTTCTGGTAGTGGTAGCCTGCTGAGGGCGTCTGCGTGGCCCATCGCCTTCCCAGGGCGGTGGATTAGTGCATACTGGTAGCCGGCAAGGAAAATTGACCACCTGAGGACACGTGGAGACAACACTTGGGGGGTCTGCTTCTCAGGGGCAAACAGGCCAAGCAACGGCTTGTGGTCAGTCACTATGGTAAAGGGCCGCCCGTACAAGAAATCATGGAATTTTTTTACGCCCTTCACGATTGCCAGACCCTCCTTGTCAATCTGTGAGTAGTTTCGTTCGGCTGCAGCAAGCGTCTGGGAGAAGTATGCCACCGGCACCTCTCTTCCATCCGGGAGTTGGTGTCCCAGGACAGCGCCGATGCCATAGGGAGAGGCGTCGCATGCCAGTACCACTGGCAGCCTCTCGTCGAAGTGTGCTAAGACCGAGTTCGAGACGAGCAAGTCCTTGACTGCCTGGAATGTGGCCCTTTGTCGCTGGCCCCACACCCAAGGGGCCCTTTTATCTAGGAGTCTGTGTAGGGGCTCCGCTACCGCTGCCTTATGTGGAAGGAAGGCATGGTAAAAGTTCAATAGTCCCAAGAATGACTGAAGTTCGGGCTTGCTCTTGGGCGCTGGGGCCTCACAAATGGCCCGTACCTTGTCACCGGTTGGATGGACCCCTTCTGCGTCCACCTTAAATCCCAGAAAGTCCACCTGCGGCACTCCCAGTAAACACTTTTCCCGCTTCACCTTGAGGCCCGCCGTCTGGAAACGGTGCAGGACGGAGCGGAGGCGGTCCTCAAATTCCTCTGGTGTGGGCCCGGTGATCAGTACATCATCGAAGAAGGGGGTGACGCCAGGAATCCCTTTAAGGAGAGAGTCCATTAGATTCTGGAATATGCCTGGTGCCACGCTAACGCCAAATTGCAGCCGCTTTACTCTGAATGCCCCTCTGTGCGTCACAATCGTCTGAGCCTCTGCTGTGGCTTCGTCCACAGGCAACTGTTGATACACTTGGGCCAAGTCCAGTTTGCCAAAGATTTTTGACCCAGCCAGGGTGGCGAGGACATGGCTGACCACTGGCACTGGGTATGCATGGGCCGTGAGAGCCTTGTTTATGGTGCATTTGTAGTCTGCACAGATGCGGACCGAACCGTTAGGCTTGACGGGTGTGACAATTGGAGTTTCCCAGGGGGCGTTGGGCACCGGCTCCAGCACTCCTTGCTCCACGAGCCGGTCCAATTCCTCGTCTATGCGGGGTTTCAGGGCGAACGGGACCCGGCGGGCCTTGTGTCTGATGGGTCGTACAGCGGGGTCTAGCTGTAGGGCAATGGGGGGTCCTGTATATCGTCCCAATGCCCCATCGAAAACCCCTGGAAACTCTTTGCATATGGCGTCCACGTCCACTTGTAAGCTAGTGCGGTTCACCCCGGTAACGGCTAGCCCCAGAGGTCCAAACCATGCCAGTCCCAGTAAGCTAACGTAGGGGCCCTTAACTACCAGCAAGTCCAATTGTTGCTTTCGCCCTCGATATTGCACCCTGAAGGTCCCCACCCCCATAGTAGGGACCTTACGTTTCTGGAAGTCCCGGAGGGTGAATGGGGCCGGCCTTAGTTTGGGACCCCCATTAGGGCACAGTTCCCTTAATGTTCGGGCCGAGATTATGGATAGAGTTGAACCCGTGTCCAGCTCCATGCGGCATGGGGCTCCCTCTATCTGTACCTCTATATAAATTTTCTCTGTGCTGGGATGGGGCAACTGGAATACCTGGTAGTCCGTGATCTCCGTTGAGTTGCCTTGGTGCATGGTGCCGTGTGACCTGGGGCTCCTGGGTCGGTCATCTGATGCTTGTCGACGGGTGAGTCGAGCCCGACACACCCGGGCGATGTGTCCCAATTTTCTGCACTGCCTGCACTCTGCGTTGCGGAAACGACAGGTCCTCCTCTCGTGGTTCTCCCCGCAGCTTGCACAGTTCCCTCCTTCTCGTCGAGGCTGCTGTGGTGTGTGTGCTGCTTGAGTGCGCCGCTGTACTCGGTGTACTTCCTCCCTATCAGATTCGGATTCGTCGGTGAGGTCTTCGTGGTAGACCCTCGGTTGGGATGGCGGGGCCGGTCGTGCCTCTTGCGTTGACCTCTCGGCGGCTTCGGTTGCCAGGGCTTCCTCCAGAGCAATCTGGAACGTGAGGTCTTTTTTGGCGTAGAGGCGTCGTTGCAACATCTCGTCCCTCAGGCCACCGACGAGGCGGTCACGAAGCATGTTCTCCAATTCTGAGAAGTTGCATAACCGGGCGGCTTGGCGGAGGGAGGTCACAAACCCAGTTATGGTTTCCCCCGGGGCTTGCCGCTTTGCGTAGAAGGCATTTCGGCAAGCTACCACCGAGGGCTGTGGTGAGAAGTGCTCCTTCAGCCGTTCCATTATTGTTTTGTAAGAGACGGTAGCGACATCTCTAGGTGCAAGGAGAGCCCGGGCGATTTCAAACGTCTCCTCTCCACAGACGCTGAAGAATGTCGCCCTCTTCATGGCATCGTTGGTGACTTCTTTCGCTTGCAGGAGGAAGTTGAAATGGGCGGCGTACCCTTCCCAGTCTCCTGATGCTGGTTTGAATGGCGAGAAGCTGCTGTCGGTTGCCATTCTGGGTTCCTTGGGTCCTGGAGCTGAAGCCTGGATGCACGGTGCGATGCAGCGGTGCAGCAGGTGGCGGTGCTGCGGTGCAGTGCGTGGTGGCGGTCAGCTCAGCAGGATCCCACCTTCGTCGCCAGTGAAATATACTCGGAGTCGAGAGTGAATTTCATGCTCTTTATTCAGCTCATAGTCATCAAGGAGGAGAAGAGAAGACGAATCGCTCTTTTCCCAAAACCATCTGCTTATATACATTATTTACACAATGGGCCTTGCGTGATTGGCTACTTCAGGGCTACACCTGTGGGCCAATTATATTGTGGATTGACTTCTGCCTGCAGCCTGATTGGCTGCTCCTACAGGCCAATCAGGTAGCAGATTCACTTCTGCCAGCCGCCTGATTGGCTGCTCCAGGAGGCCAATCAGGTTGCGGATTCACTTCCACCTGGAGTTGCATTGGGTAGCTCCCGCTGATTCTGAATCCTATTGTTCTAGGATTCAGCTCAGTACATAACAGTTCTAGTTACAGGTAGGTAGCCGTGTTTAAAGCACTGTTGCTTTAAAGTTTGGGATCGCAAGTCCAGCTAGCCAAGGATAAGTCATTAACAAAGGTGTTGATTGCTGGTCATTAGCACAACAAAGAGGGAGAGACTGCTGGAACTGTGCAAAGCAGAGGTTGCCAAGGTGACTGGGTAGGGGAGTGATGTCACAGTAAGAGAGGACATAAATGGGAAAAGGAAGAAATGGCAAGTACTCTCCCCACCTCCCCAAGAAATCCCAATGAGAAGAAAAGCTGAGAAAGAGAAGAGAAAGCAGCGCTCCGAGACCCTCTATTTAAAGATGATACAATCGCACATTCCGGAGGTGACAGGTCACTGAATTTCTCTAACGCTCGTTTCAAGCCAACTTTGGTTTGAGAAAGAAGTACAGCGTCATCCGTGTACATTAAAATTGGAACTTTTCTATTCTGCAGCAGTTTCATTTCTAAATTGGTTTTTAAAAGGTGCATATGCAGGACAATAATTGGAAAAGTGCTTTGACATTGTGGGAAATTGCTCCCATTCATCCAAAACAGCTGATTCGATTTCAAAACTCCTCCGCCCCAATTAAAACTGCCTCTGTTTTTGTCACAAACAGAAGAAAATAGTTAATATAAGCACTCTGTGGCTGATGCAGCATTCCAGACCAAACTGCATTTTGTAGAGAGCTCTTCCCTTCTGCCTATTGCAGACCCGTGTGCAGAGTGTGACTGGAAATGAAAAAAGTGACCAGCACCTCCAGATTTATATCAAAATAATAGAAAACTACTCAACCCCCTTAATCATTTTGACATACATTTATATTTAAGAATTAGTTAACCCTCTAACTGCTTTAGGGTTCAATTTTCTGATGATATGAGAGTCCCTGCATCTTCCCAGCCAATCACTTTGCCTTTGCTGTGGTCCTTACTATGGAATATGTTACTGATTTATTTATTTATTTGCCTTTATAAAGACTGCCAATGTTACAATAAAATTCACCTAATGTTGCATCAACTAATAGGGACAGCACACATGGGAAAGTGAGTTATTCTGAGTTTCTTTTGCCATCTTGGGATCATACTCTCAAGAGTGTAGCATTGCTGATCTGAAAACCTTGTTTAAACTCATCAAAGTAATGTTTCTTCTTCCACGTTAGTTGCAGATGAAAAGAAGTAACATCTACAATATGTTCCTACACTATGTTTCTACAACATCTACAATATGTTCCTCAATGAATGAAAATGACAGCGCACATGGGGAATCTATGACTAGCATTATTTCAGATTTGTTTGATTATATTGTGTGGACAGGCGGAGTCCCCCCAAACCCCAGGTGACCCCTAAGCAGAATAATGACTCAAGACAACATGTTATGGGATTAAAATTGGCCACAACTTTATTAAGATTCAGATGTAGGAAGACCTTGGCTCAGACATTGGGTGTTATGCTTCCCCTGTCCCCAGCCAGGGTTATCCAGAATGTATGGGGTGTTGGGCTGGCTCTGGAGAACATATGTTCAAGAAGAGAGAGCCCGCCCCTGTTTGCTGCCACTGGAAGGGGGAAAGCAAGGACAACCACTCGGTGTATGGGCCATTGCCTCCCCCCAAGACTCCTTTATTGGGGGGGACCCTGATATTGATGCCGCAAAGGGGGTAAGGTCACCGCATCACACCCCTCCCCTCTAGGAAGATAGCCCAAAGGAATTTGCCCAAGGCCTGAAACCAGCACAGTCGTGACGTATTGCTACAGGAAAGGCAATGCAGGAAAATTCCTTCCCGGCCCTTCGACAGCGACCCTGACATAGCAGCGCCCATGCACCCATGGGAGAAAAGGTTAACCTGCAAAAGAAAACTTCAGTTAGGGTGTGGAGGGTGGGAGAAGCTCTGGAGCCAACTGCTGCTTGCAGGAAAGATTCAAATCCTATTGTGTGAGCTGGACAGTCCCTCCCCCTTACCTGGCCTGTCCCCTGGCAACACCTCCCCAGGCAGGATTGGACAATTGGCTGGGGTAGGCGGAGACCCCAGGGAGCCTGCCTGGAGAGGTGGTGACCAGATCTGAAGTACCAGGTAGCCGCTCTGTGGTCCAAGGGGCAGCCCACAACCACGCAAAAATTGCCCCCCGTATAATGCGGGGAGCAGTCATTCAAATATTGTTGCCATTTCTAGATAAAGATAGACTTCCATAGCAATCCATGCTGTGGTTAACTCCTGGTCGAATCATATATTGGATTATACCAGGCATCCCCAAACTGCGGACCTCCAGATGTTTTGGCCTACAACTCCCATGATCCCTAGCTAACAAGACCAGTGGTCGGGGAAGATGGGAATAGTAGTCCAAAACATCTGGAGGGTCGAAGTTTGGGGGTGCCTGGTTTATACATAGGACTGCCCATGAATATGACCTAGGAGCCTCAGTTAGTGCAGAACAAGGCCGCCATAATTTATAAGAGGATGGCACTGAAACCTACCTTTGAATTCCCACTTCCCATATCATTCTCTCGACCCCGAAATAATTTTGATGATAGCCTGTTGCCAAGTGCTACCTAAATGGAGGTGCATTTTGTATTCCGTAAAGAGAGAGGATGCAATAAAGAGATATTTCCCAGAAACTTGGTTTGTTGAGGTCTCCTAACAGCTCTCATATTGTTCAGTAAATCAGACTTTCCAGGATTCTGTGGAGGAAAGCCATGGGTCTTGAAGGGTGTTAAGAGTGCTTTAAATGTATGGTGTGGATGAGATGATAGTATTGCCCCCACCTCTGGGAACAAGGCCCAATTTAAGAAGGTGAACAAAGTGAACAAGAAAATGTTCTGGGATTTTTATATTAAAAAAAAATGGCCACAACTTTATTGATTTCAGATGTAGGTAGGATTTAGCATAGGCATTGGACATATATCCCTCTCAGCCCCCTGTTGGAGGACTAAGGCTTGAAGGGGTCGATCATGTGATATATGGCTCCATCACAGGACACAGGTGAACAAATTACAGAGACATGCAGAATAAAATTGACGCATTAGGAAGAATTTGTGTCAAAGTTGCCTGAAATGCATAGAGCCATTGTTCCATTTTGCTCTGTATTATATGCATGGACTTCCAGTGGCTCTCTGGGCCTTCAGACAGGTCATCATTCCTTGCCCTGCTCGGAGATGCCAAGTTTTAAACTAGGAGCTGCCTTCATGCAAAACAGATATTCCACAACAGATAATAGGGGGAAATTCACATACAGAAGTTGACCGTAAAGCACCCACATCCCTTCTTATATAATTCTGGATATAGTTTTAGAAGAATGCCGCACATCTAAGAGTTTCCATAAGGCGGTCTTGATCTCTTTGTTTCTCATGCTGTAGATGAATGGATTCAATGTGGGAGGAATTATGGAGTACACCACAGCAAAAGCTATATCTAGATCAGAAGAAGCTTCACTGGGAGGCCTTGTATAAGCAAACACGCCAGTGAACAGTAAGACAGAGACAACAGTGAGGTGGGGGAGGCAAGTGGAAAGGGCTTTTTTCTTACCATGGACAGAAGGGATTTTGCGCACTGTAGAAAAGATCTCCATGTAAGTTATGATGATGAAAACGAAACATCCAAATCCTATACTACAGCTTAGCACAATAACTCCAACTTCCACTAAGTAAAAGTTAGAACAGGAGAGCTTCAATAACTTTGGGATTTCACAGAATAATTGATTGACAGCATTAGAACAAAATGTGTTGGCAAAGGTGATCCCAGTATGTAATGTGGCATAAAGAAGACCTACAATCCACACAATGGCTACCATTCGAATGCAGGCTCCTTTGTGCATAATTGTCTCATAGTGGAGTGGGTTGCAAATGGCCACATATCGGTCATGTGCCATTATAGTTAGCAGAGCATAGTCAGATGCTCCAAATAAGAGATGAAAGAAAACTTGAGCAACACATCCAAAATACGAAATAAATCTGCAATTTTGGAGAGAAATCGCCATTGATTTGGGTACCAGGACTGAAACTGTTCCAAGATCCATGATGGCCAAATTCAGTAGAAAGAAATACATGGGTGTGTGAAGATGATGATCAAGAGCAATAGCAGTAGCAATAAGAAGATTCCCTATTATTGCCGTTAAGTACAATACCAGAAATACAAAGAAGTGTAAGATTTGCAGATCTCGAACGTCTGAAAATTCCAGCAGCAGAAAGGCAGACATGGATGTAAGATTGTGCATATTGTTCACATGCTGCCTGTACAAGGAAGAAATCAAGAATTTGTAACATATAAATATTGATTAACCAGTTTGATTTAAACATAGCTACTTTAATTTAACATTCAAATGCATCTCATTTTCCTTTGTTTAATTCCCATTGGGAAAACAATATGATGGTTCTTTGTCCACTCACTATGTCCGCTCATTCCCCTTCTACACCTTTTGCAAAGCCTCTCATCTTCCCCGAGGGGAGGGGTTGTGAGTGGATCTCGCTTCCCACGCTTCACAGGGGGTCTGGATAGCCCACTGTGTCACAGAGTCCCTGGCCTGTGTCATGCCCGCAGTCAGCCAATATGGCTGGCTGGGGGGGGCGTGGTTTGCCACTCTTAAATGAGTGCAGGACTGTGGCTCAGCCTGTTTGTTTCCTGGACACACGGATCTCCCTCCTTCCCTCTTATTTTCATGCATTCAACACCTGACCTTGCTATGGACCTTGCTATGGACCTGTTGAAGGGGACTAGTGGTCGTGGTTCCTGTCTGATGCCCAGGTGGTGGCTAGGGCCATGGCATGACCCTCCGGTGACTCTAGGAGAAAGCTTCGAGTTGATTTACATCAACCAGCTCCTCCTACAGCTTGTTAACCCTTGTGTGACTTCCTGCAGAGCGGGCAGTTGTCAAATATAGTCAGTTCGGATCCAATGCCTAAGCCAACACCACTCACATTATGTAACCAATAAAGTTGTGGCATTTTTAAGCTTATTAACCTAAAATGCTTGTGTCAATTTGTCTTATTTTAGCATAAAGCGGGGGACTGGGCATCGACTCACAAATGTTTGCATTGCAACATGATTCTATATTCCTCAAGCCATCCCTTGGCACCTGTGCATTAGATGGAGCATCAGAAAGAGAAGCTACTTGCACACACTTATATGTGTTGCATAGGGTCTCACTACTCAGTTATGGGTCCTTATTATGCAGGCTTTTGCAGCAGCTGGGGAAAAACATGCATACAAAGTACACATATAGCCTGCCCCCCCTTTTAATCCACATTTTCCACAGAAGATCTCTAGCAAAATCTACAAAAAAAAAAATAACCCATGCACTGACCAAAAGCTAGGTAGAACACAGAGCAAACAGCAGCAAAGTACTAAGAGCACAGAGGTGGATTTGTGCTATGTGACCTGCCTCTTTGCTAATCTGCTGCCATCATATGGTTTAAGATATCTAGACTTTAAGAAGGGAATGGAGTGTGGGGAGGAAGTCATCCTTCATCTCAGCCAGCAAAAGATCTTGGATCAACCCTGACTGGCTCATCTGGGTTTCTATTCCCAAAAGCAACAAAAAAGTGGCGAAAGAGTATCAGCCCAAGAGCAATGTTGGGGGAGAAATAGGGAATGATGAATATCAATATGAAGAATAATAGATTTATGACCATATGTTGCTTTGTATTCACTGTTCAAAAATTAAAACATACCTTGGCTCTTTAAGAACAGCTGCAGTTCTTTGTGAGTAGGTGAGGTTATCCGGCTGGATTTCCCCAGCCACTCTGGGCGGCTTCCAACAAAGATTAAAATACATTAAAATGACACACATTAAAAACTTCCCTAAACAGCCGTTGATCATGACTAGTCATACATTCACAGAGTCATCTGAAAATTCTTCCAGGAGGTGACAATACATCCTAAACAGGTTGCCACATTTCCCCACTGGACAATTATTCAAGAATAGACTTTACGTTACAATGTACAGTCACTTTCAACAAACATTTTAAAGAACTGCCTAGTGAACAGCAATCTTTTCCTCCATACAATTCACCAATTATTGACAATACATTAATATTGTTAACTCTGACCAGTCATACCTGTCTTAAATCTAGATTTAACATGCTGAATAGCTTATTGTCTTTCCCAGATCCAGTTCCAAATAAATTTTGGGGGGTAGGCTAGTTCAATTAGGGTTTTAAAAAATAAATTGACAAGTTAGACATTCTGTAAAGTAGAACAGTGTAAGGATCTCTGTGTCATTATTCTTATACATGAGACTACTTGTAACTCAATAGACCTTGGCCAATAAAGCGAGATGAGCGCTGCTACCCCAGATTCAGTCACGGCTGGATCTAATGGTCAGGGGTTCCTTTACCTTTACCTTTACTTGTAACTCAATAGACGACTGGATATGAAAATGGTGACCAGCATTCCTAGATTACTTCAAAGCAACAGAAAATTACTCAACCCCCGCTTTAAATCATTTTAAAATACATTTACTTGTAAGAACTAATTTCCGTCCAGCTGCATTGGGGTACAAAGTATTGAAAAATTGAAAGTCTATGCATTTTCCCAACTAAATACTTTTAACCTTCCTGTGGCACTTCTGTATGCAGAAGAAGCAACTGATTTTTACCTTTAATAGCCACTAAATGTTGCATCAGCTAACGACAACAGACATGGGAAGGTGTGTTATTTTAAATCTGTTTTTCCATCTTGGGATCTTACTCCCAAGAGTGCAGCACAGATGATCGGAAAACATTTATTACATTCTTCAGATGGATCTTGTAGCATAGAATTACAATCAATCAAATCAAAATATCACAATTGCTTCCATGTTTCAATTTATTATTGACTTGGTACTGGCCATGCTTCCTTGGAAATTGGAAATGTGTCTTTTTATAATATCCGCACAATGTTGTCCTCATCAAAATGCCAGTCTGCACTTTTCCCTCCTCTAATATTTCTGTGGTAAAATCTGTTAAAACATTCCGGTTTGGAATCGCAGCGGTTGGTCGTGGCGCCATAGAAGTCGGAGATTCTCTCAGCAGAGAGAGTCTCAGCGCTCTTAAGGAGGGGGACACTGTCCCAGCGAGACAGACCCCCACAAAAAACTCCAAATCGAGCATTTTGGAGGCAGACGCTTGGCAGACGTCAAGAGCGGGCTCTCCCTTTCGGAGCCCCCGAGAGCTGAGGTACCACTTTAGCTAATGGGGTTTCCCGCTGCCGCTGTGCCGTGCAGTTTCTGTTCTCATCATGAAGCAAAGTTCTTAACCTGAGGTACTATTTCTGGGTTAGCAGAGTCTGTAACCTGAAGCGTCTGTAACCTGAGGTACCACTGTACTGACTAACCTGATTTTTAGGATCTTTTCACCTAAGGTTCCAGAAATTCAACCATCAGCATTTTATTTATTTTTTGCCTACAAAGCATACTCTCTGCCACTGAACTGCACCATATACGAACACCCTGCTTTGGCCACCATCTGGAAGATATATTATGTTTAACAAGCTCTTCTGAAACTGCTTTGTAATGTGAGAATTGTTTCTAGATTTTTATTCTCTGGTTACTGCCAGGAAGGCAGTAAATGCATCATCTTTTGGGTCACAGCAATGAAACCAGTTTTCTAAGAATTTTCAGTTCAATGGAACAAAAGGCTATACCAAATGAATGTGTTATGTGTATTAAATATTATTGTGCAAAGTTCAAGTGTCCCATTCACAATGATATAGTTCTGCTTATCCCATGACTATCCCAGAGTTTGCCACAGTTTTCCTTTGAGACTGATTTTTCTCTCTCTCCTAAGTTATTTGTCTCTCTAGAAGTGATGAACCTGTGCCCTCTAGATGTTCTGGTACGGTTCTCATGATTCCTATCCATAGGTCATGCTATCTGGGGCATGGACTCCAACAACACATGACTGTTGTGATTTCCATTCCACCTTAAGGGTTTGCAGACATGTTACTGTTGCATGTCACATGTCTGTGTACGTACCAGCACAAATTGCTGGGAAACTGCTGTATAGCGTTTGATTTTGCTTCTGTTGTTCTCTCTTGCAGAGAGAAGACATGTTATTCCTTTGTCTGAATAAACTGCTGCAAATATCCTTCCACACACAATCTCAGTGCATTTTTCGTTGCATCGGACACTCTGCTAATGTGTTCCTGCTTCAGAGAAGCAGAGCCATAATCAGCGATGCTCCAGAGGACCAGCCAGCGTGTGGGCTGGAGGGCCCGGGCCAGCTGGAGTCAAGCCAGTAGGCCGTGTGATGCCCTCTGGATGTTAACAATGACTGTCCATAGGTTCCCCACCCCATAGCATGTCTTTTTCTTTTGTTTCACATCTGGAAGTAATAGGCAAAGGTAGTGCTATTTGCCTGCCAAGGCCATCAGACATCTTCCCTAAATAACTCACATAATTTTTGTTTGGGTTTTTGGCATTAATTTTTTGGCCACAACTTTATTTAAATACAATTTTAAAATGTGAGTGTTGGCTTAGGCATTGGTTAATCTTCTGCCCCCCGCTTGGGACAGGACCAGCTCCGACTTCCCTATCCGTATAGGGAAGTCAAGTAAACACCTCATGGGAGAGAAGGTAGCTGTTTTCCAGGCACTCTCCCCTCGACCAGAAATGTTCCCCAAGGCTCGTGCTCTGTAATGGCCCTAGCCCCCATACCGTTGCGGGGGTGTACGGACTAGAGCCGTAGCCACAGGATTCCTTTAACGGAATACTTCTATGAGGAGCATTTTATTGAGGGGTAGGTATCTCCATACCATACCCCTCCACCAACCAGGAATTATTAACCAATGACTAACTGCCAACCTAACAAGTTGTGATGATTTGCTAAGCAGTAGGCAAAAACCAAATGGCAACAGCCAATCAACCAAATGGCAAAATTCCTACTGGGCCCCTGCAAAAGGCGACCCCATGAGAGGCACAGCAATGTCAGGCTAAACCTTCAGAAAAAGTGGCGGGCGGGCAGGAGATTCAAACACTTTGCAAAAGTGAAACTGAACTGCAAGATGCTGAGAATATAATGGGCACCTCCTGTCAATCCAAAATGGCAACATACTTTCGCCCCAGCAACCAAAAAGCCCCCAATCACTTACGCTCTTACATACACTAGACCCTCCCCCATCCAGAGGAATATCTTTTGGCCCGGCCGCAACCCTCGCTCTCCCTGATAGGAGAACACGCTTTTTCTAGATAACAAGGGGCTGGAACGCATCATGAACTCACCTTTTACACTTATAATGGCAAAGACACTGACCTGAGAAGTGCCAGAACCATAGCTGCCAAGTTTTCCCTTTTCTCGTGAGGAAGCCTATTCAGCATAAGGGAAAATCCCTTAAAAAAAGGGATAACTTGGCAGCTATGGCCAGAACTTAGTTCCGCCTGGGGGGGGGGGGAGCCCTAGACAAAGCACACCTCAACCACACACACACACACACACACAAAGATTAATGGTTGAAAGGCATGATGTATGTTTTTGTTTCAGTGATGTAGGTTGAGATACAAATTGTTTTAATTAGCTAATAATTAATTGTGGATGCAAATGTATTCCTTTTGCAATTATTTATTGTTGATTGCCATGATGTAGATTGTTGCATTTAACTAAAAAAACTGTATACTTTGTTTCTAAATTTGTGGATACAGGGAAGTTTTTCACATGCCCAAAACTGTAGATCAACCCTTGGCTGTCCTAAGGGGATCAGGTACCTAAAACCCATAAGGAAAATCAAAGCTAAACAGCAGTTCCAATATACGTATGTAACTTTTAACTTTGGCTAGAATTGGAGTTATGTGCTATGTCTGACAAGAGAGTTAAACCACTGAGCCTAGGGCTTGCTGATCAGAAGGTCGGCGGTTCGAATCCCTGTGACGGGGTGAGCTCCCGTTGCTTGGTCCCACCTCCTGCCAACCTAGCAGTTCGAAAGCACGTCAAAATACAAGTAGATAAATAGGAACCGCTACAGCCGGAAGGTAAACGGCGTTTCCATGTGCTGCTCTGGTTTGCCAGAAGCGGCTTTGTCATGCTGGCCACATGACCTGGAAGCTATACGCCGGTTCCCTCGGCCAATAATGTGAGATGAGCGCGCAACCCCAGAGTTGGTCACGACTGAACCTAATGGTCAGGGGTCCCTTTACCTTACTAAAGAGATTTGTCAAAAGATCAAAAGATATAAACCCCATTTGGTGTACCTGCAGGCCTTCTTAAGAATTGCTGATAGCAAATAGTGACTTGCTATATTGTATTCCTTGGCCTGAATATGATTACTATAATGAATTCTCACCACTTCCCTGGTGAGCATTTGTCACAGATCCTAACCCTCAGCCTCCTTCTTGGCCAGCCAGACCTGCCTGGTCTCTGGCCAGTGGTGAATTTCCCTTGGTCATGGCAACCATGGGGGGTGTTACCTCCCAGTCAAAGGCCAGGTTGAAATGGGCCAATATGGGCCCAGGTCTTGGGGAGTTCCTTTGCTGGTGTCTGGGCATTGGCCACAACCATGACCAGCCATGGCATCAGTCATGCCCCAGTATTGAAAGACTTGCTATCCTGTCTTACTGCTCTGTGCACATGTTGACTTGACCCCATTCTCCCCACCACCTTGAGAGAGTTACAGAGGAGCCAATACAATCAACATAGGGAAGACATGAACACTGGCTCCACATCTGAAACAATTCTTCTCTAAGTACCATCTATTTGGATTACTCAGATCTATACCCACACAGCTGGCTTGCTGTCTATGAGCCACCCACTGTCTTGATATTCTCACAAATTTGGTTTCCAAACATGGAAACGCCATTTACCTTCCTGCTATAGCGGTTCCTATTTATCTAATTGCATTTTGATGTGCTTTCGAACTGCTAGATTGGCAGGAGCTGGGACCAAGCAATGGGAGCTCACCCCATCACAGGGATTCGAACCGCCGACCTTCTGATCAGCAAGCCCTAGGCTCAGTGGTTTAGCCCACAGCGCCACCTGGGTCCCTGAGAATATATATATACATACATACAATTAGTGTATGCAGTTTACTGTTGCCTCTTTGTATGCATTTTAAATACTTTTGTATGTGACTCTTTTTCTTGTGGTTCTATTTGTAAAATGCCTAATAAAGGTTTGATAGTCAAAGAAAATATTTATCTATTTTTTAGAGGAATGCCCAAAATCTAAGAGTTTCCACAAAGCAGTCTTGATTTCTTTGTTTCTCATGCTATAGATGAATGGATTCAACATGGGAGGAATTACAGTATAGATCACAGCAAAAGCTATATCTAGATCAGAAGAAGCATTCGTGGGAGGCCTTGCATAGGCAGAGTGCAGTGCCCATAAACAAAGAGACAACAGTGAGGTGGGGAAGGCAGGTGGAGAGGGCTTTTTTCTGACCATGTACTGAAGGAATTCTGCGCACTGTAGCAAACAGCTGCATGTATGTTATGATAATGAACATGAAGCATCCTAGTCCCAGGCAACACCCTAACACAATAACCCCTATTTCGACACGGTAGATATTAGAGCATGAGAGCTTCAGTAATGTTGGAACTTCGCAGAAGAACTGTTGGACGTCATTTGAACAGAAGGTGATTGCAAAAGTGCTACAAGTGTGTAACATGGCAAAAAGAAGACTAGCAATCAACACAATGACGGTTATCTGAATACAAGCTCCTTTGTGCATAATTGCCTCATACTGTAATGGGTTGCAGATGGCGACATAGCGATCATGTGCCATTACTGTTAGAATGGCAAAATCTGCTGCTACAAAGAACATATAGAAGAAAACCTGGGCCACACACCCAGAATAAGAAATAGACCTGCTGTTCATGATGGAATTGGCTATTGATTTGGGCATCATGACAGAAGCAGAGCCCATGTCCATCATTGCCAAATTAGTTAGGAAAAAGTACATTGGTGTATGGAGGTGATGGTCTAGCACTATTGCAGCAATAATGAGAAGATTCCCAGTCATGGTGGTCAAGTACAATCCTAGGAACAGAAAGAAATGTAAGATCTGTAGTTCTCGTACATCTGAGAATTCCCACAGCAGAAATGTAGACATGGAAGTAAGATTGCTCATTTTTTTTCTTCAGTATTTGCATTCTCTCTGTTGGAGGAAGATGCTAAAAAGTGTTAATATTGGTTAATGAGATTTATATTACTGTATATTATATTACATTACATTATATTACATTATATTATATTATATATTATTTATACCCCATCCATCTGGCTAGGTTTCCCCAGCCACTCTGGGAGGCTCCCAACAGATTAAAAAAAGAATAAAGCAGCAAACATTTTTTTAATGCTCCCTGAAATTTCATTATGTATTCCACATTATTTTGCTAATCAAGTAGTGTAAAAACAATTGAGATTAAATATTATGCCAAAATAGTCCATTTGTAAATTGAAGCTTGCATATCTGTTATTATATAAAGTATCTAAAGTATCTCAAACACTGACTTCACTACAAAATTTATATATTAACTCATATTTTCTATTTCTGTTCAGTCTGCATGCTTGGGGGACTCTAAGTAATCTTACAGTAACTTGAAGCTATCTGGGGGCTTTTTAACTACTTCCTTTAGTTACCTTGCCCCACAAAGGAAGCTGCTACCGTATTAATTTCACTTAGAAAGCTGACCAGATCTTTGGCCTAATTCAAACCCTCGTCTGCTATAGTAATCTTTGAAGAGATAAGCATGATATTAAACATATAATTTTATATGGCATTTAGATAGCCTATCACTTGAAGAAGACAGTGTTGGACTGGCAGCTCCCAAACCTGAAACCATCTGTCAATATATATTTGGAAATGTCAGGTATTGAAATTGGAAACTATAACATACTCCTATCCTGAGGTAAAGGTGCTCTTGGTTTTTCAAAACTAAGTAATACAGTATACATGTGTTTGCGAATAAGACAGAATTCTAAGGCAACAGCCTATTTTGAATGTAGTCTGCTACTGATAAATAGTAAATTGAATGCATTATATTGACATAAAACATGGGTGGGCAAATTAAGGCCCGGGGGCTGGATCTGGCCCAATCACCTTATAAATCTGGCCTACGGACGGTCCGGGAATCAGTGTGTTTTTACATGAGTAGAATGTGTCCTTTTAATTAAAATGCATCTCTGGGTTATTTGTGGGGCATAGGAATTCATTCATACAGTCCGGCCCCCCACAAGGTCTGAGGGACAGTGGACCGGCCCCCTGCTGAAAATGTTTGCTGACCCCTGACATAAAATTTCCTGATGAATTTCACAAGCCAGTAGTGCTACTGTTTGTGCCAATATATGTCTCTAATACTTCAGTGGGTGATAATGCTTTGGGGTGGATTTGTGTCCCTATGAAATGTAACACAAATCTACTTCTGCCAGCATGGATTTTCATGTCATCACTCTTTAATTCTTCTGGCATGGGGGAAAAAACCTACTGCAAATTATCCAGTTACTTTGGGGGGGGGGCCTCTGGCCTTAAATGGGATCTTTCTTCCAGCACACAGACTGAATGGATTTGAACACAGCCCAGTTCCATCATACACACATCACAAACAAATTATACAATATAGCTCCATCAGCTACATCTATTTGCCTTTGGAACATTAATTAGGAATGTGTTTAACATACCGGGTGGTCATTGTTCATTTTAAAGTTGAGCACTCTAATAAGGACTGGTATTAGCATTCAAGAGTATGTAAGACCCCTTTAAAATTGATAGATGAGAAGAAAATAAAATGCTGATAGACACATCTAGATTACATCAGAGTAAAAGGAAACTACCAAACCACCTTAAATTGCTTTAAAATACCTTTGATGAGTATCGTGAAGCTGAGGCTCCAATACTTTGGCCACCTCATGAGAAGAGAAGAATCCTTGGAAAAGACCCTGATGTTGGGAAAGATTGAGGGCACTAGGAGAAGGGGACGACAGAGGACAAGATGGTTGGACAGTGTTCTCGAAGCTACGAACATGAGTTTGACCAAATTGCGGGAGGCAGTGCAAGACAGGAGTGCCTGGCGTGCTATGGTCCATGGGGTCACGAAGAGTCGGACACGAC
Source organism: Zootoca vivipara (assembly GCF_965207765.1). Classification (NCBI taxonomy): domain Eukaryota; kingdom Metazoa; phylum Chordata; class Lepidosauria; order Squamata; family Lacertidae; genus Zootoca; species Zootoca vivipara. Next base: position 30,203,027 of record NC_142595.1, read on the forward strand.
TAAACAACTAAACAACAACAACCTTTGATGATAAGATTCAATTTCCTCTCCAGCTACTTTGGATATGATATGATAAAGATGTCAGAATCCAAGCATCTTCTCAACCAAGCTCTTTCAGCCTTCTTGCAGCACTTGCCACAGGGCATGTAACTGTTTCCCCAGCCTTTAAATACACTGCATATATGAGGATAATAGTCACTAAATTAGCACCAGTAGACATGGGAAGAATCATTCTTTTAAGTCTTATTAGTCATCTTGGGATCTTACTCCCAAGGGTCCAGCACAGCTGATCTGAAAACATTGTTGAAAGTTACTGCTTCTAATTTCACAGAAGAGGAGGAGGAGGAAGAGGAGGAGGAGGAGGAGGTGGAGGAGGAGGAGGAGGAGGAGGAGGAGGAGGAGGAGGAGGAGGAGGAGGAGATGAAGATGAAGAAGAAGAAGAAGAAGAAGAAGAAGAAGAAGAAGAAGAAGAAGAAGAAGAAGAAGAAGAAGAATTTATGTAGAAATTATACAAGAGTGGGGCCCAAAATCAATCTTGTTTTACACCCCTTGGGAAAACTATTGAATCTGAAAGGAAGCCCACAAGTCCATGCAAAATTTTAGTGCAAGGATCGGAGGAGAGCTAGAGTATAACAAACATTTAACCAGCGAAGTGACAATGGCCACTTACCCTTCTTCCACGGCAAATGGCGGTTGCGGCCTGCCACGGTGCCTCCATAAGCCCCTGGAGACTTGCCAGCTTGACCTGACTGTTGGGTTCCTCCCCAGCCACTGCGGAGCATCTTGGGCACTGTCAGGCCCTCCATTTGAATTCTGCCAATCTGCGGTGGCTGGGGGGGGGGTGGAGCTTGGAGGAGCAAACCTGACTTTTGCAGACTTCACTCAGGTCTGCTCCCCGGACTTATAATTAGGCTGAAGCAACTCACTGTCAGCCTTGTAGTGTCACCCACCCTGCCCACCCTTTAGCATTGCTGTTATTTTTCTGCTTTTCTTCTAACATTTTCCTTTCCAGCTTAGTGGGCTTTCCTATGATTCCTTAACAGTTGCTGTTTTTCGAGGAATTTCCCCTGATTGTCAGGTTTTGCCTTCCCGATAGCACTAGTCGCAATTTTGGCGGGTTAGTCCTTGGGCAGGATCCTTTAGTCTAGCTTCTGACTTGGGGGTGGAGTGGTGGTCCACCCCCCCCCACCAGCAGCAGGACTTACAGGGGACCCTGTTAAAAGAGCCAGAAGCGGTTGGCCAGCGGGCCATAGAGCTCCCCCCAACGTTTGGGTTGCTCCATCTCTGAACTGCCCTGAGATATCTGGGTATAGAGTGGTATATAAAGGAGGAGGAGGAGGAGGAGGAGGAGGAGGAGGAGGAGGAGGAGGAGGAGGAGGAGGAGGAGGAGGAGGAGGAGGAGGAGGAGGAGTGTTTTGCTATGGACCCTTCCTCCCATGCATACCCTGTCATGCCTCGGTTCCCCACCGGGGGCTGAGAGGGATACACGCCCAATGCCTATGCCAAGGTTTACCTACATCTGAAATTAATAAGGTTGTGGCCTTTTAATCCCATTACAGTTGCCATGTCTATTCATTCTTCCCACCAGTCAGCTAGGCTCCCTGGGGACAGGGACTCCGTGGCTGGGCACACAACTAGTCCTCCAATCACAGCCATAGACATTGTTGGTTAATGGAGTCAAAGGCAAATGAGAGTGAGACCAATTAATACAGCACCCAGGCTGTTGTTGTTTTTTGGTTTGTTGCTAAAACACTTTTGAATAAGATAAGGAAAAACAACACATTGATCAAATGTGCTATATCTACTGTGGAAACCAGCTACAGATAGGACTTGCCTCTCTATGATCCATTTGCTTTCTTCCATATTGCAGGTTTGACATTTTCTTGCTCAGCTTCAGGACAACCCCCTCCCCCTCACACCTGGCCTCATCCCGTACATAATATAGTTTTGAATATAACAGCCTCTGACAGTGGCCGTTGGTGCTCACAGGACCTGGTGAGGCTGGCAGAAGGTCATGAAGGAGTGACCAAAGAGCAATGTAGCTGTGATAAGTATGTACAGGGTAGCAAACTGATTGGGTGAATCTTAAAAGTGCTACATAGGACTGCTAACAAGAAACCCAATAAATTTCCAGACCTATAAGGAAAGATTATCCCCTTCACCCAGCTTATTGACTTCTACATCTTTTTTCCAAAATGTGTAAAGGGGTCTAGAGATATTAAGTGGACTACAACCCAAGAGACCAAGGTCATGAAACTCAATGTCCATTGGACTCAGCCATGAAACTCAATGAGTGGTTTTGGGCCAGTCACATTCTCTCGGTCTAATGTACATTGCTGTGAGGGTATGATTGATTGATTGATTTAGTTAGTTAGTTAGTTGATAACGTTTGCATATTTGACCATGATGTGCAAACTGGACATTAGGATTACCTGTATTAAAAGCTCATACCAATGGCAAACTTAGTTGGTCTCTAAGGTGCTTCTGGAAGGAATTTTTTTTTATTTTGTTGCATATGTGGTTAGAGTGTGGAATTACAACTAGTTACTGGATACTGGATACAGAGAGCATGGTCTATGACAGGGATGTCCAACACGCCGATTGTGATCTACTGGTCGATCCCTGCAATGTGTTTGTAGATCGCGGTGGATTGCTGGCCCCCTTCTGGCCCTTGTTGCAGAAGGGAAGCCGGAGCTTAGAAACTGAGGCTGTTATATGGCCAGCAATTGTAATGTTAGTGGCTGCTTCCGTTCCTCCCCCAAATAGGGGACTTTCCCACTCCTTCAGAAGAGCTGCAAAAAAGTCAGTGAATTCCCATATGTTTTATTTTGAAATCATTAAGATAATAATTTAGTTTCCTGTTAATTATGTTAGCCTGAAAGTAACTGCAAGGGTTTTTGACAGCAGTATCTCTTAAAGTGGGGAATGGCACTATTTAGTGGGAAGAAATCCCAATAGACTGAGCCAGAGGTGGATCCTAAGAACTCCAGAGGTAGAGGCAGTCTCCAGGGTGACTGATGGGAAGATGGAATATGGCAAGGGAAATGTTTCTAGCAATGAATATTATCAAAATAAGAGAAGGAAGATTGCAACATCATAGATTTTTTAATCAAAAATAAGTTTTGTAATTTAGAATGGTCACAATCAAAATGTCTGATTCTGTCTGAGGAACACTACAGTAAAACTGAAAATTCTGATGGGAAATTTACACATTTTTCAACACTTTTTCTTTTTAGAATGAATATTTGTTACATTTGATTGTTCTATATAGGCAACCCCCATTAAGTGGGGGTTACATTCCAAGGCACTGCACGTTTAAGTGAAGTAATGTGTATTTGAAACACCTCGTTGCACCCCTTTCTGTGACATTTTTAGGTCACTTCTGGGTTCAGTGTGATGCACTTTTGTGCAATTGCACACATATTGAAAATCTGTAAATGGCAGGTTGGCTGTATTTATGTCAGTTGTAAGTGGAATAAACAATTTTAAAAATAGGGTGAAATGACGATGAATGACATGGAGAATTTTGTGGGGAAACCTGGGGGAGGGATTCTGTATCACAGAATTAGGAGCACGGTAAACTGTCTTCAGATAGGGTATCATTCCTGCCACTGTCTGGAGATGCTAGGGTTAAATTGAGAACCTTCTGCATCCAAATCAGACGATCCATCTCTGGAGATGTCAGGGATTATCAACATGCAAAGCAGATGTTCTACCAAAAGCTTATAGTGCAAGGTAAAAAATTGCAGAGCCAAATATTAACACATCGAAACGGCAATAGTCTGAATGAGAATATTTGTCCATTTAGCTCTGTAATGCCTACAATGGCTTTCAGTGGCTCTCTAATGCTTGAGACAGGAAACAATTCCTTCCCATGCCTTTTGAATTCAAATGATTTATTTTATCAAATGTTATAATTCTGGGTTAAATCAATTGCATATTAAAACATTCGCACATTGAAGGGTATAGAATTGCAGTTTTATAGAACTCTAAATAGAGTTTTAGAAGTCCCCAAATCTAAGAGTTTCCACAATGCAGTCTTGATTTCTTTGTTTCTCATGCTGTAGATGAATGGATTCAGTGTGGGAGGAATTATGGTATATATTCCAGCAAAAGCAATATCAAGATCAGAAGAAGCGTCATTTGGAGGCTTTGCATAAGCAAAGATCCCAGTGAATATAAGCACAGATACAACCGTGAGGTGGGGAAGGCAAGTGGAGAGGAGCTTTTTCTGACCCTGAACAGAAGGGATTCTGAGCACTGCGGAAAATATCTGCATGTATGTTATGATAATGAATATGAAACAACCTGTTCCTATACTAAAGGTTAGAACAAGAAGCCCAACCTCAACTAAGTAAAAGTCAGAGCAGGAGAGCTTCAGTAATTTTGGGATTTCACAGAAGAACTGATTGACATCATTAGAACAGAAGGTGTTGGCAAAGGTGCTGCCAGCATGCAATATGGCCGCAAAAAGGCCTACAACCCACCCAATGGCTACCATCTGTAGGCAGGCTCCTTTGTGCATAATGGTCTCATAGTGGAGTGGGTTGCAAATAGCAACATAGCGATCATGTGCCATGATAGTTAGCAGAGCAAAATCTGATGTTCCAAATAAATATAAAAAGAAAACTTGAGCAACGCATCCAAAATATGAAATATACCTGCTGCCTGAGAGGGAAATAGCCATTGATTTGGGTACCATGACGGAAATTGTTCCAACATCCAGCATAGCCAAATTCAGTAGAAAGAAGTACATGGGTGTGTGAAGGTGGTGATCAAGGAGAATTGCAGCAACAATGAGGAGATTCCCTATGATTGCTATCATGTATAATGCTAGGAACACAAAGAAGTGTAAGATCTGTAGTTCTCGAATCTCTGAGAATCCCAACAGCAGAAAAGTAAGATTGTGCATTTTGTTTATAGGGCTTATTAACATGCTACCTGTAAAAGGAAGAAGATAAGGATTGTTAGGGTACAAATGTTGATTTACTGGATAGATTTAAGCACAGTGCCTTTTATCTAACAATCAAATCTAGTGGTATTTTTTGCTTAATTAATTAATGGGCAAATGTTGTGATAGCCCTTTCCCCCCCCCTCCCTCGGTTTTAGAACCATAGAACAATAGAATTGTAGAGTTGGAAGGGACCCCAACCCCCTGCAATGCAATTATCTTTTACCCAACATGGAGCTCAAACCCATGACCGAAGTTAAGAGTCTCAAGGTCTACCAACTGAGCTATCCCTGCATGGATATTGTCCTGAGAGTATCTGTGTCCATTCATTTATTATTATTATTATTATTATTATTATTATTATTATTATTATTATTTACCGCTTTATAGTTTAAAGAAAAAATCTCAGAGTGGTGTACAGCACATTAAACATCAAATAAAACAATCAAGAATAAAATATTTTTAAAGAATGTTAAATATAAAGTATATCTTCAAGGCAACATGATTAACAGGAAACTAAAATCTTAAAGCTTTAAAAATAAAACATTGCAAAAGGAAGTCAACCACAGAATACATATCAGTATTTAACACAAACCAAGTTAAAAAAAACTTAAACATTTCAAAAGAAAACATTGCTAAATGATGTCAAATATAAAATGCACCTTTAAAACAACATAATTAACAAGAGAATAAAACATTATCATAGGCATAGAACATATCTGCTGCTGTTGCTGCCGGTCCTGCCTCTACATCTCTACATCTGCCTCTACATCTCTCAAATGTGTGCAGAATGGTGTGAGATTATCCCCCTCCACGCTTTGCTTACAGTTATGCATTCAATGGAACATCAGAAAGGCAAACCTATGTTCACACACGAAAGCTCATACCTATGACAAACTTAGTTGGTCTCTAAGGTGCTGCTGGATGGGATGCTTTTTATTTTTATTTATTTTGTTTCGACTACCTCAGACCAACACAGCCACCTACCTGTAAATATGGTTAAAGAAGAACACTGGTTGAAAGGTAATTCTGCAGAGGGGGAGAATCTGCATTCTCCATGAATCTTAACTTACCTTGCACGCCATTTCTAAGAATAAGGTGGAGTAATCCACCTCCCCCATTGTCCTCATTGGGATAGACGGAAAACAGTGCAACTGGGCAACCGTAGGTTTCTTTCTAAAACTTATGCAACAGAGTGCAGCATAGGAAATGACAACACATCAGCCACCTGCCTCCATGATGCAGAGAGATGTCACCTTCCTCCAACCCTGCCCACAAACTGATTTGGATGCACTGGCTCCAGTTTCCATCCTCAGATACACTATATCATTTTTACAGCAAGTTTCATGGGGGGGGGGGAGAGAGAGAGAGAGAGAGAGAGAGATTTGTACCATTTTTGCTCAGACCTACACAGGAGTACCATTTTTGCTCAGACCTACACAGGACTGTAACTCAGATCATCAGCTTCTTATAGCAAAATTCCAGCTTAAACTGAAGAAAGTAGGAAAAACCACTGGGCCAGTAAGATACAATCTGAATCAAATCCCTTATGAATACACAGTGGAAGTGAGGAACAGGTTTAAGGATTTAGATTTGGTGGACAGAGTGCCTGAAGAACTATGGATGGAGGCTCGTAACATTATACAGGAGGCAGCAACGAAAACCATCCCAAGGAAAAGGAAATGCAAGAAGGCAAAATGGCTGTCCAACGAGGCCTTACGAATAGCGGAGGAGAGGAGGCAAGCAAAATGCAAGGGAGATAGGGAAAGATACAGGAAACTGAATGCAGATTTCCAAAAAACAGCAAGGAGAGATAAGAGGGTCTTCTTAAATGAGCAATGCAAAGAAATAGAGGAAAACAATAGAATGGGGAAAACCAGAGATCTGTTCAAGAAAATTGGAGATATGAAAGGAACATTTCGTACAAAGATTACCATAATCAAGGACAAAAGTGGTAAGGACCTAACAGAAGCAGAAGACATCAAGAAGAGATGGCAAGAATACACAGAGGAATTATACCAGAAAGATATGGAGGTCTCGTACACCCCAGGTAGTGTGTTTGCTGACCTTGAGCCAGACATCTTGGAGAGTGAAGTCAAATGGGCCTTAGAAAGCACTGCTAATAACAAAGCCAGTGGAAGTGATGATATTCCAGCTGAACTATTTAAAATTTTAAAAGATGATGCTGTTAAGGTGCTACACCCAATATGCCAGCAAGTTTGGAAAACTCAGCAATGGCCAGAGGATTGGAGAAGATCAGTTTACGTCCCAATTCCAAAGAAGGGCAGTGCCAAAGAATGCTCCAACTACCGCACAATTGCGCTCATTTCACACGCTAGCAAGGTTATGCTTAAAATTCTACAAGGCAGGCTTAGGCAGTATGTGGACCGAGAACTCCCAGAAGTGCAAGCTGGATTTCGAAAGGGCAGAGGAACCAGAGACCAAATAGCAAACATGCGCTGGATTATGGAGAAAGCTAGAGAGTTCCAGAAAAACGTCTACTTCTGCTTCATTGACTATGCAAAAGCCTTTGACTGTGTCGACCACAGCAAACTATGGCAAGTTCTTAAAGAAATGGGAGTGCCTGATCACCTCATCTGTCTCCTGAGAAATCTCTATGTGGGACAAGAAGCTATAGTTAGAACTGGATATGGAACAACTGATTGGTTCAAAATTGGGAAAGCAGTACGACAAGGTTGTATATTGTCTCCCTGCTTATTTAACTTATATGCAGAATTCATCATGCGAAAGGCTGGACTAGATGAATCCCAAGCAGGAATTAAGATTGCCGGAAGAAATATCAACAACCTCAGATATGCAGATGACACAACCTTGATGGCAGAAAGTGAGGAGGAATTAAAGAACCTTTTAATGAGGGTGAAAGAGGAGAGCGCAAAATATGGTCTGAAGCTCAACATCAAAAAAACCAAGATCATGGCCACTGGTCCCATCACCTCCTGGCAAATAGAAGGGGAAGAAATGGAGGCAGTGAGAGATTTTACTTTCTTGGGCTCCTTGATCACTGCAGATGGTGACAGCAGTCACGAAATTAAAAGACCCTTGCTTCTTGGGAGAAAAGCAATGACAAACCTAGACAGCATCTTAAAAAGCAGAGACATCACCTTGCCGACAAAGGTCCGTATAGTTAAAGCTATGGTTTTCCCAGTAGTGATGTATGGAAGTGAGAGCTGGACCATAAAGAAGGCTGATCGCCGAAGAATTGATGCTTTTGAATTATGGTGCTGGAGGAGACTCTTGAGAGTCCCATGGACTGCTAGAAGATCAAACCTATCAATTCTTAAGGAAATCAGCCCTGAGTGCTCCCTGGAAGGACAGATCGTGAAGCTAAGGCTCCAATACTTTGGCCACCTCATGAGAAGAGAAGAATCCTTGGAAAAGACCCTGATGTTGGGAAAGATTGAGGGCACTAGGAGAAGGGGACGACAGAGGACAAGATGGTTGGACAGTGTTCTCGAAGCTACGAACATAAGTTTGACCAAACTACGGGAGGCAGTGCAAGACAGGAGTGCCTGGCGTGCTATGGTCCATGGGGTCACGAAGAGTCGGACACGACTAAACGACTAAACAACAACACACAGGAGTAAGGGAACAGTAGTGCAGGAGGAGGAACAAAACAACTACTCACACCCTTGTTTGATGCATATCACAAGGTGGGCTTCCACATGGCAGTTTATAGTGGACTTGGTGCTGCTCATACTCAGTAAGTTCTCACATCATCCACACAATTTTGTAATCATCAAAATTCCAGCCTATACTTTTTCTTCCTTTAACCTGGATTATCTGCGCTAAGGTCTAAAAAAAATAACTCATTGTGCATCTGCTTTCAATGCTGGTGTGGAAACTCCTAAGCACATTTTTGTTGTGAAGGAAATGAATGGGCTGTTTTTCAGCTGGATGGTGACTTTTCAGTAAGCAGCCTTTATTCCCACAACCCCACTTCAATTGGCTCCTTTCATGAACAGTTTTCCAAAGATATGAAATCGTGAAAATCAATGCTTGGGGCTGCTTGCTCTGATCACAGAGCTGGCTTTGTGCTATGTGATCTGCCCTGGACCTCCTAAGAGCTAGTCTATCACCCTCTTGTGTAGTAAGATTCTGTCCTATTCTCAGTCATTTAGTGGGGGATAGAGTTGGGTTTCAATGTGGTAGGGGATTTCGTTTTGGTTGTTGATGTTACAGGAATAATAAAATATTTATACCATCATTTATAACTTGGTTTATGCACTGCCTTTTTAGCCACAGTTCCCCATTAAATGTGGTGTACCAGAATTCACAAATATGAAACATACTGGGTTGGATCCATATTTAGTCTTGCTTGCAGGAGACCTGCTGAAATCAATGGGTCTATTCCAAATGTCACCAAGTCTGGACCCAGCCTAACAAAATGATGATCCAGTTAGAAGGAAACTAGACATTTTAAAAAGTAGAGCAGTGTAATGATGGCTTCATTGTTTCAAGTATGTATGAGACCCCTTGAAAACTGATAGATGCCCAGAAGACAAAAAAAAATGGCAAACACCTTGAGATTGCATAAATGTAATAGGAAACTACTGAACCCCTTACATCAATTTGAAATACCTTTAATTGGGAGATTCAGTTTCCCCTCCAGCTGTTTTAAGGTAAAATGCCGTTTATATGTGAGAGTCCATGCATCTTCTTTCAATCTTTCTGCGGAACTTACCCCTGAATATGTAGCTGTTTCCCCCATTTAAAAAGATTGCATATGGGCTGGGAGAATTATTTTAAGCCTGTTTTGCCGTCTTGAGATCTTACTCCCCAGAGTAAGCACAACTGATCACACTCCTCAGGTACATGTTGGTAGTGCTTTGGTAGCAGACACAAAGAAATAGCAGATACAACATGTACTTCAGTGCATGAAAAATGATCACACATGTGGTGAAATCCATGGCTAATTTATTTCGCAATATTCAAATACTGTAGCCATTTCTAGATAGAGATAGATTTCCATAGCAATCCATGTTGAATTGTGGTATTGCATTATACATAGGGCTGCCCTTCAGAAGCCTCAGTTAGTGCAGAAACTGACTGCAGTATTTATATCTGAAGTGGTATGAGGGATACTGACACCCCCAACCTTTTTGGAGTCTTAATGCTTTGAAACCCTCCAATGTAGGCTCAAGTTGTATATATGTGTAAATGAAGCATATATCATAAAGACACCACAGTCTCTGTTGTCCCTCATTCCAAAGGAAACGCGAACCCTGGGTAAAATCCTGGAACCCCTGGAATCTCACACCACCCAGAGATTGGGGTGGCAAGCAAAAATATGATAAAATTGATAATTATTTTGGGGACATACATTTTATGCTTTTGAACTTTCATTTTCTCACTAAAGGCATTGGAAATAGTATTTGCTGATACAGTTATATCTAATTGTACTCTACTTGTATCAGTAGCAAGTAAAACACATTGTTTGGGAGGAGATGGGTGAAGAGGATGAATAAATGGCAATGAATAGTATGAAGAATAAGGTGAATAAATTGTAAGACTATTTGCATTGCAGAGTGAGGATCACAGGAAGTTACTTTACACTGAATCAGCCCATTGGTCCATTTAACTCAGTATTGTTGACACTGATTGGTAGTGGCTTCCTATAGCTTCAGATATGGAATCTTTCATTCCTCTACCTGAAGATGCCAGGGAACTTCTACAGCAGGAACTTCCTACATGCAAAGCAAATGTCCACCCAAGGTTCTAGTGCTAGGTTAAAAATTGTATACCCAAAGATTCACATTGAATATACAATCCCATTTTTAAAAATCTCAAAATACATTTTTAGATGAATGCCGATAATCTAAGAGTTTCCACATAGCAGTTTTTATTTCTTTGTTTCTCATACTGTAGATGAATGGATTCAGTGTGGGAGGAATGATGGTATAGACCACAGCAAAAGCTATGTCCACATTAGAAGCAGCATCTGTGGGGGGCTTTGCATAAGCAAATACTCCAGTGAACATAAACACAGAGACAACCATGAGGTGGGGAAGGCAAGTAGAAAGGGCCTTTTTCTGACCATGAACAGAAGGGATTCTACGCACTGTAGAAAAGATTTGAACGTATGTTATGATGATGAAAATGAAACAACCAAGCCCTATACTCCATCCTAGCACAAGAAACCCAACTTCAACTAAGTAAAAGTCTGTGCAGGAAAGCTTCAGTAACCTTGGGATTTCACAGAAGAATTGATTGACAGCATTTGAACAGAAGGTATTTGCAAAGGTGCAACCAGCATGTAAAGTGGCATTAAGGAGGCTGATAATCCATACAATGGCTACCATCCGCATACAGGCTCCTCTGTTCATAATTAACTCATATTGGAGTAGGTTGCAAATAGCAACGTAGCGGTCATGTGCCATTATAGTTAGGAGGGCAAGATCTGATGTTCCAAAAAAATATGAAAAAAGACTTGAGCAACGCATCCAGAATAAGTCATGAACCTGCTGTTTAAAAGGGAAACGGCCATCGATTTGGGTACCATGACAGAAATTGTTCCAAGGTCCATCATGGCCAAATTCATGAGAAAGAAGTACATGGGGGTGTGGAGGTGATGATCGCAGACAACTACTACAATAATGAGAAAATTCCCCATTATTGCCATCAAGTACAACACCAGGTAAACAACGAAATGCAAGATCTGTAGTTCTCTGATGTCTGAGAATCCCAACAGCAGAAATGTAGACATGGAGGTAAGATTGGACATTTTATTCACAGGACGTCTTCACACATTACGATAACTGTACAAGGAAGAAGATAGGATTGTTTGCGTACCAATATTGATCAACCAGCTTAATTTAAACACAGTTCCTTTAAACAATCAAATCCACCATACATTCTATGCTTTCCTTCTCAGTATTGTCACTGAAAATTCACTGCCCACACATTCCCATCCCCACCCCCTTGCACCTATTTCAAATGTGTCCATGATGTGGGGAAGCATAGCCTTCAAGTGTCGCAATTTTCCCAGGACACTCCTGGAATTACAGAAGCCATTTTGGCTTCTCGTTTTATCCAGGATTGTCCTAATTCCTCCCGCCAATCACTGATTTGCAACTTGCATTGTGAGCTTCTTGCAGAGCAGTTTTGTTTACACAGAATGATCTGCATGTCCTTGCATGTGACCTGTACAATATTAAGAGTCTGCTCCTGAGTCTGGCAGTGGCTTGCAGCAGCACCTGGGTAAGAACTGGAACTGGAGGTCATATAAACTGTCTGTTATCACTATGCACACATGCACATGCTTTTAATTTGGGATAATTTGCAGCAGGCCTGCACAAGTTGGGTAACCTCAGTAAATTGAAGACAGCACACGTAGTATGAACAGAGGCTCCCTAAAAGTTTTGTAGGCCAGTTTCTGCTTGGGACTGCAAAAATAAGGGGTGGGAAACTCAAATATTTCACTGTTAATTTTCTGGCTTATTATATCCATGAGCTCATACCCTCCCTTCCTATTGACTTGTGGCTTGTCCTATGTGTACAGGCATTTAGGCAAGCAGTGAAGACAGTTGTGTTTAATGCTACCTTTAACTGAGATCATTATTGGGTTTTACTTCTTCTTAAAGTATGTTGTATGTTTGTTCATGTACCAGTAGGCCCCTATCAATACCGACAAACGTATTTACGCCAAAAGAATTCATATAGGAGAAAAAAACAGGGGTGATCTATTAGCATTATTTGAAAATAATCCAGCTATTCTTGAACCTTTGATTAACCAAAACCTGCCTCTAGTGCAAGACATTGATTATTATTACAACACTATCCAGGAATTATTTGCTCCCTTTATAAACCGCCAACTTAGCAATAAACCCTTAAACAAATATAATTGGTTTGACAAAGACTGCATCAAATATAAGAAACAACTCAGAACTTGTTTAAAGAAAGCCTCTATTATTAATTTTCAAGATATTTGGAATACTTATTTTGAAATGAAAAATGATTTCAAGAACATGCTACTGGGGGAAAAAATCCATGTTTGCGCAAGCCAAATGGGCCAAAATTGTGGCAGCATTAGAAATTAAAGATTCAAAAACTTTTTGGTCACTCCTTTCAATAAAAACTACTACTGAATTCCCCAACATAAAGGATGAAGCCTCCATCACGTATTTTCATAGCTGCCAAGTTTTCGCTTTTCTCGCAAGGAAGCCTATTCAGCATAAGGGAAAATCCCTGTAAAAAAGGGATAACTTGGCAGCTATGCGTATTTTACTTCCATCTTTTATGATCACCAAGCTTCTTCAAAGAACCTGGAATCACTTGTGCCAAGAACTAACCAACTTCAAATTACTGTCGAAGAGATGAAAAGGATAATCCTCTCCTTTAAGCAAGGAAAATCCCCTGGTATGGATGGCATTTCAATAGACGTGCTGAAACTAAACTTAGAATGGTGGGCCATCACTCTTGTCCCACTTTTCAATTCTATTTACTGCACAGGCCTTGTACCCAAATCATGGAATAACTCAATAGTGGTTCTGATCTTTAAAAAAGGCGATAAGAACTCCCAAGAGAATTACAGGCCTATCAGCCTGTTACCATGTATAAGTAAAATCTAAGCCGAATCCCTCCTTATCAAATTGGATCAATGGATGTCAACTAAAGGTCTGCCTGGCAAGGAACAAGTTGGATTTAAGACAGGCTCTTCAACCCTCGACCATTGCCTAGTCCTAAGCCATCTAGTAGACAAATACGTCGTGGGGAGTTCCGATTCCGCCTGCAGGAATGGCTGACCCTTGTTCCATCCCTCCGACCTTCATGAGGAATTCGGCGGTTGCTAGGGGAGTAAATGGCAGCCCCCTTACCTCTCCGGGAGTTACGGAGAGGGGCTGCGGGCCCGCGATGCCCCCAAACCCACTCCGACTATTCAAGGGGTGGGGGGGCTTGGGCCGAGAGCACTCATGGGGAGTCGGAACTCCCGGACGCTAACCTGCATGGCGGGATCTCCATGATTAAAGAAGATAATCAGGTTTAAATTCATGGACATGCTTCAGAAGGAGGGGCAGAAGCTCTGTTTACTGCCAAGGATTTTGCGCTGCTGAGGGTGAGAAGTCGAGGCTGTATTTTACCTGGAAGAAAGATTGATGGGGACAGAACGAGAAGGGAAGTGAGCTTTTTTATTTTTTTTCATATGCTCTACAAGTTACTTCATACCTTCCCGGACGCGATGTCCTTGCTTGTTTGGAACAAACGAGAAATAAAGGATACCTGTGTGAGTAATGAATTTTATAAACTATTGATATTGAGCATATTTTTTGAAGTTGTAAAACTGCTGAAGAGAGAAGCCCCCCTCCAACTGGATAGTCGGAGTGCCTGGAAAGCGTCCGGTGGATTTATGGGGTGTGACGCACTTTGAATTTGAACAGCGATCTGAAGCTAAGTTCAGCTATAGGGCAAGGAGAGCCACAAATTTATCAAGAGTTTATGCATAATGTGACGGCGGTGTCTTTTGCCTGGAAAAGCTGTAAATTTTACAAAGATCGTTAGTCTAAAAAAGTTTTGAGAAGAAGCGAAAGTGATCTGAGCTTTCTAAGATGGCGCTGCTCCGTGTTGAAAGACCGACGCAACAGGGGACACTCCAGATGAAGAAGATTTATGGGGAGGCCGGACTGATTAAAACTCACACAGGAGAAAGAATATATGTGAAATCTCGTTTGATACTTATCTCAGCAGCTGTGGAAAAATCGGATGAAAGAAGAAAATATCTTAGTGACTGTTGGGGAAAGATCGGGATTATTATGGACTTTGAGTGACGATTTGGACTTCAGAAAAAGACGGCAGTGGACAGTTGCGAGGAACCCCCAATTTTTGAAGCATGGGAACTCCGAAAATTTTATATGATTTGGCATAACATTTGGTTTAATTGATATGTATTTGTATAATTTGAAATAATGGATGTGATATAATTGTGTTTTAATTGGAAAATTAATAAAAATAGATTTAAAAAAGACAAATACGTCGTGAGAAATAAGCGAAGACTCTTTGTGGCATTTGTAGACTTAAAAAGTGCTTTTGACACTATCGATCGTAACAAACTGTGGACTAAAATGAAACACCTTGGCATAGACCAGAATCTACTTGCCCTGATTCAAAGCCTACATTCTAATAACCAAATATATGTTAAAGTCTCAAAAGACGGTAGACTTGCTGGTCCAATCTTGAATAATCGAGGAGTTAGGCAAGGATGTGTCCTCGCCCCTACCCTATTTAACCTATTTTTATCCGATTTACCAATCTTTCTTCAGAATGTAACTTCTCATATTCCTCATTTAAATAATATTCCAGTTTTTCTTTTGCTATATGCAGATGATACAGTAATTATTTCACTTTCTGCGCTGGGTTTTAAAAAATTACTTAAGAGTTTTTCAAACTATTGCTTCTCTAATAGTCTAAAAATCAATTACGGGAAGACCAAAATTATGCAGTTTAAAAAGAGAGGAAACCCAAAAGACTATGTAATTAGTGGACATCTAATACAGGAAGTGAAGCAGATTAATTATCTGGGGATTCTATTTAAAAATAACATGAACTGGAATGCACATATCTCTGTGGCAATAGCCAAGGCCAAAGGGACAGCCCATCATATCAAATCTCATTTTTTCTCCCCTGAAGGAAATAGATATATTCCAGCGGCATTGCAAGTAATTGATATGAAACTTTGCCCACAACTTTTATATGGCGCCCCACTATGGATTTCAGGTGACCTCAAGAAGTTGGACAAATTCCATGCATCCCTCTTGAGGTCATTATTTGGACTTACAAACTCTGTTAAATATGAGTCAATATGCTGCGAGCTAGGAATACTACCTCTATCAATAAGAGCATGGCTGAGGACTTTGAAATACTGGATCTTCCTTCATAATAGAGCCCTATCTCCTAACTCTCTCCTTTACGACCTTCTAAGTGATAATATAAGCTATAACCTATCACTGACTTGCAGGAGAAAGTTGAACTCAATAGGACTAAAGATAACTGATTTTGAAAACGTTGACCCCAAAGACGTCTGGAAAATTATTAGAAAGACTCTTATAGGGAAAAGCACTCTCTACTTACTTGAGATGGCGGGGCGCAGCACCTGCTCCCCATTACACCTGAACCTCCCAATGTGTAGAGACTTTAAAGGGGGATATATGGCAAACTTGAAGAGTCAGGAATGGTGCAGGCTCTTCATGTTGGCTAGATTCAACGTGTTCCCCTCTATGGAGACAGAAGGAAGATATCTAGCTCTCCCAAAAGCTGAACGTTTATGTAAATGCGGGAAGAATGAACCAGATACATTGGACCACATTTTCTTTTCCTGTAATTGCGGTATTAATGCGA
This sequence comes from Zootoca vivipara, assembly GCF_965207765.1. Classification (NCBI taxonomy): domain Eukaryota; kingdom Metazoa; phylum Chordata; class Lepidosauria; order Squamata; family Lacertidae; genus Zootoca; species Zootoca vivipara. The sequence goes on from NC_142595.1 coordinate 30,219,327, forward strand.
GAAGACGATTGCTGGATGCTTTGCAGGTGGATGCATCGATCGCAGCAATGCCAACTATTCAGGGGTTATTGTCAGATAATAATGATGGAGTTACTTTAGTGGTGGCTGAGTTTTTGTGCTCGGTTCACGCAGAGAGATTGGACCACTGTGGAGAGGACCAGGGGATGCTAATTGAAAATTGATATATTGTTCTAAAATATTAATTCAATTAATATGTATTTTATTTCATGAAGTTTATAATGCGAATGTTTTATTCATAACTTTGTTCTGAAGCTTCTGAATTTGTCATGCCTAATAAAGGTTATTGATGATGAACTTTTAGAGGTAGCTATTATACCTTTATATCTTGCCTTGCTCTTGTTTGCAGGTCATATTTTGAGGGCATGGTCCTAAACACCTTCTAAGAAGACAATAAATTAATAGAGGGAAGGGCACCTTGTACACACAGTCCTAACCTCCCGAGCTCACTGCCACTTCCCCAACCCCCAGCATTTGCTGCCTGAGGTGGTCACTTAGGGTTGCCAGACTCAATAGAGGACAGGACCTCTGTGCCTTTAATTGCCCTGCTCTCTTTTGAGTCTGGAAATCTTAAAGAGAAACCAGCAGACCCTTTGCTTGGAAATTAAACACACACACACCCCACACAAAGTTTAATGGTTGAAAGACATGATGTATGTTTTTGTTTCAGTAATGTAGGTTGGGATACAAAATGTATTACTTAGCTAATAATTAATTATGGATGCAAAAGTATTCCTTTTGCAATTATTTATTGTTGATTGCCATGATGTAGAATGTTGCATTTAACTAAAAAAAAACACAACCCTGTATACTTTGTTTCTAAATTTGTGGGTACAGGGAAGTTTTTCACATGCCCAAAACTGTAGATCAACCCTTGGCTGTCCTAAGGGGATCAGGTACCTAAAACCCATAAGGAAAATCAAAGCTATTCAGCAGTTCCAACATACATATGTAACTTTTAACTTGGAACATCAATAAACTTTGGCTAGAATTGGAGTTATGTGCTATGTCTGACAAGAGAGTTTTACAGTGAAATACTAAAGAGATTTGTCTGTGAATTCAAAAGATCAAAAGATATAAACCCCATTTGGTGTACCTGCAGGCCTTCTTAAGAATTGCTGATAGCAAATAGTGACTTGCTATATTGTATTCCTTGGCCTGAATATGATTACTATAATGAATTCTCACCACTTCCCTGGTGGGCATTTGTCGCAGATCCTAACCCTCAGCCTCCTTCTTGGCCAGCCAGACCTGCCTGGTCTCTGGCCAGCGGTGAATTTCCCTTGGTCATGGCAACCATGGGGGTGTTACCTCCCAGTCAAAGGCCAGGTTGAAATGGGCCAATATGGGCCCCAGGTCTTGGGGAGTTCCTTTGCTGGTGTCTGGGCATTGGCCACAGCCATGACCAGCCATGGCAGCAGTCATGCCCCAGTATTGAAAGACTTGCTATCCTGTCTTACTGCTCTGTGCACATGTTGACTTGACCCCATTCTCCCCACCACCTTGAGAGAGTTACAGAGGAGCCAATACAATCAACATAGGGAAGACATGAACACTGGCTCCACATCTGAAACAATTCTTCTCTAAGTACCATCTATTTGGATTACTCAGATCTATACCCACACAGCTGGCTTGCTGTCTATGAGCCACCCACTGTCTTGATATTCTCACAAATTTGGTTTATTTGTTTTTAATATCAAATATCTATACCACTAATTCATATATTATCTTCTGTTTTAAAAAAAAATCATTGAAAAATTACAACATAAATTATACATATAAAACCAAAAAGAAAAAACAAAAAAAACAAAGAAAAACCGTAACATTCACAATACATAACAAAACATACATAGACTTTGACTTCCTTCCACTGTTTTGGGACTTCAAATTTTCAGACTTCTTAATTGTTGTATTATATTTATATTGCTTCTAGCTTTATACTTATTACAACCATTTCTTCATTTCTTTGATCCTGCAGAACTTCACTCATTACATAACGATATTTTTACTCCAGAACAATGTTTTTTTCATATATTATCATAGGATGGCATACAATATATACCATGAAATGTAAAACACCCTATCAAGGACTTGTGTAAACATCAGGCTGGAATTTTCCTACCCATCCACCTTTACTGATCAGTAAACTTGATCTATAATTTAAAATCAGTTGCATTGGAAAATAGAAATGGGGAGGGGAGGGGTGGGGTGGAAGGGAGGGAGGGGGAGTTCTGAGCCCTCCTGGTTTCCCACCCTGCCTCACTCTTAATCTCTCTTCTTTAGGTATCATGTCTAACGCGATATGTGGTGAATTACTGTAGATCTGATCATTGAAACAGTTGCAGATGAAAGATACAATTTTAAAAGTGGGTGAAGAAAAGCAAATGGGTGAATTCCATGAATAATAAGGTGAGAGGGTCACAGAACAATGGCATCACAGGGCCAGCCATTCACAGGAAGAAGTGCATATGCCGTTTTTATAGATGATATAAATATCTATTTATCTATTTTTAGAGGAATGCCCAAAATCTAAGAGTTTCCACAAAGCAGTCTTGATTTCTTTGTTTCTCATGCTATAGATGAATGGATTCAACATGGGAGGAATTACAGTATAGATCACAGCAAAAGCTATATCCAGATCAGAAGAAGCATTCGTGGGAGGCCTTGCATAGGCAAAGAGTGCAGTGCCCATAAACAAAGAGACAACAGTGAGGTGGGGAAGGCAGGTGGAGAGGGCTTTTTTCTGACCATGTACTGAAGGAATTCTGCGCACTGTAGCAAACAGCTGCATGTATGTTATAATAATGAACATGAAGCATCCTAGTCCCAGGCAACACCCTAACACAATAACCCCTACTTCGACAAGGTAGATATCAGAGCAGGAGAGCTTCAGTAATGTTGGAACTTCGCAGAAGAACTGTTGGACGTAATTTGAACAGAAGGTGATTGCAAAAGTGCTACAAGCGTGTAACGTGGCATAGAGAAGACTAGCAATCAACACAATGACGGTTATCTGAATACAAGCTCCTTTGTGCATAATTGTCTCATACTGTAATGGGTTGCAGATGGCGACATAGCGATCATGTGCCATTACTGTTAGAATGGCAAAATCTGCTGCTACAAAGAACATATAGAAGAAAACCTGGGCCACACACCCAGAGTAAGAAATAGACCTGCTGTTCATGATGGAATTGGCTAATGATTTGGGCATTATGATAGAAGCAGAGCCCATGTCCATCATTGCCAAATTAGTCAGAAAAAAGTACATTGGTGTATGGAGGTGATGGTCTAGCACTATTGCAGCAATAATGAGAAGATTCCCAGTCATGGTGGTCAAGTACAATCCTAGGAACAGAAAGAAATGTAAGATCTGTAGTTCTCGTACATCTGAGAATTCCCACAGCAGAAATGTAGGCATGGAAGTAAGATTGCTCATTTTTTTCTTCAGTATTTGCATTCTCTCTGTTGGAGGAAGACGCTAAAAAGTGTTAATACTGATTAATGAGATTTATATTATATTATATTATATTATATTATATTATATTATATTATTTATACCCCACCCATCCGGCTAGGTTTCCCCAGCCACTCTGGGAGGCTCCCAACAGATTAAAAACAGAATAAAGCATCAAACATTTTTTTTAATGCTTCCTGAAATTTCATTATATATTCCACATTATTTTGCTAATCAAGTAGTGTAAAAACAATTGAGATTAAATATTATGCCAAAATAGCCCATTTGTAAATTGAAGCTTGCATATCTGTTATTATATAAAGTATCTAAAGTATCTCAAACACTGACTTCACTCCAAAATTTATATATTAACTCATATTTTCTATTTCTGTTCAGTCTGCATCCTTGGGGAACTCTAAGTAATCTTACAGTAACATGAAGCTATCTGGGGGCTTTTTAACTGCTTCCTTTAGTTACCTTGCCCCACAAAGGAAGCTGCTATTCATGTCACTTGGAAAGCTGACCCATGTCCTGCGGCCTAATTCAAACCCTCATCTGCTATAGTAATCTTTGAAGAGATAAGCATGATATTAAACATATAATTTTATAAGGCATTTAGATAGCCTATCACTTGAAGAAGACAGTGTTGGACTGGCAGCTCCCAAACCTGAAACCATCTGTCAATATATATTTGGAAATGTCAGGTATTGAAATTGGAAACTATAACATACTCCTATCCTGAGGTAAAGGTACTCTTGGTTTTTCAAAACTAAGTAATAGAGTATACATGTGTTTGCGAATAAGACAGAATTCTAAGGCAACAGCCTATTTTGAATGTAGTCTGCTACTAATAAATAGTAAATTGAATGCATTATATTGACATAAAACATGGGTGGGCAAACTAAGGCCTGGGGGCTGCACCTGGCCCAATCACCTTATAAATCTGGCCCGCGGACCGTCCGGGAATCAGTGTGTTTTTACAGGAGTAGAATGTGTCCTTTTAATTAAAATGCATCTCTGGGTTATTTGTGGTCCCTGCCTGGTGTTTTTACATGAATAGAATGTGCCCTTTTATTTAAAATGCATCTCTGGGTTATTTGTGGGGCATAGGAATTCATTCAATTTTCTTTTATTTTCAAAATATAGTCCGTCCCCCCACAAGGTCTGAGGGACAGTGGACCGGCCCCCTGCTGAAAATGTTTGCTGACCCCTGACATAAAATCTCCTGATGAATTTCACAAGCCAGTAGTGCTACTGTTTGTGCCAATCTATGTCTCTAATACTTCAGTGGGTGATAATGATATGGTGTGGATTTGTGTCCCCATGAAATGTAACACAAATCTAGTTCTACCAGCATGAATTTTCATGTCATCACTCTTTTATTCTTCTGACATGGGGGGAAAAACCTACTGCAAATTATCCAGTTACTTTGGGGCGTGGGGGTGGGGGTGGGGAGAGAGAGCTGTGGCCTTGAATGGGATCTTTCTTCTAGCACACAGACTGAATGGAACTGAACACAGCCCAGTTCCATCATACACGCATCACAAACGGACCACACAGTTGAATTATACAATATAGCTCCATCAGCTACATCTATTTGCCTTTAGAACTTTAATTAGGACTCTGTTTAACATACCAGGTGGTCATTGTTCATTTTAAAGTTGAGCACTCTAATAAGGACTTGTATTAGCATTCAAGAGTATGTAAGACCCCTTTAAAATTGATAGATGAGAAGAAAATAAAATGCTGATAGACACATCTAGATTACATCATAGTAAAAGGAAACTACCAAACCACCTTAAATTGTTTTTAAATACCTTTGATGATAAGATTCAATTTCCTCTCCAGCTACTTTAGGGTATGATATGATAAAGATGTCAGAATCCAAGCATCTTCTCAACCAAGCTCTTTCAGCCTTCTTGCAGCACTTGCCACAGGACATGTAACTGTTCTCCCCGCCTTTAAATAGACTGCATATATGAGGATAATAGTCACTAAATTAGCACCAGTAGACATGGGAAGAATCATTCTTTTAAATCTTATTTGTCATCTTGGGATCTTACTCCCAAGAGTCCAGCACAGCTGATCTGAAAACATTGTTGAAAGTTACTGCTTCTAATTTCACAGAATAGGAGGAGGAGGAGGAGTGTTTTGCTATGGACCCTTCCTCCCATGCATACCCTATCATGCCTCGGTTTCCCACCAGGGGCTGAGAGGGATACATGCCTATGCCAAGGTCTGAAATTAATAAAGTTGTGGCCTTTTAATCCCATTACAGTTGCCATGTCTATTCATTCTTCCCACCAGTCAGCTAGGCTCCCTGGGGACAGGGACTCCGTGGCTGGGCACACAACTAGTCCTCCAATCACAGCCATAGACATTGTTGGTTAATGGAGTCAAAGGCAAATGAGAGTGAGACCAATTAATACAGCACCCAGGTTGTTGCTGTTTTTTGGTTTGTTGCTAAAACACTTTTGAATAAGATAAGGAAAAACAACACAATGATCAAATGTGCTATATCTACTGTGGAAACCAGCTACAGATAGGACTTGCCTCTCTATGATCCATTTGCTTTCTTCCATATTGCAGGTTTGACATTTTCTTGCTCAGCTTCAGGACAACCCCCTCCCCCTCACACCTGGCCTCATCCCGTACATAATATAGTTTTGAATATAACAGCCTCTGACAGTGGCCGTTGGTGCTCACAGGACCTGGTGAGGCTGGCAGAAGGTCATGAAGGAGTGACCAAAGAGCAATGTAGCTGTGATAAGTATGTACAGGGTAGCAAACTGAATGGGTGAATCTTAAAAGTGCTACATAGGACTGCTAACAAGAAACCCAATAAATTTCCAGACCTATAAGGAAAGATTATCCCCTTCACCCAGCTTATTGACTTCTACATCTTTTTTCCAAAATGTGTAAAGGGGTCTAGAGATATTAAGTGGACTACAACCCAAGAGACCAAGGTCATGAAACTCAATGTCCATTGGACTCAGCCATGAAACTCAATGAGTGGTTTTGGGCCAGTCACATTCTCTCGGTCTAATGTACATTGCTGTGAGGGTATGATTGATTGATTGATTTAGTTAGTTAGTTAGTTGATAACGTTTGCATATTTGACCATGATGTGCAAACTGGATATTAGGATTACCTGTATTAAAAGTGCTGGAAAAAATGCAAAGGTGAGAGTGTGTGTGAACGGGAAGTGGGGGCAGAATATCACATTCCATGATGGATTCTTTCATGGAAGAATGAACTATGATAAATTGGTTACATATGTGTCTTGTTACAGGTAGGTAGCCATGCTGGTCTGCCGTAGTAAAAAAATAAAAAAATTCATTCCAGAAGCACCTTAGAGACCAACTGAGTTTGTCATTGGTATGAGCTTCCGTGTGAGCTTTCTTTGGTATCTGAAGAAGTGTGCATGCACACGAAAGCTCATACCAATGGCAAACTTAGTTGGTCTCTAAGGTGCTTCTGGAAGGAATTTTTTTTATTTTGTTGCATATGTGGTTAGAGTGTGGAATTACAACTAGTTACTGGATACTGGATACAGAGAGCATGGTCTATGACAGGGATGTCCAACATGTCGATCATGATCTACTGGTCGATCCCTGCAATGTTGCTGGCCCCCTTCTGGCCCTTGTTGCAGAAGGGAAGCCGGAGCTTAGAACCTGAGGCTGTTATCTGGCCAGCAATTGTAATGTTAGTGGCTGCTTCCGTTCCTCCCCCAAATAGGGGACAGTGAATTCCTATAAAACAGGGCATTTCCCCTCCCTAAAAAAAGCTCAACACTTTGGCCTGAACCCCTAAAAAATGGGGGTAGATCACTGCCAGATTTTAATTTTGAAAGTAGATTGCAGTCTCTTGGGAGTTGGCCACCGCTGGTCTATGATAATATTTCATTATCTTCCTAATTGTGCTGTTTTAAATGTGCATTTTGCATTTGATTTCCTTTGGTAATGTTTTATTTTGAAATCTTTAAGATGATATTTTAGTTTCCTGTTAATTATGTTAGCCTGAAAGTAACTGCAAGGGTTTTTGACAGCAGTATCTCTTAGAGTGGGGAATGGCACTATTTAGTGGGAAGAAATCCCAATAGACTGAGCCAGAGGTGGATCCTAAGAACTCCAGAGGTAGAGGCAGTCTCCAGGGTGACTGATGGGAAGATGGAATATGGCAAGGGAAATGTTTCTAGCAATTAATATTATCAAAGTAAGAGAAGGAAGACTGAAACATCATAGATTTTTTTAATCAAAAGTAAGTTTTGTAATTTAGAATGGTCACAATCAAAATGCCTGGTTCTGTCTACAGTAAAACTGAAAATACTGATGGGAAAATGACACATTTTTCAACACTTTTTCTTTTTAGAATGAATATTTGTTACATTTGATTGTTCTATATAGGCAACCCCCATTAAGTGGGGGTTACATTCCAAGGCACTGCAATTTTAAGTGAAATAATGTGTATTTGAAACACCTCGTTGCACCCCTTTCTGTGACATTTTTAGGTCACTTCTGGGTTCAATGGCAGGTTGGCTGTATTTATGTCAGTTGTAAGTGAAATAAACAATTTTTTAAAAAGGGTGAAATGACAATGAATGACATGGAGAATTTTGTGGGGAAACCCGGGGGAGGGATTCTGTATCACAGAATTAGGAGCACGGTAAATTGTCTTCAGACAGGGTATCATTCCTGCCTCTATCTGGAGTTGCCAGGGTTAAATTGAGAACCTTCTGCATCCACAGCAGATGATCCATCCATGGAGATGTCAGGGATTATCAACATGCAAAGCAGATGTCCTACCAAAAGCTTATAGTGCAAGGTAAAATATTGCAGAGCCAAATATTAACACACCAAAACTGCAATATTCTGAATGAGAATATTTGTCCATTTAGCTCTGTAATGCCTACAATGGCTTTCAGTGGCTCTCTAGTGCTTGAGACAGGAAACAATTCCTTCCCATGCCTTTTGAATTCAAATTATTTATTTTGTCAAATGTTATAATTCTGGGTTAAAACAATTGCATATTAAAACATTCGCACATTGAAGGGTATAGAATTGCAGTTTTATCGAACTCTAAATAGAGTTTTAGAAGGCCCCAAATCTAAGAGTTTCCACAATGCAGTCTTGATTTCTTTGTTTCTCATGCTGTAGATGAATGGATTCAGTGTGGGAGGAATTATGGTATATATTCCAGCAAAAGCAATATCAAGATCAGAAGAAGCGTCATTTGGAGGCTTTGCATAAGCAAAGATCCCAGTGAATATAAGCATAGATACAACCGTGAGGTGGGGAAGGCAAGTGGAGAGGAGTTTTTTCTGACCCTGAACAGAAGGGATTCTGAGCACTGCGGAAAATATCTGCATGTATGTTATGATAATGAATATGAAACAACCTGTTCCTATACTAAAGGTTAGAACAAGAAGCCAAACCTCAACTAAGTAAAAGTCAGAGCAGGAGATCTTCAGTAATTTTGGGATTTCACAGAAGAACTGATTGACATCATTAGAACAGAAGGTGTTGGCAAAGGTGCTGCTAGCATGCAATATGGCTGCAAAAAGGCCTACAACCCACCCAATGGCTACCATCTGTAGGCAAGCTCCTTTGTGCATAATGGTCTCATAGTGGAGTGGGTTGCAAATAGCAACATAGCGATCATGTGCCATGATAGTTAGCAGAGCAAAATCTGATAGTCCAAATAAATATAAAAAGAAAACTTGAGCAACACATCCAAAATATGAAATATACCTGCTGCCTGAGAGGGAAATAGCCATCGATTTGGGTACCATGACGGAAATTGTTCCAACATCCAGCATAGCCAAATTCAGTAGAAAGAAGTACATGGGTGTGTGAAGGTGGTGATCAAGGAGAATTGCAGCAACAATGAGGAGATTCCCTATGATTGCTATCATGTATAATGCTAGGAACACAAAAAAGTGTAAGATCTGTATTTCTCGAATATCTGAGAATCCCAGCAGCAGAAAAGTAAGATTGTGCATTTTGTTCATAGGCCTTATTAACATGCTCCCTGTAAAAGGAAGAATATAAGACTTGTTAGGGTACAAATATTGATTTACCGGATAGATTTAAGCACAGTGCCTTTTATCTAATAATTGCATCTAGTGGAATCTTCTTTGCTTAATTGATTAATGGGCAAATGTTGTGACGGCCCTTTTGCCCCCTCGGTTTTAGAACCATAGAACAATATAATTGTAGAGTTGGAAGGGACCCCAACCTCCTGCAATGCAAGTATCTTTTACCCAACATGGAGCTCAAACCCATGACCAAGGTTAAGAGTCTCAAGGTCTACCAACTGATCTATCCCTGCATGGATATTGTCCTGAGAGTATCTCTGTCCATTCATATATTATTATTATTATTATTATTATTATTATTATTATCCTGAGAAAAAATCTCAGAGTGGTGTACAGCACATCAAACATCAAATAAAACAATCAAGAATAAAACATTTTTAAAGAATGTCAAATATAAAGTATATAGTCAAGGCAACATGATTAACAGGAAACTGAAATATTAGCTTAAAGCTTTCAAAATATAACATTACAAAGGAAGTCAACTACAGAATTTGTTGTTGTTTAGTCGTTTAGTCGTGTCCGACTCTTCGTGACCCCATGGACCATAGCACGCCAGGCACTCCTGTCTTGCACTGCCTCCCGCAGTTTGGTCAAACTCATGTTCGTAGCTTCGAGAACACTGTCCAACCATCTTGTCCTCTGTCGTCCCCTTCTCCTAGTGCCCTCAATCTTTCCCAACATCAGGGTCTTTTCCAAGGATTCTTCTCTTCTCATGAGGTGGCCAAAGTATTGGAGCCTCAGCTTCACGATCTGTCCTTCCAGGGAGCACTCAGGGCTGATTTCCTTAAGAATGGATAGGTTTGATCTTCTTGCAGTCCATGGGACTCTCAAGAGTCTCCTCCAGCACCATAATTCAAAAGCATCAATTCTTCGGCGATCAGCCTTCTTTATGGTCCAACTCTCACTTCCATACATCACTACTGGGAAAACCATAGCTTTAACTATACGGACCTTTGTCGGCAAGGTGATGTCTCTGCTTTTTAAGATGCTGTCTAGGTTTCATGGATCAATGCCTTGTCGTGGCGAAGGGGCTTGAATAACTCAGAGAAGCTATGAGCTATGCCATGCAGGGCCACCCAAGATGGACAGGTCATAGTGGAGAGTTTTGACTAAATGTGATCCACCTGGAGAAGGAACTGGCAAGCCACTCCAGTATCCCTGCCAAGAAAACTCCAACTACAGAATACATATCAGTATTTAACACAAACCAAGTTAACAAAAAAGCTTTAACATTTCAAAAGAAAACATTGCTAAATGAAGTCAAATATAAAATGCACCTTTAAAACAACATAATTAACAAGAGAATAAAACATTATCATAGGCATAGAACATATCTGCTGCTGTTGCTGCCGGTCCTGCCTCTACATCTCTACATCTGCCTCTACATCTCTCAAATGTGTGCAGAATGGTGTGAGATTATCCCCCTCCACGCTTTGCTTACAGTTATGCATTCAATGGAACATCAGAAAGGGAAACCTATGTTCACACATTTATATGTGTGTAAGAGCTCACCACACAGTTGTTGGCCCCAATCATGAAGGGTTCTGATTAAACTACATGCACAAAACTACATGCTTCTTTTCTGATGTTTGGGTTGGACATGCAGATGTCGGGGAGAAGGATGGAAGATATGCACAGAAGTTACTCATTGTAGGGGTGTGGAACAGATGTAGTTTAAAAGGGAGCCCAAAGAAAAAAGTTTGAGAACCACTGCTTTAGTTCAATAGTTCTAATGAAATAATGAATGGCCATGGCTAAAATGGTTAAAGGAGAAACAAAATAAAAAAATTCCTTCCAGCAGCACCTTAGAGACCAACTAAGTTTGTCATTGATCATTGTCATTCAGCAACTTCTCTTTCCAATCTATTTCTGAAATTCTTTTGTAATAAGACAGCTACTTTGATGACATAAATCTGACATCAGGAATCACAAGACAGAGAAACCAGTAGGAGAACACTTCAGTCTCCCAGGGCATTCTATACAAGATCTCAAAGTAGCTGTCTTATTTCAACAGAATTTCAGAAATAGACTGAAAAGAGAAGTTGCTGAACTGCAACTTATTACCAAGCTAAAAACCATGGAGAGACCAGGTCTGAATAAAGACATTGGATTCTTATCTCATTATACATGATAAAGCTATCTTTAGCCATCTCACCCCTTGCTTTTTCCTGTAAGACGATTTGCAGTCGTTAACAGTCGTCAACAGCTATCAGTCAGTCAATCACCCACTCCCACCACAAGGAGGGAGTTATACCCCTCCCCACCCTCTCACCATATATAAGCATCTGGTGACTTCTGTTTCAGTGTATCCGAAGAAGTGTACATGCACACAAAACCTCATACCTATGACAAACTTAGTTGGTCTCTAAGGTGCTGCTGGAAGGGATTTTTTTATTTTGTTTCGACTACGTCAGACAAACACAGCCACCTACCTGTAACTATGGTTAAAGGAGAACACTGGTTCAAAGGTAATTCTGCAGAGGGGGAGAATCTGCATTCTCCATGAAGCCTAACCTACCTTGCAGTCCTTTTCTAAGAATAAGGTGGAGTAATCCACCTCCCCCATTGTCCCCATTGGGATAGACAGAAAACAGTGCAACTGGACAACCCTAGGTTTCTTTCTAAAACTTATGCAACAGAGTGCAGCATAGGAAATGACAACACATCAGCCACCTGCCTCCATGATGCAGAGAGATGTCACCTTCCTCCAACCCTGCCCACAAACTGATTTGGATGCACTGGCTCCAGTTTCCATCCTCAGATACACTATATCATTTTTACAGCAAGTTTCATGGGGGGGGGGGGGAGAGAGAGAGAGAGAGAGAGAGAGAGAGAGAGAGAGAGAGATTTGTACCATTTTTGCTCAGACCTACACAGGAGTAAGGGAACAGTAGTGCAGGAGGAGGAACAAAACAACTACTCACACCCTTGTTTGATGCATATCACAAGGTGGGCTTCCACATGGCAGTTTATAGTGGTCTTGGTGCTGCTCATACTCAGTAAGTTCTCACATCATCCACACAATTTTGTCATCATCAAAATTCCAGCCTATACTTTTTCTTCCTTTAACCTGGATTATCTGCGCTAAGGTCTAAAAAAAATAACTCATTGTGCATCTGCTTTCAATGCTGGTGTGGAAACTCCTAAGCACATTTTTGTTGTGAAGGAAATGAATGGGCTGTTTTTCAGCTGGGTGGTGACTTTTCAGTAAGCAGCCTTTATTCCCACAACCCCACTTCAATTGGCTCCTTTCATGAACAGTTTTCCAAAGATATGTAATCGTGAAAATCAATGCTTGGGGCTGCTTGCTCTGATCACAGAGCGGGCTTTGTGCTATGTGATCTGCCCTGGACCTCCTAAGAGCTAGTCTACCACCCTCTTGTGTAGTAAGATTCTGTCCTATTCTCAGTCATTTAGTGGAGGATAGAGTTGGGTTTCAACGTGGTAGGGGATTTCGTTTTGGTTGTTGCTGTTACAGGAATGATAAAATATTTAAGCCATCATTTATAACCTCGTTTATGCACTGCCTTTTTAGCCACAGTTCTCATTAAATATGGTGCACCAGAATTCACAAATATGAAACATACTGGGTTGGATCCATATTTAGGAGACCTGCTGAAATCAATGGGTCTATTCCAAATGTCACCGTCTGGACCCAGCCTCACAAAATGATGATCCAGTTAGAAAGAAACTAGACATTTTTTAAAAAGTAGAGCAGTGTAATGATGGCTTCATTGTTTCAAGTATGTATGGATGAGACCCCTTGAAAACTGATAGATGACCAAAAGACAAAAAAAAATGGCAAACACGTAGAGATTGCATAAAAGTAATAGGACACTACTTAACCCCTTACATCAATTTGAAATACCTTTAATTGGGAGATTCGGTTTCCCCTCCAGCTGTTTTAAGGTAAGATACAGTTCATATGTGAGAGCCCATGCATCTTCTTTCAATCTTTCTGTGGAACTTACCACTGAATATGTAGCTGTTTTCCCCATTTTAAAAAGGTTGCATATGTGAGAATAATGGTCACTAAAGGTTGCATCAGGTATTAGTGCCAGCAGACATGGCAGGGAGAGTTATTTTAAGCCTGTTTTGCCATCTTGAGATCTTACTCCCCAGAGTAAGCACAACTGATCACACTCCTCAGGTACATGTTAGTAGTGCTTTGGTAGCAGACACAAAGAAATAGCAGATACAACATGTACTTCAGTGCATGAAAAATGATCACACATGTGGTGAAATCCATGGCTAATTTATTTCGCAATATTCAAATACTGTATCCATTTCTAGATAGAGATAGATTTCCATAGCAATCCATGTTGAATTGTGGTATTGCATTATACATAGGGCTGCCCTTCAGAAGCCTCAGTTAGCGCAGAAACTGTCTGCAGTATTTATAACTGAAGTGGTATGACGGATAGTGACACCCCCAATCTTTTTGGAGTCTTAATGCTTTGAAACCCTCCAATGTAGGCTCAAGTTGTATATATGTGTAAATAAAGCATATATCATAAAGACACCACAGTCTCTGTTGTCCCTCATTCCAAAGGAAACACAAACCTTGAGTAAATTTCTGGAACCCCTGGAATCTCACACCACCCAGAGATTGGAGTGGCAAGCAAAAATATAATAAAATTGATAATTGTTTTGGGGTCATACATTTTATGCTTTTGAACTTTCATTTTCTCACTAAAGGCATTGGAAATAGTATTTGCTGATACAGTTATATCTAATTGTACTCTACTTGTATCAGTAGCAAGTAAAACACATTGTTTGGGAGGAGATGGGTGAAGAGGATGAATAAATGGCAATGAATAGTATGAAGAATAAGGTGAATAAATTGTAAGACTATTTGCATTGCAGAGTGAGGATCACAGGAAGTTACTTTACACTGAATCAGCCCATTGGTCCATTTAACTCAGTATTGTTGACACTGATTGGTAGTGGCTTCCTATAGCTTCAGATATGGAATCTTTCATTCCTCTACCTGAAGATGCCAGGGAACTTCTACAGCAGGAACTTCCTACATGCAAAGCAAATGTCCACCCCAAGGTTCTAGTGCTAGGTTAAAAATTGTATACCCAAAGATTCACATTGAAAATACAATCCCATTTTTAAAAATCTCAAAATACATTTTTAGAATAATGCCCATAATCTAATAGTTTCCACATAGCAGTTTTTATTTCTTTGTTTCTCATACTGTAGATGAATGGATTCAGTGTGGGAGGAATGATGGTATAGACCACAGCAAAAGCTATGTCCACATTAGAAGCAGCATCTGTGGGGGGCTTTGCATAAGCAAATACTCCAGTGAACATAAACACAGAGACAACCATGAGGTGGGGAAGGCAAGTAGAAAGGGCCTTTTTCTGACCATGAACAGAAGGGATTCTACGCACTGTAGAAAAGATTTGAACGTATGTTATGATGATGAAAATGAAACAACCAAGCCCTATACTCCATCCTAGCACAAGAAACCCAACTTCAACTAAGTAAAAGTCTGTGCAGGAAAGCTTCAGTAACCTTGGGATTTCACAGAAGAATTGATTGACAGCATTTGAACAGAAGGTGTTTGCAAAGGTGCAACCAGCATGTAAAGTGGCATTAAGGAGGCTGATAATCCATACAATGGCTACCATCCGCATACAGGCTCCTCTGTTCATAATTAACTCATATTGGAGTGGGTTGCAAATAGCAACATAGCGGTCATGTGCCATTATAGTTAGGAGGGCAAGATCTGATGTTCCAAAAAAATATGAAAAAAAGACTTGAGCAACGCATCCAGAATAAGACATGAACCTACTGTTTAAAAGGGAAACGGCCATCGATTTGGGTACCATGACAGAAATTGTTCCAAGGTCCATCATGGCCAAATTCATGAGAAAGAAGTACATGGGGGTGTGGAGGTGGTGATCGCAGACAACTACTACAATAATGAGAAAATTCCCCATTATTGCCATCAAGTACAACACCAGGAAAACAACAAAATGCAAGATCTGTAGTTCTCGGATGTCTGAGAATCCCAACAGCAGAAATGTAGACATGGAGGTAAGATTGGACATTTTATTCACAGGACGTCTTCACACATTACGGTAACTGTACAAGGAAGAAGATAGGATTGTTTGTGTACCAATATTGATCAATCAGCTTAATTTAAACACAGTTCCTTTAAACAATCAAATCCGCCATACATTCTATGCTGGAACTGGAGGTCGTATAAACTGACTGTTATCACTATGCACACATGCACATGCTTTTAATTTGGGATAATTTGCAGCAGGCCTGCACAAGTTGGGTAACCTCAGTAAATTGAAGACAGCACACTTAGTATGAACAGAGGCTCCCTAAAGGTTTTGTAGGCCGGTTTCTGCTTGGGACTGCAAAAATAATGGGTGGGAAACTCAAATATTTCACTGTTAATTTTCTGGCTTATTATATCCATGAGCTCATACCCTCCCTTTCTATTGACTTGTGCCTTGTCCTGTGTGTACAGTCATTTATGCAAGCAGTGAAGACCGTTGTGTTTAATGCTACCTTTAACTGAGATCATAATTGGGTTTTACTTCTTCTTAAAGTATGTTGTATATTTGCTTATGTACCGGTAGCTATTCTACCTTCATATCTTGCCTTGCTCTTGTTTGTATGTCATATTTTGAGGGCATGGTCCTAAACAGCTTCTAAGAATACAACAAATTAATAGAGGGCAAGGCACCTTGTACACACAGCCCTAACCTCCCAACCTCACTGCCACTTCCCCAACCCCCAGCATTTGCTGCCTGAGGTGGTCACTTAGGGTTTCCAGGCTCAATAGATGACAGGACTTCTGTGCCTTTAATTGCCCTGCTCTCTTTTGAGTCTGGAAACCTTAAAGAGAAACCAGCAGACCCTTTGCTTGGAAATTAAACAAAGGGTCTGCTGGTTTCTCTTTAAGGTTTCCAGACTCAAAAGAGAGCAGGGCAATTAAAGGCACAGAAGTCCTGTCCTCTATTGAGTCTGGCAACCCTATGGTCACTTGACTTGGCCTAATGGGCATGTGGGGTAGGGAGGAATGACACTGATGTAGAATAGAATGTCCCTATTTTCATGTGAGGAATTTTGGAGGGTATAGGCTATATCCCCACAATCCTTCTAACATCTGTGCATTTGATGGAACATCCAAAGAAGAAGCCTATATGCACATACTTTACATGTACATAAGAACTCACCACACAGTATTGGTTTTGCTGTTATTACTGCCACATGAATAATAAAATACTTATATCAACTTTTATAACTTGGTTTGTGCACTTCCATTTTTGTCATAATTTCCCTTTCAATGTGGTGTACCAGATTTCGCAATGATACAACTATGATCAAACATATTGGGCTTGGGCTGGACTCACATTTAGGCATATACTTGCAACAGACCCTCTGCAATCAATGGGTCTACTAATAGCATCACCAAGTCTGGATTTAATCGAACAAAATTATAATCCAGTTAGAAATTATAATCCAGTTAGGAAAAGCTGGCAAGCAATTGAAATACCTTCAATTGTAAGATTCATAGCAGATGATATGCTTCAGATGCGAAATCCCATGCACCTTCTCAGCCAAGCACGTTCAACCTTACCTTTGCACTCATGCCCAAACATGTAACCGAGTAATTTCCCCCCCTTTTAAAAGATAGCATATTTAAAGGAAATAGTCACTAAATGTAGCATCAGCTTGTTAGTGCCAGCAGGCAAGGGAGGAAGTGTTAGTTAATTCTGTATAGGCATCTTGGGATCCTACTCCCAAGAATGCAGCAGAGCTGAACTGAATCCTCAAGGCAATTTTGCTGCTTCGACTTTGGTAGCAGAAATGAACAACAACAACAACAGATACAACATGTGCTTCAGTAAATGAAAAATGATCACTATATGGCTATTTATTTAGTTATATCCAAATACTGCAGCCATTTCAAGATAGAGACAGAAGAATAGTTTGGATTTGATATCCCACTTTATCCCTGCCCTAAGGAGTCTCAAAGCGGCTAACATTCTCCTTTCCCTTCCTCCCCCACAACAAACACTCTGTGAGGTGAGTGAGGCCGAGAGACTTCAAAGAAGTGTGACTAGCCCAAGGTCACCCAGCAGCTGCATGTGGAGGAGCGGAGACACGAACCCGGTTCCCCAGATTACAAATCCACAGCTCTTAACCACTACACCACACTGGCTCTCACAAACTATCCATTTCCTGGTAAGATCCTGGCTGAATTCCTATATTATACAGTCATGCCTTGGGTTACAGCCGCTTCAGGTTGTGTCTTTTCGGGTTGCGCTCCCGGCTGAACTTGGAAGTATTTCCAGGTTTCGGTGCGCACACATGCACAGAAGTGCTAAATCATGCTTTGCACATGCGCAGAAGTGCCGAATCATGACCCACGCGTGCGCAGACGTGGGTTGTGAACACTGTGGGTGTGAGCGTGCCTTCTGCACAGATCACTTTCGCAACCCGAGCGTCCACTGTACATGGTGCCCTTCAATATGACTCCTTTAGTGCAGAACCTGGCTGCAATCATTCTAACTGAAGAGAATTCTAACTACCATTCCATTTTTATTGTTTGTTTGTTTGTTTGTTTGTTTGCCCTCATGTTTTAAAGGGTCACGTGCCTCTATCTGCAGTACATTCCCAGACCTATCAGAAAAGATTGTTTCCATTACAGAATGTGGGGGAAATGGAGGAATATTAAGTGGAGTAGGACCTGAGAGACCATGGTTAAAATCAGTCATAAAACATACTGTGTGTCTTTGGGATAGTCATTGTCTCCCAGACTGTCCTATCTGACACGGTTGCTGTGGGAATAACCTCTGTTTATTGGTTTCATTTAACAAAGTTTATATACCACTTGATTGTAATAAAGCCTCCACACGGCTAACAAGAAATATATAAATATTAATAAAATAAAAACAGTTTAAAACAATTGAGCTCTCTTTTTTTAAGTTTTAAGTTTTTAAGTCCTAAATTATGTGGCACCTGTAACATTGCCAGTTCCACAGACAAAAACAGTCAGATGGGCATAAAAGGGGTATACCAAGCCTACAAGTAAACTGCCTTCACAGTATAGTCCATGGGTAGGCAAACTAAGCCCCAGGGGCTGGATCCGGCCAAATCGCCTTCTAAATCTGGCCTGTGGATAGTCCAGGAATCAGCGTGTTTTTACATGAGTGGAATGTGTGCTTTTCTTTAAAATGCATCTCTGGGTTATTTGTGGGGCATAGGAATTCGTTCATATTTTTTTCCAAAATATAGTCCGGCCCCTCACAAGGTCTGAGGGACAGTGGACCGGCCCCCTGCTGAAAAGGTTTGCTGACCCCTGGACTATAGTACATGTGGAATGGCTATAAATGTATAAATTTAAATGTATAAATGAAAAGAGTGGAGATGCTAAAGAATTGTTGTGTTAATGTTCTGGTTGGTTGTAAATGTTATGCATATCTCTGTCATAATAGCCTATAATAATATAATATTATGCTTAGTAATTTCTGAATGTATAAATTTTATCACATTGCCACATGCCATCCCAATTTCAAAGTAGTGCAAGATTAATCTCCTCCCAGTCCTGCGCTGTGATGTGTGAAAATTTGCTCCGCACAAGTTTTATAATTTTGTAGAATGATCAAGTACAAAATGCCCCACAATGTCATGTTCTGTTCAGAACATTTGGGGAAAATGATACATTTTATGTTCTTCAACTTCCTTTTTCTAAGCAAATGTTTCCATCGAATATTTGTTAATATGGTTACATACATTGTTGTATAAATGTATCGTTTGTAAGTGAAATACACTGCCTTGAAAAGATGGTGAAATCAATGCATGATCACGATGAATGATATGAAAAATAAGGTTGAGGAATTATGGAATGATTTGTATCCCAAATTCAGGAACAGAACAAGCTGGGTCACACTTATTTCACTGGATCCATTTAGTTCAGTATTGTCAGCACTGACTGGCAGTAACCCTCTATGACTTCAGACATGGAATCATTCTCCCCCAGCCAGGAGATGCCAAGGGTAAAGGCAGGAACCTCCTGTATGGAAAGCAGATGGTCTACAAAAAGTTATGTTGCTGGGTTAAAAATGGCATTGCCAAACTTTAACATATAGAAGAGTATACAACACAATTTTTATAGAACAGTTTCCACAAAGCAGTCTTAATTTCTTTGTTTCTCATACTGTAAATAAATGGATTTAATGTGGGAGGAATTATGGTATAAATCACAGCAAAAACTATATCTAGATCAGAAGAAGAATCAGTGGGAGGCCTCGCGTAGGCAAAGGCACCAGTGAACATAAGCAAAGAGACAACAGTGAGGTGGGGAATGCAAGTGGAGAGGGCTTTTTTCTGACCATCTAAAGAAGGTATTCTGAGCACTGTAGAAAAGATCTGCATGTATGTTATGATGATGAAAACAAAGCATCCTACTGATATAATAAAGGCTATCACAAGAACCCGAACTTCAACTAAGTAAAAGTCAGAGCAAGAGATCTTCAGTAATTTTGAGATTTCACAGAAGAACTGATTGACAGAATTAGCACAGAAGGTATTGCCAAAGGTGCTCCCAGTATGTACCACGGCAGCAAGAAAGCCTGTGATCCACCCAATGGCTACCATCCTTATACACGCTCCTTTGTGCATAATTGTCTCATATTGCAGTGGTCTGCAAATAGCAACATAACGGTCATGTGCCATTATAGTTAGGAGAGCAAAATCTGATATTCCAAAGAAATGTAAAAAGAAAACCTGAGCAACACATCCAAAATAAGAAATTAACCTGTTGTTGTAAAGGGAAATAGCCATTGACTTGGGCACCATCACTGAAACTGTTCCAAGATCCATGATGGCCAAATTCATTAGAAAGAGATACATAGGGGTGTGAAGGTGGTGATCAAAGACAATCACAATGACAATTAGAAGATTCCCTATTATTGCCATCAAGTACAAGGTTAGGAACACAAAGAAGTGCAAGATCTGTAGTTCTCGAATATCTGAGAATCCCAGCAGCAGAAATGCAGGCATGGAGGTAAGATTGTGCATTATGGTCACTGCACTTATCCACATGTTACCTGTACAAGTAAGAGAAAATGAGCATTAGTGTACAATTATTGATTCATCAATTTAATTTCAACTGAGCTCCTTTGATCTAGAAATCAAGAAGAAGAAGAAGAAGAAGAAGAAGAAGAAGAAGAAGAAGAAGAAGAAGAAGAAGAAGAAGAAGAAGAAGAAGAGGAAGAAGAGGAAGAAGAGAGAAGAGGAGCAACAAACACTCTGTGAGGTGAGTGGGGCTGAGAGACTTCAAAGAAGTGTGACCAGGGCCGTCTCAAGCAGGTCAGGCGCCCTGGTGCCGAGGCGCAGAGATCGCTACCGCATGGCTTCCGCACGGCTTTGCCGCACAGTGCCCACCCTGCCGGCCCCGCCTAGAGCTGGGCCTGAGTGTGACTAGCCCAAGGTCACCCAGCAGCTGCAAGTGGAGGAGCGGAGACGCGAACCTGGTTCCCTAGATTACGAGTCTACAGCTCTTAACCACTACACCACACTGGCTCCACACAAATCCACCAAATATTCCTTTGCATAGTCAGCAATCTTGTGATGAGCTCTTTGTCCCCTCTGTTTTCTCATCAGATAATCCCTGTCCACTTGTGCTCCCTACACCTCTTGCAAATGTGGGCAAGGTGTGGTGAGTCTATGCTCCCTAAAATTCTTCCCCTGGCATCTATGTATTTGGTGAAGCACCAGAAAGGGGAGTTACATTTATATGTACATAGGAGCTCAACAATCTGTTGCTGGCCCCAATTATGCAGGGTGCCAGATAAGGTGGACAGACTAAAGACACACAATGTACACAATATATTTTGACTGGGTGGAAGTCCTAGTTTAATCTGGATTAAAAAAACAACAACTGGTGCAAACATTTCTCCAGCCAGCTAATTTCCACAAATCTGCCTATGCCCTGTGAGCAATATACTGTTGGGAGACTGAAGTTAATCTGAGACCACTTCTTCCCTGGGTGGGTAGGTGGAATAACAATTTGCAGTATTCTTAGATTTGTCATGTTTCCAGTTTAAATGTACAAAGATACTTTAGTGTTACCACCTTATCTTCCGAGTCTGATTCTGATACGTTCCACAGATATAGAAATGCCGGTTAATGTAACATGCTTTGTTTTTTTCCCCTTTTCAATTTATTAACCTCAATGTCTGAGAAATTGTTTAGGTCAAAATGCAGTGTAAGCAGTGCATTTTTCTTAAAAAAAATGTTTGGGTACTCTCATTTTCCTGCTCATATTGAAATACTGTCCCTCAATGAGGCCAAACTTAGATTCGCAAAATGTTTAGGGGTATGCGTACCCCCGACCCCCCCCAAAAGCATGGAGTGTAAGAGTAACATGCAGAAATATATAGGTGTGGTGATGAATAATGATGAGAAGAAATAAGGAGTTACAGTTTTCTCACCACAGGTACCGTTAAGTTCACAGCTTAAAAAAAAGCCCAACCACTTACCTATTCCTTTTAAAACAGTTTCAGCTTGGCTAAGTGAAGTTTTTCATTTCACTACTATAGGCCATGACTGGTCAGACATTCATTGAGACATCTGAGATGATTTCTTCTTCTTCTGGCACATGCCAGAATATTGTATAACAGATGTATTTATAAACCGGTTTTTAAAAGATGTGTGAGTTAGAAGGAACTTAATTGGATATGTGCTTTGGCGTGGCAAATTGCTCCCATGAGTCCAAAACAGTTTATCAGAACCAGAACTCCCCAATTATTGTTTTCTCTGTCTCTGTCACAAACATAAGCAACTAATATATGTTCACTGTCTTGCAGAGGATTCCAGATCGCACTGCGTTTACAGAAATTTTTTCCATTTTGCCCCTTGCAGACCTATGTGCACATTGGAACATGAATATGTGGAGTTATCTGCATATCTATGAATCAATCCATACATGGGTTCCACAACAGTACTTAGGAAGATGTCAGAGGACTGCCTTCTTTCTTTCCATGTTTTTTTAAAAAGTTTATTGGATTGCCTAGTAAATTACCCACCATACAGATAAAACTTATTGTTAGAAAAGTTGGGTGCCTCCCTCTCTATCTCTGCTGAGCGGTGGCAGGAGCCCATGCGATTCCAGGCATTCACTCAGGATCTGTGACCACTTATCCCTTAAAGTGGGAATAAATTAAATTCAAGACATGTTTTAAACAAAACTGGTATTTTATTTATACACACCCAATGACAGTTACAACCTAATGATCATTTCAGTAAAGTACAAGCTTGATGAGTTTAAGAACTTTACTTATGACTTTAACAGTGTTCCTAAATAAACTGATTTATCCTAGAATGGCTCTTTGTCCTACCATGTAATAAAACACATTCACCCCCCTTATATGATATAATATGTTATAATTGTTTTATGAAATAATCTGGTTTACCCTGCCTAGCAAACCCCTAGCTGGCCAGCTAATCTCCCATCCAAGCCTGGTTTTACTCTTTACCTTTCCACTCCCTCCTGATTGTCTGACACTTCACGTAGCTGTGATTGGCTCCTGGAGGGTACCCAGGAGGGTGATCAAAGGACTGTCCACTACACACAGCTTTTCCTGACCTCACTGAGAAAAGTTCAGTAAAATCATCTTCATCGTCATTATGAAGCTTCCAACCATGGGGTTCAACCTTTTATTTTTACAGTCTGATGCCCCCACACAAAGGGCCAACTGCGCAACTTTGAAGGCGATCTTTGATTCACCAATGTCACTTGGTGACATGGAATGTATTCTTCCAGCTTTGACTGATTCCTCAGCTCTGGCCATTTATGTATAGAGATAGCCTTTCATAGCAATCCATGTTCTGGTTACCTCTTGCTTGGATTGTTGCATTGAATTATACATAGAATTGAATAGTTGGAAGGACCCCCAATGGCCACATAGCCCAACTTCTTGCAAATCCCTGACAGGGAGCCATCCAACCTCGCCTCCAATGAAGAATAGTCCATCACCATCTCAGCCTCGGGAAAACAGACGACTAGCCTGTCGGCCCACACTGCAAAAGGGCAGGAGGATGAGTGCTGAATAAAGAAGAGGTAATAGTGCAGGGCAGAGCAAACTTAAATAGCCTGTCACCACCTCACCCCATTGGACAAAATCGCCCATCAGGCCATAACATTCTCCCCTAGGCAGATAGAACCTCTCCTCTTCTTCCAGGGGAGGAGGGGTGTGGCAAAGCCTCTCCTCTTCCCTGGAGGGAGGGGTAATGAGCGAGACTCACTTTCCCGCAGTTCACAGGGGGAGGCGCGGTTAGGCCCCCTGCATCATAGGGATCTCGGTCCCGCATCACGCCTTCAGCCAGCCAATTGGGCTGGCTGGGGGTGTGTGGTTTGCCACATTTAAGCGGCCACGGGACCGGCACTCAGCCTGTTTGCTTCCTGCACACATGGATCTCCCTCCCTCCCCCCCCTCTATTTTCATGCATTCATCACCTGACCTTGCTATGGACCTCAGTTGGTCTCTGAAGGGGCCTGGTAGGATTTTTTTCCACTTGGCAGATTAGTTTTTCTCCTACTTCATAGCAAATCATCACAACTTTATAAGATTTGGCAGTTAGGCATTGGAAAATGCATTGTGTGTTGGAGGGGAGGTTGTGGCCATCACCTACCCCTCCCCTTGAAGTGTATTCCGTTAAAGGAATCTGGTGGTTGTGGTTCCTGTCTGAAGCCCAGGTGGTGGCTAGGGCCATAGCACAACCATCTGATGACTCTAGGGGGAGCTTCCATTCATGTGCATCAACAAGCTCCCCCTATAGGTGGTTAACCCTTGTGAGACTCCCTGCATGGCAGGCAGGAGTCAGATATAGTTGGTTCGGATCCAGTGCCTATGCCTATGCCAATACCAATACTATTCACATTCTGTAACCAATAAAGTTGTGGCCATTTTTAGCCCA
This sequence comes from Zootoca vivipara, assembly GCF_965207765.1. Lineage (NCBI taxonomy): Eukaryota > Metazoa > Chordata > Lepidosauria > Squamata > Lacertidae > Zootoca > Zootoca vivipara. The sequence continues at coordinate 30,243,854 of NC_142595.1, forward strand.
TTAACCGAAATTACTGGTGTCCACATGTCTTATTTCATCAGGAAGCAGGAGGCAGGGCCTTGACTCGCAAATATGCCCCTTCCAAAAATGGTGGGAACAGCATTGTATGAATAGCAATACACTTTTTTTTGTTTAGGGTCATTTTATTTCTATGCATACCTGTAACCTTGGAATGAAAGCCAAGTGATAAGGAATCATTCTAGTCAACATGTTATTCCTCTTCTTTTCCATGATCATATGTTTCTCATGAATTCCCTCTGAGAAGATGGGTCTGGCACCATTTACATGTCAGGTTTGCTTGCAAAATTCATTCCTTCTTCTCCTGCTCATTATACCTTCACCATTCTCAGTTTAACAGCCTAGTTGAAAGATCTGCTACAATGAATTTAAAGAGCAGCAGTAATTCATGCAACCGTCCTCCACATTAATATTGTGGGAAGTGTGCATGGCTGGAATTTGCAGGTGAGCTATGAGACTTCACAATGCTGGAATAAGGCACTATGGGGAAAGCTTTACCAGGATCATTTTCAGCGGTACAAAAATGATGCTAATCAATAAATCATTGAAATATTATTGTTCTTAAAAGGGGGGAAATAAGGAAAAAAGATTCTATTTCTGCATTAGAAATTGGGATTGAATAATTTTAGGTTTTATGTAGTCAAAATACTCAAGATGCACAGGAAAGCAACAAACGACACTGAAGGAGAACAGAGAGAAATTCATTTATAAAAATGTTTGCTGAAAAGTGAACTGTGTATAGCACTATGTTAAAAAGTACATCCACATACATAAAAGCATGCAAACTTACTTTTAAATAATAACTCTGGAAAACGTTTTAAAGGAATGTCCAAGATCTAAGAGTTTCCACAAAGCAGCCTTGATTTCCTTGTTTCTCATACTGTAGATGAATGGATTCAATGTGGGAGGAATGATGGTATATATCACAGCAAAAGAGATATCTGTATAAGAAGAAGCATCACTGGGAGGCCTTGAATAGGCAAAGACTCCACTGAACAGAACCACAGAGACAACAGTGAGGTGGGGAAGGCAAGTGGAGAGGGCTTTTTTCTGACCATGAACTGAAGGGATTCTGAGCACTGTAGAAAAAATCTGAATGTATGTTATGATGATGAAAATGAAACAACCTAGTCCCATACTCCAGCTTAGTACCAGGAATCCAACTTCAACTAAGTAGTAATCAGAGCAGGAGAGCTTCAGTAATGTTGGGACTTCACAAAAGAACTGATTGACAGCATTAGAACAGAAAGTGTTTGCAAAGATGCTACCTGTATGTAACATGGCAAAAAGAAGGCTCGCAATCCACAGAATGGCTACCATCTGAATACAGGCTCCTTTGTGCATAATTGTCTCATAGTGGAGTGGGTTGCAAATAGCAACATTGCGGTCATGTGCCATTATTGTTAGGAGAAAAAAATCTGACGTTCCAAATAAGAAATAAAAGAAAACTTGAGCAACACACCCGGAGTAAGAAATTGACCTGCTGTTTAGGAGGGAAATAGCCATAGATTTGGGTACGACGACTGAAATTGTTCCAATGTCCATCATGGCTAAATTCATCAGAAAGAAGTACATGGGTGTGTGAAGGTGGTAATCAAGGACAAATGCAATGACAATGAGAAGATTTCCTATTATTGCCATCAAGTACAAGGCTAGGAACACAAAGAAGTGCAAGATCTGCAGTTCTCGAATGTCCGAGAATCCTAGCAGGAGAAATGCAGGCATGGAGGTAAGATTGTGCATTATGCTCACAGGATGCGTTCAGATGCTTGCTGTGCAAATAAGAAGGAAATCACTATTAATATACAAATGTTTGATTCATGGTTTAATTTAACCAAGATTCCTTTAATCTAGCAGTCACATATACCAGATAGGCAAATGTTATTATGGGCTCTTTGTTCCCTTGGTATTGTCACGAGAGTACTACTGTTCTTTCATTTTCCCTTTCCACTTTCATGTTTGTTGTAAGAAGCTGTCCCATCCGCACTTTAAGTGGTTAATGGGGATGGGGACAACTCAGCTTTCACCTCAGCCATCAAAATGTTTTGGATCAACCCTGGTTGGATGGGTTGCAATTGTAGCCTGATCTGGATTTGTGTCCCTCAAATACAACAGAAATAAACTGATCCAATAACATTTCTTCAGTCAATTAAGTCCCCAAAATAATTCATTACCAGAGTGTCTACTCCTGTGAGCAGGACTGAATGTAATGTGAGGTGACTTCTTACCTTTCTTTTTTCTTCTTCTGTTTGTCATGTTTCTTGGTCAGGTGTACTTCCACATCTTGGAATTCTAATCCTGGTGTTTTCCACAGATATAATAATGTCCCAGTTAATGCAACATGCTGTTTATTATTATACTTTCAATTCATTGACTTCACTGCGAGAAAAATTTCTAACGGAGAAATGTAGTGTAAGAGTAACAGTCAGAGAGGGTTGTAAGCTGAGAGAAAGGGATTGATGAGAAGAAAGAAAAAATAGTCATAGTTGTTCCCCCCCCCCCATCATGGGTAGTGTTAGATTCACAATTTAAAAAATAAAATAAAATTTACCTTGCTCCTTTGAAAGCAGTTGGGTTTCAGTGTGGGTAAATGAAGTATTTCATTTAGCTGCTGCACAAGCACTTTCCAGAATATTGTCTAGCAGTTTTATATCCAAACTGATTTTTCAAGCTCTCTGTGTAGAAAGGAAGTTAATTGTATATCTACTTTGGCATTTTGGCAAATTGCTCCCATGAGTCCAAAACAACTTATCAGACCCAGAACTCCCTCACCTCAATTATTACTTAATCTGTGTCACAAACATAAACAAATAACTAATATGGGCGCACTGAGAATGAGAGGAGCAGGGCAGGGGCGTAGCAAGGGGGGCGATGGGGGCGGTCCGCCCCGGGTGCCACCCTGGGGGGTGACACTCGGCGCACCCCTCCCCTGGCTTGCCCCTGGCTTCCGCCCACACAGGCGCAGTCCGTACAAGCTGCCACTGGCGCGTGGTAGTTTGCAGGGTGCCACGCGAGCAGCACCCCATTAAGGGCTGCCGCTCTTGCACAGTACCCCGTTACGGGCTGCCGTGTGCCATTGGTGGTCCGTACGGACTGCGTCTATGCGGTGCCCCGTGCAGACTGCACACGCGTGGAATGCCGCATGAGCACAGTCCGTACGGGGTGCCGCACAGGTGCCACACCCGGTACCAGCTGGGCTAGGAACTCCACTGGAGGAGGGTTCATTCCTGTGCGATACAAGGCATTCTCATGCAAGTGTCTTCCCTCCAGGGAATGTGTTTGCAAAGGAGCGTCCCACAGAAATGAATCCCAAATATCTCGCAAGCAGACCTCCTCATGACCAATTCCCTGAGTCCCATTGCCATGGAAACCACCCAGGCTTACATCCAGGCATAGTACACTCTCTACAGAAGGACTCTGCTAGCTGTGGCTCCCAGCGTGCTTTCAGTCATCATCTGACCGGCTGGCCACCTGCAGTAGAGCAATGTCTGTTGGTAGGACCAGGTGGTTCCCGTGTCAATTGTGCCTTGGAAATGGGCTGTGAGAAAGCTAGGGGTCAGAGTTTGGATTATGCAGGACATCTTTACAAGCAAAGGAGCACAATGACAAAGGAGCCCGCTGCTCCCCAGAGGGTCAATTGAAGTTGGATAATGGAAGATCCAGTCCTGCTTGGCTGTGCTTGGAATAAATGCACATTTAAGCTCCCGACCCCCCATACCTGTGGAACGTGCTCCCATCAGATGTCAAAGAGAAAAACAGCTACCAGATTTTTAGAAGAAATCTGAAGGCAGCCCTGTTTAGGGAGGCTTTTAATGTTTAATAGATTATTTTATTTTATTTTTCGGTTGGAAGCCGCCCAGAGTGGCTGGGGAAACCCAGTCAGATGGGTGGGGTAAAAATAATATATTATTATTATTATTATTATTATTATTATTATTATTATTATTATAATACAGGGTTTAAAATATATCTACTCTATGCATTCAGCATTTTGATTTATACTTGGAAAGTGTCTAAAAGCTATGTAGTGTATCCAAGTACCCAGAGAAGGACCGCACATAAGTCTTTAAAGTCAAACTACATAATTTAGTCTATTATGCCCTCATAAATTTTATGTTGCTGCAAGTCTAAGACACAGTTCATCTGAAGTTTGCAATTTTATATATACTTACTTTGGAGGCAATCTCTTTGAGGTCAGTAGGGTTGGCTTCCAATAAGACACGCACAGGATTGAACTGTGAGTGTATTTGATTGAAAGGTCCCCTAGCTGACTGCAATGTTGGTTGTTTTCTCCTTGCAAAATGCAGTGTTAATAATAATAAAGAGAAGTGTCTCTGCCTGTAAAGACAAAGCTGAAGTCACTAGGGTGTTCTATACCTGTAGATGTTTCCAGGACATTAAATCAGGCAGATAAGAATGCAGTCAAGACTTAAGCATGTGTGTGCGTGCGTGCGTGCGCCTTATGTGCCTGCAATTAAGTGCAGTGGTACCTCTGGGTAAGAACTTAACTTGTTCCGGAGGTCCGTTCTTAACCTGAAACTGTTCTTAACCTGAGGTACCACTTTAGCTAATTGGGGACTCCCGCTACCACCGTGCCACCGCCACACAATTTCTGTTCTCATCCTGAACCAAAGTTCTTAACCCCAAGTACTATTTCTGGGTTTGCAGAGTCTGTAACCTGAAGCGTCTGTAACCCGAGGTACCACTGTACATTCCTCCATAGTAGGTCCAGCAGGCTGTTCCGTGTGCTCCTTGAATCAAAACATGTTGTCATAGATCTGGCACTTCAGAGGGACATCTTGGGAAAGATCTTGAGATTCTATCTGATCTCATTAATGTCAAAAAATTCAGCAAAGGATGTGCTGATATTTTTAAACAATATGTTGCAATTACATTAACGCAAAAAACGTCTATAAGAGATTATGTCATAAATTTGTCAGTGCCCCTTGTTTAGAGATGGGGGGGGGAGTTTCTGGCTGGGATGGCTGGATCTATCCCTGCCCCCCCCCCGCACAACCCCCCCAACACCACACTGTACTATTATGATTGGAGTTGGGTTAAAGGAACTAAGGCTGTATTGATATGGGGGTTATTGAGGCAAAACAGGTATTGCCAGCTCCTGGCCCACCGTGAATAGCCCCCAGATAATATGTAGTGATGACACATAATGCTCTCTGCTCCATTGGTACAAGGAGAGGCATGTAAAGTACTGAAGTGGTGTCCAGACTCTTGATGTGGGCCCAGACAATGAAATGAAATCAAGGCAAGATGGAGTTGTTCTGGGCATGTGGTTCCTAAGTCTGGGAGTTGGAAAAACAATATGTCCTGTCTAGTGTTCCACTCTCCTTAAATGAGCAGGTTCATAACCAAGCTTCAACTGGTGCACAACTTATGCCAAGCTTCAACTGGTGCACAACTATTGTCCTTAATGGACAGGGATAGCTTGGCTACCATCACTCACACTCTGGTAACCTCCAATTGTGCTATTGTCCAAGAAATAAGAAATAAAATCCCACCATATTATGTAGAAACACTCTGGGTCCTCCATCCTCCTGGAGACCTGCAATTTATGTGATATTTGTCTTGTAACAGAGCATGGATTACTTCATATTAAAGATGTGTGCAGTGAATTCAGACAAATATCAAAGTCATCCTGAGCCAAAGTAGGGTGTCTTGAGGGAGGCAGCAGGATGGGTTCTGGACTTCCTCAAGTTGACATGGGATCTGTATGATGCTTCCCAAGTCAAAGCATGGCCTTCCTGCTGTTCCACACTGCAATTGCTGGCAGTCAGAAAGCTCCACAAACAGAAAGGAATGTGCCTTCCCGTTTCCTCAGCACCTCTTGTTAGAGCTATTAGAGTGGAATTCCCTGATCTGGATCTTGTGCAACATTAGAAGTGAATAAGCTCCACCGCAAGAATGAATTCCAAAAAGTTTTACTGCAACACTGTTTAAAACTAGTTACAAAATAAAACGTTACAAAATGCAAAGTAACACATTTCTCTAAACAAACTAGCAATAAGTTACAGTCTTCTTTAAAACCTTGACATTGTCCAAAAACCATTCTCGCTCTGGTCCCAGAGAAAAATCCTATCTCAGTTGTGCATTTTTCTAACCATAAATTTACTTCTCCATATATATTTTTTGCAGCAATTTGCTATTAAAAATAAACATCTCATGACATTTCATCAGCATTTTATTGTGCATACCTTCTAATAAATATGTTTTATGTGCAGTTTTTACTAATGTACACATTTTTCAAGCATTTTTGTGTTAGTTTCCCTAATATATCCATTTATTTACATAAATTCCCTGAATATATGGATTTTTCTAAACATTGGTTTATGGGCAAACTTCATAGGAAAATTCAGAGAACTGAATTTGTGGTTAAGTTCACATATTGAAAGTGTGAATTTGATACTTCAGATGAAATTGAGAGTTGAGGTGAAATTCTCACCCATTGCTATTGGTAGTAGCAAGGGACAAGGCCTACAACAGTGTTTAGAAAAGGAAACCAATCAATAAAGTTTAGACAATATTAGAATGCCATGTTGATTTCTGTATAGATTAGAACTCAGCTGATATTAGATCGAATGTAGCTGAGCTATGGATATGAAAAATAATGGATGAAAAAACTCAATGTAAGCTAGAGGATAGAAGTAATGTGTGCTCATCAATGGCTCCTCTTCATCCTGGAGAGAAGTGACTAGTGGGGTGCCACCGGGTTCTGTCTTGGGCCCAGTCTTATTCAACATCTTTATCAATGACTTGGATGATGGGCTTGAGGGCATCCTGAGCAAGTTTGCAGATGACACCAAATTGGGAGGGGTGGCATCCTGAGCAAGTTTGCAGATGACACCAAATTGGGAGGATCCTGTCCAGAGGACAGGATCACACTTCAAAATGACCTTAACAGATTAGACAACGGGGTCAAAGCAAACAAGATGAATTTTAACAGGGAGAAATGTAAAGTACTACACTTGGGCAAAAATAAAATAAAAAATGAAAGGCACAAATACAGGATGGGTGACACCTGGCTCGAGAGCAGTACATGTGAAAAGGATCTAGGAGTCTTGGTAGACCACAAACTTGACATGAGTCAACAGTGTGATGCAGCAGCTAAAAAAGGCAATGCAATTCTGGGCTGCATCAATAGGAGTATAGCATCTAGATCAAGGGAAGTAATAGAACCACTGTATTCCGCTCTGGTCAGACCTCACCTGGAATACTGTGTCCAGTTCTGGGCACCACAGTTCAAGAAGGATACTGACAAGCTGGAACGTGTCCAGAGGAGGGCAACCAAAATGGTCAAAGGCCTGGAAACAATGCCTTATGAAGAACGGCTTAGGGAGCTGGGTATGTTTAGCCTGGAGAAGAGAAGGTTAAGCGGTGATATGATAGCCATGTTCAAATATATAAAAGGATGTCATATAGAAGAGGGTGAAAGTTTGTTTTCTGCTGCTCCAGAGAAGTGGACACGGAGCAATGGATTCAAGCCACAAGAAAGCATATTTCGCCTAAACATTAGGAAGAACTTCCTGACAGTAAGAGCTGTTCAACAGTGGAATTTGCTGCCAAGGTGGAGTCTCCTTCTTTGGAGGACTTTAAGTGGAAGCTTGACAGCCACCTGTCAGGAATGCTTTGATGGTGTTTCCTGCTTGACAGGGGGTTGGACTGGATGGCCCTTGTGGTCTCTTCCAACTCTATGATTCTATGATTCTATGCTGGTTAATGAAATGTTTATGGCACTTTATTTATAGGAAACCATTCACATACAGAAGAGCACAGAATCCCATTTTCACAGAACAACTCAGGAGAAAACTTTAGAATATTTCCCAAAATTTAAGAGTTTCCTCAAAGCAGTTTTGATTTCTTTGTTTCTCATGCTGTAGATGAATGGATTCAGTGTGGCAGGAATTATGGAGTACATCACAGATACAACTATATCCAGATCAGATGAAGAATCACTAGGAGGCCTTCCATAGGCAAACACCCCACTTAAAAGAAAAAAAGAGACAACAGTGAGGTGAGGAAGGCAAGTGGAGAGGGCTTTTTTCTTTCCACGAACAGAGGGGGTTTTTAGCACTGTAGAAAAGATCTGCATATATGTTAAGATGATGAAAACAAAACAACCTAGTGCTATACCAGAGCTTAGCACAAGAAGCCCAACTTCAACCAGGTAGAAGTTAGAGCAGGAGAGCTTCAGTAGTGGTGGGATTTCACAGAAGAACTGATTAACAGCATTAGAACAGAAGGTATTCGCAAAGGTGCTCCCAGTATGTAACACAGCATATAAAATACAAATAGTCCACACAATCACTACCATACGAATACAGGCTGCTTTGTGCATTATTGTCTCATAGTAGAGTGGGTTGCAAATAGCAACATAGCGATCATAGGCCATTATAGTTAGGAGAGCAAAACTTGATGTTCCAAATAACATAAAAAAGAAAACTTGAGCAACACATCCAAAATAAGAAATAAACCTGCTGTTTAGGAAGGAAAGAGCTATTGATTTGGGTACAATGACGGAAATTGTTCCAATGTCCAGCATAGCCAAATTCAGTAGAAAGAAGTACATGGGTGTTTGAAGGTGGTGATCAAGGACAATTGCAACAACAATGAGGAGATTCCCTATGATTGCTATGATGTACAATGCTAGGAACACAAAGAAGTGCAAGATCTGCAGTTCTCGGATGTCTGAGAATCCCAGCAGCAGAAATGTAGACATAGAGGTAAGATTGTGCATTTTTTCCACTGGGAATATTCACATATTACCTATACCAGAATAAGAGAAGAAGAAATGTTGAGTAAGCAGTTTAATTTAAGCAGGACTCCTTCTGTGTAATAATCAAATGAAGCTGATATTTCTTTGCTGAAATATGTAATGAAGACATAGGATGATAGGCTGTCTGACGCCTCTGTATTGTCATGAGAGTATTCTTGTCCACTCATTGAGCCTCTATATCTGTTGCAAATGTGTTCAGGGCAAGGTCTGACTATATCAATAATCTCTTCGCCTGACATCTATGACATCTATGCATTCAGAGGGACATCAGAAAGAGAAGCCAGCATGCAGGAACATCCATTACATAGGAGTTCACCAACAAGCTATAGGTCCCAATGATTCAGGGTTCACAGTTAAACTACCAGACTATTTGCATACAATATAGCCTGCATATAATATAGCCTTCATTTGGGGTGTTTGGCTGGATGTGCAAAGGAATGTGAAATTTAATGCATCCTGAGAAGACAGGGTGGGTCAACTATTTTCATTGGTGATGCAGATACAGATACATTTCCTTCCCACAAACTGTGTGGACACATTTTCCCCAGTTCCTCTGCCCGCCCCAGAAAAGTCACCATAACAGCAGGTCCTTTTCACAGTTAGCAGCCCCCCCCCCCAATAAAGAAGGAACTGCTACTCAATATTCTGTCAGGTCCCGTTAGAAGATGGAGGACCCTCAGATGAATGCAGCACCACAGTATCATAGCCCCACATAAACATATCTGAAGACTAATACAGGGGCTCACTATATCACTGTACACACAATTATTAATAGCGTACAAGCCACCACCCAATTGTCGGAGGGCCTGCACTCCAGATTTGTGTAGTGTTTACTTCTAAGCCTTTTCATCTCCCAAAGAAATCCTGCAAGGCAGCAGAGGTTTAGGATTCGAGTTTTTATTCTTCTGAATGGGCTACCTTCCCAGGTTGACAAGCCCCACCTGCCCCACTTCCCTCTACAGCACCTGCAGAAACCACCTTCTTGACCATTGACCCCACCATTGGTCTTGTTTGCTCAATCCACCAGATTGAGATCCACTAAATTTTTGCATGCAGGCAAAGTCCTTAATTCACCAAGGGTTTGAGACCCATTGGCTACCCTCACCTGGTTTAGCTGGCCAGGCTAAGCTCTTCCCACTTTGTGGCCACTGTGACATGCTGACAGCTCCTAGGAGCCACACGCGAGAGCTGAGTGCAGGGTGGGGGCCAAAGGTTGACAAAGGAGCATGACATGTCCCTCACCAGAGATACTGCCCCTCCCCTAACACCTCATGCACCCCATTAGTATTTAGCTGCCTTAGTAGTTAAGAAATCATTATGGTACTGTCTTACCCAATGTTAGCCCCTTGGTGAGGAGGTGACTTGCTTGAAAATAAGAAAAATAGCTGCTAATTGGGAGAGTGAGCAAACACTATTGGAGGATAAACCAAGTGTGTGTCGTGTGACCTGCTTTGTGGTGCCTTAACTAGCCTTTGGTGTGGCATAAGATGCTGCCTCGTTCTTGGTCTTTAAGTCGGGAATTGAGTGGGGCAGGGAGTGCCGACTTATCTGTTGCTTCAGCCAGAAAAATGCCTTGGATCAGCCCCAATTGACTTGCTGGTCCTCCTGCTAGCCTACTCTGGATTTGTGTTCTGGTGCAGTCAGCTTATGCAAACAAATAATTTAACACATCAGTGTCTACTCAAGGGAGAAGTATAATGGTGGGAGGCTGAATTGGATGTAAGACCACTTTTTCCCTAACTGAAACAACAACAATTGCTTGCAATTTCATTATTTTTCTTTTGGACAGATTTCTCAGTTAGCTGTACAAAGATGCTTACATGTTACTTCCACATCTTGGAAGTCTCACTTTGATGTTTCCCACAGACATAGTTGTGCCCCCACCCCCAGTCAAGGCATAGTGCTTGTGTTATTCCACTCTAATGACATTGACTTCAGTGAATGGGAAATTTCAAAGGGAATGTGTTGCTGTGTAAGAGAGAAATGCGGATGGTGTGCCAAGGAATAAGGAGGGGGAAAGTGTCAGACTTTTATTAAATTTACTTTTTAAAAAATAAAAATAAAACTTACCTAGCCCCTTTAAGAGCAGTTGGCTCTCAATGTGCATAAATTGCATTTTGGTCATGCATCCTTTGGGTCATCTGAGAGTCTTCTTTTCACATTTGACTGAATATTGTGTAGCAGCTCCTTTCTAAACTGGTTTTTAAAGATGTGCATGTAGAAAGGAGGTTAATTGGATGTGCACTTGGTACTTTGACAAATTGCTCCCATGTGTCCAAACAATAACTTTCATAACAATAAGTTTCACCCTCATTATTGCTTCTTCTGATTTTGTCAGAAATGTAATCAAATAAATATTACAAGCACATTTTGTCTGAATTAGCAATGGCAGAGAATTTTGGTTCACTCTACATTTTGGAGGGAGCTTAAACATTTTGTCCCTCTGGGTCCCATGTGCAGAATGCAACAGAGATATGGAGATGAATCTGCTTTGCATATCTAAACATTTATGTATTGATAAGATGATGCAGAGTCTGTCTTATTTCTTTTAAAATGTTCAAAGCTGATAGTAAGGTGACTGTCATGTGGATAAAAAAGTCATATAAAATGCTTCCAGTGGCCACATGTCATAACAATAAGTTATAGATACATATGAATGTAGGCAGCCATCTTTCTTCAGGTAATGGTAAAGGGACCCCTGACCATTAGGTCCAGTCGTGACCAACTTTGGGTTTCCGCTGCTCATCTCGCGTTATTGGCTGAGGGAGCCAGCATACAGCTTCCGGGTCATGTGGCCAGCATGACAAAGCCACTTCTGGCGAAGCAGAGCAGCACACGGAAACACCGTTTACCTTCCCGCTGTAGCGGTACCTATTTATCTACTTGCACTGGCATGCTTTCAAACTGCTAGGTTGGCAGGAGCTGGGACCGAGCAACGGGAGCTCACTCCATCGCAGGGATTCGAACCAACGACCTTCTGATCGGCAAGCCCTAGGCTCTGTGGTTTAACCCACAATGCCACCCGCGATCCTTCAGGTAGAGACTAGCTATTATGATGTCCGTTTGCTTCCTTGGAACATTTTAAAAGCTGTGTAACTGTGAACTGCCCAGAGTGATGTCTCACAAGTCTGATCACATTTCATGGTGGGCAGCTTTGTAACCAGGCAGCTGGGTCACAAATGTGTGCCTGCTTAGGGGGCAGAGGGTTGCTGCCTCCACCCTGTGTCATGCCAGCCGTGTTGTCATCATTGGGGTTCTGCCCTTGTTGGGCAGTCCCAGCCAATCAGAACTCTGTGTGGGTGCGGCCACAGGTGATTTAACTGTGGCATGGCTGGCTGGCTGGCTGGCATCCTCACTTTCTCTCCATCGCTGGCCTAAGCCACTCACAATTGTAACCAATAAAGTTGTGTCCTATTTGAACCCATAAGCCAAAATACTTTGTTTCTGTGTGCTTTATTGTTCTCCTGGGAACTTTGTGGTTTAGGTGCCTTGGTACGCAATTCCATTATTTTGCTCTTGATGAAGAGTACTTGATGAAGAGTATGAGTAGTACTCAACTTTTTGAAAAGAGCCCTTCCGGCATCACCGGAGAGGGAGGTTGCAGGCGCCACGACCCTTTCACATGCCAGGGGGATGGTTGCCATCCCTCCGGCTATAGGCCGAGTCCCGGACGCGTCACCCCCGGCGCATCCAATCCGGACGCGTCGGGGGCGTGGCTTGCGTCCTTAAATGCAAGCGCACGGCCGGGGCTCAGTCTCTTTGTTCCTGCCACCAGCCGCTTTGGATCTTCTCCCGCCCACCCTCCCTTTAGGCAGGCTTCTCTGTTGACTTTGCTATGGACTTCAGTTGGTCGCCGTTGAGGGGCCTGGTAGGACTTTTTCCACCTGGCAAATTGGCTCTGGCCTTGTGGTTTTCGCCTACCTCGTAGCAACCCGTCACAACTTTGGTTTTGGCGGTTAGGCATTGGATTATCTCAGAAAGGTCTCAGGTGGGGGTGTTTGTTGCCATCACTTCCCCCAAAATGCCGGTGACCCCAGGGTGAGTTCCTAGTGGATCCGCATCACAGGTCTCACCCAACGGTGGTTAACCCTTCTCAGACTGCCAGCACAACGGGCTGGAGTCGGATATAGTCGGTTAAATCCAATGCCTAATGCCAATACCTCTCTACAATCCGTAATCAATAAAGCTGTGGCCTTTTCATGCCCATTAACCTTATGTCATTGTGTCCTGAGTTTTTATTTGGTCGGGGTTTCTCCACACAAAGCTCACCTGCTTCCCCTTGTACAGGAGACACAAATGTGCATCCAAACATTTGAATTCCACCACAAGATAAGTGACAAGTGTAGAACAATAAAATAAAGCAACTGACTGCAAAATATACATTGCCATACACTTAACACGTACAGCTCACAGAATATTGCCAACAGTAGCTATTTCTGAACTCAAATAACTTAAGTTGCTTAGCAATCCCACAGTGCCTCCTTCAGTTTGCAATGTATCAGTGATTTTAAGGAACAGAAGTTAATTTAAATTCTTAAAGAAGTTAGCTGGAGAGGGCATGCTTTCCCCCCTAAATAGCAAAAAGACAATATGCACTACAAAGGTAATTAGTAGTGCTGAGCTGAACCGGGAAAAATCAAACGCATTTGTCACAATGTAATTAGTTATAAACTGTGTGTGAATAAGGAGAATGCCTGATTCACAGTGAAAGCCACAGTAAAAACCAAATTACTGTATATTGATGAGACAATGTGTGGGAATAATGCAGCCACATCCCAAAGCCATGAAATGGTGCCTCCACGGTCCTCTCTCAAGAGGTATGTGGGCACCATGGCAACATCGGCTAGGTGTAACGAGTCGGATGTAGAGTCTGTACTTCTCCCCATACCACAAGATAGATGGTCCTAGGAGGCCAAGCCAGCCATGAGGAACATCTCACATACATCACAAGTTATCCATTCCTCAGGTCATGCCAGTCCTGGGGAACGTCTTCATCCATCTTTAGTTATTCATTCCCCAGGAGCTCAAACTTCCCATGGGAAACATGCATACTATGGAGAACAATAGGTCTGAGCATGAATGGGCATAAGTGTATTCTGCTGATATTATTGGATAATGCTAGATAGGTGTGCTGTAATGATTGGTTTATGACTATTGCATATGCATTTACTATACCTAATAAATATGTGGTCACGAGAGAGCTCGGGGCTCTCGTCCCACGGCTGGTTGATTCTATCAGTTGTCTGTCTTCCTTCACGAGAGCCTACCACTTGTAATAAGCCTCGGTGCTATACCCTTTGCTGCTACATCTGGCTGTTAGCAGCTGGCTGTTACTTTGTAACAAGCCTTGCTGCTACACTCCAAGCTGCTAGGACCCCTGGCTGATAACTTTCTATTTTGGAATTCTTGTGTTTTCTTATGTTGCAAGGAGCAATGCTCCAAGAGTGCTTATCCCCAAGTTCTACCTCTATAGATAATACTAAACACTGCAGACATCCCCAAAACACACACACACACACACACACACACACACACACACACACACACACACACACAAAATAACAATTGTACAGACAAAATTTATTCCTCTAGAAGAGAACATGAGGACTGAAATACTTAGATTTCTCTCTCCCCCCCCCTTTGCTTTCTCTTTTTCCTTGGTTTTATAATCTTCAAAGATTTCTGCTTCGATGGAGTCTCCAAATGAATACCAACATTCCTACCAACTCCCATATCACATCTTCTGAAGCCTGATAGCCCGGAGTTAAGATTCTGCTATTTAAATAACTGCTTAAAATCCTAAAACTCAGACAATTCTTTTTGTTTCCTCCAAACACACATACTGCAATGACCGCTTCCCCAACATAAAGGGGAGGCGCATTTTGCGCAGCCGCGTGCAGCCCCCCCCCCCCCCGGATCCCTGAGGCAGACCTGGAAGTTTGGAGGCTGGCACTGCCTACCTGAGGCTGGAGGCTGGAGTCACCGCCCACTCAGTCAGCCGACCAATCCAGCCGAGGGGAGGCGTGCCAGGGGGATCGGCCAGGTAGGATCAGGTAGGCTTACCTGCACACAAAGAAGAGGAGCCATTCTTCGGAAGCAGCCGACGGATTCAGAGCTTTCCCACCCTCCACTCCCTAACTTTATGCTTCCTTTATAGGTTATTTACTTCCACAGGCTTCTTGCTTTTCAGGTTTTTCTTCCACAGGCGTACACACACGCAGGCGCTGCTACGACCGGTCGCTGTTAAAGGGCTGGAAAGGACTTTCCCTGCATTGGCAGGTTTCGCCTTTCCCGTAGCAATTCGTCACAAGTTTGGTGGATGCAGGCCTTGGGCGGAATCCTTTAGTCATTTACATAAAGGGGAGGGGCGTGGGGGCAGTGACCCCCGCCCTATTGCGGCGGCGATAACAGGGTTCCCGTAAACGGGCCTCAAGGGGGGGGCATTTGGCGATGCCACTTGGCTGATTATTGCCCTCCCCTTCCAGCGGCGGCAATCGGGGGGGGCGGGCTATCTGCTTGAACATATGTTCTCCAGAGTTAGCCCAACCCCCACTCATGCTGGACAACCCTGAAGATAACCCCACCCCTGGCTGGAGGCTGAGAGGGATATATGCCCAATGCCTGTGCCAAGGTCTTCCTACATCTGAATTTTAATAAAGTTGTGGCCAATTTTAATCCCATAAATACGTTGTCCTGTGTCATTATTCCGCTCAGGGCTGCCCCGGGGACTGGGGGGGGGGGGACTCCGCCTGGCTGCGCAAAAGTGGCTACCTAGATAAGTGCTGTCAAATGAGGGAATCAACGTTTTCTCCATCTTTAAATCAGGTACAAGCAACAACAACAAAAAGATTTCATTTTCTTGTTATCCGTTCATGGCATCTGTGTGCATGGTATGAATTTAATGCCATTTTGTGAATAATATTATCTTGTGTGAAATGTTTTAGTTTTGTAGGGTTCATCCTTTTCAAACTGGAGTAACATATGTCTAAATGCCATTAACCTTATGTTTTTATGAGCAAAGAGTAGGGAGGGATACACTAGCGGTTTATAAAGTTTGTCTAACCACCTTAAAGCCATCCAAATTGGTGACCACCACCACATTTTGTGATTGCAAACTTCCATAGATTACTAACAATTTTCTGTGTGAAAGCTTTTTAGCTGTCCCGATTCTCCCACCATTCATTGGTTGGCCTCAAGATCTAGTATTATGAGGGAGGGAGAAGAATTCTCTTTTTTACCCCATTTCCTGACAAAAAAGCCACAGCAGTGTAACCTTTCCTTGAAGGGAATTTGCTCCTGCTCTCTGTTCATTTTGGTTGCCCCCCCCCCTCATCCCTTTCTGAACTCTACAATATACTTTTTGAAGTGTGGCAAACAGAACTGTACACACTATTCTAAATGTGGTTGCACTATAAATATTTAAAACAAAGAAAAATATCATTATGTGAGTAGTACTCATTGTGTCTCTGCCTGTAAAGACAAAGCTGAAGTCACTAGGGTGTTCTATACCTGTAGTTCTATACCTGTAGAATGTTGTCCATTTATCCAATTGGGAAACAACAATAAACACAACTTTGTGAGGCAGAAGGATAGCAGAGAAATTGATCTGCCTACAACAACTATTAGCTGTGTTGTAGAAGCGTTGCTTAAACTCAGCCCAGTACGCTTCCAAATATCAAGCCTTGTTTCTAAACGCCTAGAAACTTTTCCTCCTGAGTTCAGATAACAGTCTGTAGTAGCGGAAACTTTTATCTAGCTTTCTGTGCCTCTTCGTGCCTGTGAAAAATAACTGACGTCAACTCCTTGTTCATTAAAACAAAGAAGATTTATTAAGGCTACCTCCAGCCGGGGGAGTTCAGGTCCATCTCGACTGGAAACTGCGACACGAACGAACAGAACAGAAACAGAAACAGACAATGTCATATATTACAGAACACGACAGCAATCATACAGATACTTCCTGTATCCTGTTTACATGACACGTCACAGACCCCATGATCCAGGACGACTGCTGAGCTATTAACCCTCTCAGCTCACAGGTTCCAGGACATTAAAACAACAACAGGCAGATAAGAATGCAGTCAAGATGTGTGTGCGTGTGTGTGTGCGCGCGCGTGTGCATGCGTGCGTGCGCCTGCCTTATGTGACTGTAATTAAGTACAGTGGTCCCTCTGGTTAAGAACTTAATTTGTTCCGGAGGCCCGTTCCTAACCTGAAACTGTTCTTAACCTGAGGCACCACTTTAGCTAATGGTGACTCCCACTGCCACCGTGCCACCACCACACCATTTCTGCTCTCATCCTGAACCAAAGTTCTTAACCCCAGGTACTATTTCTGGGTTTGCAGAGTCTGTAACCTGAAGTGTCTGTAACCCGAGGTACCACTGTACATTCCTCCATGGTAGGTCCAGCAGGCTGTTCCGTGTGCTCCTTGAATCAAAACATGTTGTCATAGATATGGCACTTCAGAGGGACATCTTGGGAAAGATCTTGAGATTTTATCTGATCTCATTAATGTCAAAAATTCAGCAAAGGATGTGCTGATATTTTTAAACAATATGTTGCAATTAAATTAATGCAAAAAACTTCTATAAGAGATTATGTCATAAATTTGTCAGGGCCCCTTGTTTAGAGATGGGGGGGGAGTTTCTGGCTGGGATGGCTGGATCTATCCCTGCCCCCCCCCCCGCACAACCCCCCCAACACCACACTGTACTATTATGATTGGAGTTGGGTTAAAGGAACTAAGGCTGTATTGATATGGGGGTTATTGAGGCAAAACAGGTATTGCCAGCTCCTGGCCCACCGTAAATAGCCCCCAGATAATATGTAGTGATGACACATAATGCTCTCTGCTCCATTGGTACAAGGAGAGGCATGTAAAGTACTGAACTGGTGTCCAGACTCTTGATGTGGGCCCAGACAATGAAATGAAATCAAGGCAAGATGGAGTTGTTCTGGGCATGTGGTTCCTAAGTCTGGGAGTTGGAAGAACAATATGTCCTGTCTAGTGTTCCACTCTCCTTAAATGAGCAGGTTCATAACCAAGCTTCAACTGGTGCACAACTTATGCCAAGCTTCAACTGGTGCACAACTATTGTCTTTAATGGACAGGGATAGCTTGGCTACCATCACTCACACTCTGGTAACCTCCAATTGTGCTATTGTCCAAGAAATAAGAAATAAAATCCCACCATATTATGTAGAAACACTCTGGGTCCTCCATCCTCCTGGAGACCTGCAATTTATGTGATATTTGTCTTGTAACAGAGCATGGATTACTTCATATTAAAGATGTGTGCAGTGAATTCAGACAAATATCAAAGTCATCCTGAGCCAAAGTAGGGTGTCTTGAGGGAGGCAGCAGGGTGGGTTCTGGACTTCCTCAAGTTGACATGGGATCTGTATGATGCTTCCCAAGTCAAAGCATGGCCTTCCTGCTGTTCCACACTGCAATTGCTGGCATTCAGAAAGCTCCACAAACAGAAAGGAATGTGCCTTCCCTTTTCCTCAGCACCTCTTGTTAGAGCTATTAGAGTGGAATTCCCTGATCTGGATCTTGTGCAACATTAGAAGTGAATAAGCTCCACCGCAAGAATGAATTCCAAAAAGTTTTACTGCAAAACTGTTTAAAACTAGTTACAAAATAAAACGTTACAAAATGCAAAGTAACACATTTCTCTAAACAAACTAGCAATAAATTACAGACTTCTTTAAAACCTTGACATTGTCCAAAAACCATTCTCGCTCTGGTCCCAGAGAAAAATCCTATCTCAGTTGTGCATTTTTCTAACCATAAATTTACTTCTCCATATATATTTTTTGCAGCAATTTGCTATTAAAAATAAACATCTCATGACATTTCATCAGCATTTTAGTGTGCATACCTTCTAATAAATATGTTTTATGTGCAGTTTTTACTAATGCACACATTTTTCAAGCATTTTTGTGTTAGTTTCCCTAATATATCCATTTATTTACATAAATTCCCTGAATATATGGATTTTTCTAAACATTGGTTTATGGGCAAACTTCATAGGAAAATTCAGAGAACTGAATTTGTGGTTAAGTTCACATATTGAAAGTGTGAATTTGATAGATTCAGATGAAATTGAGAGTTGAGGTGAAATTCTCACCCATTGCTATTGGTAGTAGCAAGGGACAAGGCCTACAACAGTGTTTAGAAAAGGAAACCAATCAATAAAGTTTAGACAATATTAGAATGCCATGTTGATTTCTGTATAGATTAGAACTCAGCTGATATTAGATCGAATGTAGCTGAGCTATGGATATGAAAAATAATGGATGAAAAAACTCAATGTAAGCTAGAGGATAGAAGTAATGTGTGCTCATCAATGGCTCCTCTTCATCCTGGAGAGAAGTGACTAGTGGGGTGCCACCGGGTTCTGTCTTGGGCCCAGTCTTATTCAACATCTTTATCAATGACTTGGATGATGGGCTTGAGGGCATCCTGAGCAAGTTTGCAGATGACACCAAATTGGGAGGGGTGGCTAATACCCCAGAGGACAGGATCACACTTCAAAATGACCTTAACAGATTAGACAACTGGGCCAAAGCAAACAAGATGAACTTTAACAGGGAGAAATGTAAAGTACTACACTTGGGCAAAAATGAAAATGAAAGGCACAAATACAGGATGGGAGATACCTGGCTTGAGAGCAGTACATGTGAAAAGGATCTAGGGGTCTTGGTAGACCACAAACTTGACATGAGTCAACATTGTGATGCAGCAGCTTAAAAAGGCAATGCAATTCTGGGCTGCATCAATAGGAGTATAGCATCTAGATCAAGGGAAGTAATAGAACCACTGTATTCCGCTCCGGTCAGACCTCACCTGGAATACTGTGTCCAGTTCTGGTCACCACAGTTCAAGAAGGATGCTGACAAGCTGGAACATGTCCAGAGGAGGGCAGCCAAAATGGTCAAAGGCCTGGAAACAATGCCTTATGAGGAACGGCTTAGGGAGCTGGGTATGTTTAGCCTGGAGAAGAGAAGGTTAAGCGGTGATATGATAGCCATGTTCAAATATATAAAAGGATGTCATATAGAAGAGGGTGAAAGGTTGTTTTCTGCTGCTCCAGAGAAGCAAACACGGAGCAATGGATTCAAGCCACAAGAAAGCAGATTTCACTTAAACATTAGGAAGAACTTCCTGACAGTAAGAGCTGTTCAACAGTGGAATTTGCTGTCAAGGTGAAGTCTCCTTCTTTGGAGGACTTTAAGCGGAGGCTTGACAGCCACCTGTCAGGAATGCTTTGGTGGTGTTTCCTGCTTGACAGGGGGTTGGACTGGATGGCCCTTGTGGTCTCTTCCAACTCTATGATTCTATGATTCTATGCTGGTTAATGAAATGTTTATGGCACTTTATTTATAGGAAACCATTCACATACAGAAGAGCACAGAATCCCATTTTCACAGAACAACTCAGGAGAAAACTTTAGAAGATCTCCCAAAATTTAAGAGTTTGCTCAAAGCAGTTTTGATTTCTTTGTTTCTCATGCTGTAGATGAATGGATTCAATGTGGGAGGAATTATGGAGTACATCACAGATACAACTATATCCAGATCAGATGAAGAATCACTAGGAGGCATTACATAGGCAAACACCCCACTTAAAAGAAAAAGAGAGACAACAGTGAGGTGAGGAAGGCAAGTGGAGAGGGCTTTTTTCTTTCCACGAACAGAGGGGATTTTTAGCACTGTTGAAAAGATCTGCATATATGTTAAGATGATGAAAACAAAACAACCTAGTGCTATACCAGAGCTTAGCACAAGAAGCCCAACTTCAACCAGGTAGAAGTTAGAGCAGGAGAGCTTCAGTAGTGGTGGGATTTCACAGAAGAACTGATTAACAACATTAGAACAGAAGGTATTTGCAAAGGTGCTCCCAGTATGCAACACAGCATATAAAATACAAATAGTCCACACAATCGCTACCATACGAATACAGGCTGCTTTGTGCATTATTGTCTCATAGTGGAGTGGGTTGCAAATAGCAACATAGCGATCATGTGCCATTATAGTTAGGAGAGCAAAACTTGATGTTGCAAATAAAATAAAAAAGAAAACTTGAGCAACACATCCAAAATAAGAAATAAACCTGCTGTTTAGGAAGGAAAGAACTATTGATTTGGGTACAATGACGGAAAGTGTTCCAATGTCCAGCATAGCCAAATTCAGTAGAAAGAAGTACATGGGTGTTTGAAGGTGGTGATCAAGGACAATTGCAACAACAATGAGGAGATTCCCTATGATTGCTATAATGTACAATGCTAGGAACACAAAGAAGTGCAAGATCTGCAGTTCTCGGATGTCCGAGAATCCCAGCAGCAGAAATGTAGACATAGAGGTAAGATTGCTCATTTTTTCCACTGGGAATATTCACATATTACCTATACCAGAATAAGAGAAGAAGAAATGTTGAGTAAGCAGTTTAATTTAAGCAGGACTCCAATAATCCAATGAAGCTGATATTTCTTTGCTGAAATATTTAATGAAGACATAGTATGAAAGGCTGTCTGACCCCTCTGTATTGTCATGAGAGTATTCTTGTCCACTCATTGAGCCTCTATATCTGTTGCAAATGTGTTCAGGGCAAGGTCTGACTATATCAATAATCTCTTCGCCTGACATCTATGACATCTATGCATTCAGAGGGACATCAGAAAGAGAAGCCAGCATGCAGGAACATCTATGTCATAGGAGTTCACCACCAAGCTATAGGTCCCAATGATTCAGGGTTCACAGTTAAACTACCAGACTATTTGCATACAATATAGCCTGCATATAATATAGCCTTCATTTTGGGTGTTTGGCTGGATGTGCAAAGGAATGTGAAATTTAATGCATCCTGAGAAGACAGGGTGGGTCAACTATTTTCATTGGTGATGCAGATACAGATACATTTCCTTCCCACAAACTGTGTGGACACATTTTCCCCAGTTCCTCTGCCCGCCCCAGAAAAGTCACCATAACAGCAGGTCCTTTTCACAGTTAGCAGCCCCCCCCCCCAATAAAGAAGGAACTGCTACTCAATATTCTGTCAGGTCCCGTTAGAAGATGGAGGACCCTCAGATGAATGCAGCACCACAGTATCATAGCCCCACATAAACATATCTGAAGACTAATACAGGGGCTCACTATATCACTGTACACACAATTATTAATAGCGTACAAGCCACCACCCAATTGTCGGAGGGCCTGCACTCCAGATTTGTGTAGTGTTTACTTCTAAGCCTTTTCATCTCCCAAAGAAATCCTGCAAGGCAGCAGAGGTTTAGGATTCGAGTTTTTATTCTTCTGAATGGGCTACCTTCCCAGGTTGACAAGCCCCACCTGCCCCACTTCCCTCTACAGCACCTGCAGAAACCACCTTCTTGACCATTGACCCCACCATTGGTCTTGTTTGCTCAATCCACCAGATTGAGATCCACTAAATTTTTGCATGCAGGCAAAGTCCTTAATTCACCAAGGGATTGAGACCCATTGGCTACCCTCACCTGGTTTAGCTGGCCAGGCCAAGCTCTTCCCAGTTTGTGGCCACTGTCACATGCTGACAGCTCTTAGGAGCCACAGGCGAGAGCTGAGTGCAGGGTGGGGGCCAAAGGTTGACAAAGGAGCATGACATATCCCTCACCAGAGATACTGCCCCTCCCCTAACACTTCATGTACCCCTTTATTATTTAGCTGCCTTAGTAGTTAAGATATCATTATGGTACTGTCTTACCCAATGTTAGCCCCTTGGTGAGGAGGTGACTTGCTTGAAAATAAGAAAAATAGCTGCTAATTGGGAGAGTGAGCAAACACTATTGGAGGATAAACCAAGTGTGTGTCATGTGAGCTGCTTTGTGGTGCCTAAACTAGATGCTGCTTCATTCTTGGTCTTTAAGTAGGGAATTGAGTGCCGACTTATCTGTTGCTTCAGCCAGAAAAATGCCTTGGATCAGCCCCAATTGACTTGCTGGTCCTCCTGCTAGCCTACTCTGGATTTGTGTTCTGGTGCCGTCAGCTTATGCAAACAAATAATTTATCACATCAGTGTCTACTCAAGGGAGAAGTAGGAGGCTGAATTGGTTGTAAGACCACTTTTTCCCTAACTGAAACAACAACAATTGCTTGCAATTTCATTATTTTTCTTTTGGACAGATTTCTCAGTTAGCTGTACAAAGATGCTTACATGTTACTTCCACATCTTGGAAGTCTCACTTTGATGTTTCCCACAGACATAGTGCTGCCCCCGCCCCCAGTCAAGGCATAGTGCTTGTGTTATTCCACTCTAATGACATTGACTTCAGTGAATGGGAAATTTCAAAGGGAATGTGTTGCTGTGTAAGAGAGAAATGCGGATGGTGTGCCAAGGAATAAGGAGGGAAAAAGTGTCAGACTTTTATTAAATTTACTTTAAAAAAAATAAAAATAAAACTTACCTAGCCCCTTTAAGATCAGTTGGCTCTCAATGTGCATAAATTGCATTTTGGGGGGTAGCTGCTTTAGGTTCTGACTGGTCAATGCATCCTTTGGGTCATCTGAGAGTCTTTCATCTTCTTTTCACATTTGACTGAATATTGTGTAGCAGCTCCTTTCTAAACTGGTTTTTAAAGATGTGCATGTAGAAAGGAGGTTAATTGGATGTGCACTTGGTACTTTGACAAATTGCTCCCATGTGTCCAAATTTTGGTTCACTCTACATTTTGGAGTGAGCTGAAACGTTTTGTCCCTCTGGGTCCCATGTGCAGAATGCAACAGAGATATGGAGATGAATCTGCTTTGCATATCTAAACATTTATGTATTGATAAGATGATGCAGAGTCTGACTTATTTCTTTTAAAATGTTCAAAGCAGATAGTAAGGTGACTGTCATGTGGATAAAAAAGTCATATAAAGTGCTTCCAGTGGCCACATGTCATAACAATCAGTTATAGATACATATGAATGTAGGCAGCCATCTTTCTTCAGGTAAAGGTAAAGGTAAAGGGACCCCTGACCATTAGGTCCAGTCGTGACCAACTCTGGGGTTCCGGTGCTCATCTCGCGTTATTGGCCGAGGGAGCCAGCATACAGCCTCTGGGTCATGTGGCCAGCATGACAAAGCCACTTCTGGCGAAGCAGAGCAGCACACGGAAACACCGTTTACCTTCCCGCTGTAGCGGTGCCTATTTATCTAATTGCACTGGCATGCTTTCAAACTGCTAGGTTGGCAGGAGCTGGGTCCGAGCAACGGGAGATCACCCCATCGCAGGGATTCGAACCGCTGACCTTTTGATCGGCAAGCCCTAGGCTCTGTGGTTTAACCCACAATGCCACCTGCGTCCCTTCAGGTAGAGACTGGCTATTATGATGTCCGTTTGCTTCCTTGGAACATTTTAAAAGCTGTGTAACTGTGAACTGCCCAGAGTGATGTCTCACAAGTCTGATCACATTTCATGGTGGGCAGCTTTGTAACCAGGCAGCTGGGTCACAAATGTGTGCCTGCTTAGGGGGCAGAGGGTTGCTGCCTCCATCCTGTGTCATGCCAGCCGTGTTGTCATCATTGGGGTTCTGCTCTTGTTGGACAGCCCCAGCCAATCAGAACTCTGTGTGGGTGCGGCCACAGGTGATTTAACTGTAGCATGGCTGGCTGGCATCCTCTCTTTCTCTCCATCGCTGGCCTAAGCCACTCACATTTGTAACCAATAAAGTTGTGTCCTATTTGAACCCATAAGCCCAAATACTTCGTGTCTGTTTGCTTTATTGTTCTCCTGGGAACTTTGTGGTTCAGGTGCCTTGGCACACAATTCCATTCTTTTGCTCTTGATGAAGAGTACTTGATGAAGAGTATGAGTAGTACTCAACTTTTTGAAAAAGCTCACCTGCTTCCCCTTGTACAGGAGACACAAATGTGCATCAAACATTTGAATTGCACCACAAGATAAGTGACAAGAGTAGAACAATAAAATAAAGCAACTGACTGCAAAATATACATTGCCATACACTTAACACGTACAGCTCACAGAATATTGCCAACAGTAACTATTTCTGAACTCAAATAACTTAAGTTGTTTAGCAATCCCACAGTGCCTCCTTCAGTTTGCAATGTATCAGTGATTTTGAGGAACAGAAGTTAATTTAAATTGTTAAAGAAGTTAGCTGGAGAGGGCATGCTTTCCCCCCCAAATAGCAAAAAGACAATATGCACTACAAAGGTAATTCGTCGTGCTGAGCTGAAACCCCCCCCCCCCCGGAAAAAAACAAACGCATTTGTCACAATGTAATTAGTTGTAAACTGTGTGTGAATAAGGAGAATGCCAGTTTCACAATGAAAACCACAGTGGAAACCAAATTATATTGATGAGACAATGTAACTTTCTATTTTGGAATTCTTGTGTTTTCTTATGTTGCAAGGAGCAATGCCCCAAGAGTGCTTATCCCCAAGCTCTACCTCTATAGATAATACTAAACACTGCAGACATCCCCAAAACACACACACACACACACACACACACACACACACACACACACACAAAATAACAATTGTATAGACAAAATTTATTCCTCTAGAAGAGAACATGAGGACTGAAATACTTAGATTTCTCTCTCCCCCTTTGCTTTCTCTTTTCCCTTGGTTTTATAATCTTCAAAGATTTCTGCTTCGATGGAGTCTCCAAATGAATACCAACATTCCTACTAACTCCCATATCACATCTTCTGAAGCTTGATAGCCTGGAGTTAAGAGTGTGCTATTTAA
Source organism: Zootoca vivipara (assembly GCF_965207765.1). Classification (NCBI taxonomy): domain Eukaryota; kingdom Metazoa; phylum Chordata; class Lepidosauria; order Squamata; family Lacertidae; genus Zootoca; species Zootoca vivipara. The sequence continues at coordinate 30,269,403 of NC_142595.1, forward strand.
TTAACTGCTTAAAATCCTAAAACTCAGACAATTGTTTTTGTTTCCTTCACACACACACACACACACACACACTGCAAAAGTGGCTACCTAGATAAGTGCTGTCAAATGAGGGAATCAACGTTTTCTCCATCTTTAAATCAGGTACAAGCAAAAAAAAAAAGATTTCATTTTCTTGTTACCCGTTCATGGCATCTGTGTGCATGGTATGAATTTAATGCCATTTTGTTCCAATCATCTGTGAATAATATTATCTTGTGTGAAATGTTTTAGCTTTGTAGGGTTCATCCTTTTCAAACTGGAGTAACATATGACTAAATGCCATTAACCTTATGTTTTTATAGCAAAGAGTAGGGAGGGATACCATAGCGGTTTATAAAGTTTGTCTAACCACCTTAAAGCCATCCAAATTGGTGACCACCACCACATTTTGTGGTTGCAAACTTCCATAGATTACTAACAATTTTCTGTGTGAAAGCTTTTTAGCTGTCCCGATTCTCCCACCATTCATTGGTTGGCCTCAAGATCTAGTATTATGATCACATTCAATTTCCTGACTAAAAAGCCACAGCAGTGTAACCTTTCCTTGAAGGGAATTTGCTCCTGCTCTCTGTTCATTTTGGTTGCCCCCCCTCACCCCTTTCTGAACTCTACAATATACTTTTTGAAGTGTGGCAAACACAGCTGTACACACTATTCTAAAAGTGGTTGCACTATAAATATTTTTGAACCATTACAAAATTGGTGGTTTTATTTTTAATCCATTTCCTAACTGATCCCTCATATGGGATTTGGCTTTTTCTCAGCTGCTGCTCACTAAGTCAACATATCCATTGAGCTATCATGATGAGTGCAGGTTATCTTGGGCTTGCTGATCCAAAGGTTGGCGGTTCGAATCCCTGCGACGGAGTGAGCTTCCATTGTTCTGTACCAGCTCCTGCCAAACTAGCAGTTTTTAAGCATGCCAGTGCAAGTAGATAAATAGGTAGGAAGGTAAATGGCATTTCCATGCGCTCTGGTTTCCATCCTGGTGTTCCGTTGTGACAGAAGCGGTTTAGTCATGCTGGCCACATGACCCGGAAAGCTGTCTGTGGACAAATGCCGGCTCCCTTGGCCAGAAAGTGAGATGAGCGGCGCAACCCCGTAGCCACCTTTGACTGGACCTAACAATCCAGGGGTCCTTAACCCTTATCTTTATTGGTCAGTCATTGCCTACTATGACCCCATTGGGTATATGTGTGCAGTCAGGGCTTCTTGTCTCAAAGTGCATCACCTCTCCCTTATTAACAGTGAACCATATTTGCTATTTTGTTGCCCATTCAACCAGTATAGAGACTCCCATTAGATGTTTGTCACAATCCTTTTTCTGGTTTAGCACTCACATGCTAGTCTAGACCAGGGCGGGGATTCCCACAAATGACACTTCTTATCTGAAGAAGTATGCATGCACACGAAAGCTCATACCAATGACAAACTTAGGTTAAGGTAAAGGAACCCCTGACCATTAGGTCCAGTCGTGACTGACTCTGGGGTTGCGGCGCTCATCTCACTTTATTGGCCGAGGGAGCCGGCGTACAGCTTCCAGGTCATGTGGCCAGCATGACAAAGCCACTTCTGGCGAACCAGAGCAGCACACAGATACGCTGTTTTCCTTCCCGATGTAGTGGTACCTATTTATCTACTTGCACTTTGATGTGCTTTCGAACTGCTAGATTGGCAGGAGCTGGGACTGAGCAATGGGAGCTCACCCCGTCGCAGGGACTCGAACCGCCGACCTTCTGATCAGCAAGCCCTGGGCTCAGTGGTTTAACCCACAGTGCCACCACTTAGTTGGTCTCTAAGGTGCTACTGGAAAGAATTTTTTTTAAAAAAAATCTGGAATGTTATAGAAAATGTTTTGTTTTATTTATTTATTTATTTATTTATTTATTTATTTTAGGCACAACTTTTTGGCTCAGGTTGTTTAAATCATTTTTCTCCTTTCTACTTGTTTGTTTGTTTTTATTGTATTTCTCTATTCCTAAGTCACATCATAACTATAGCTCTACAGGCAATTTTCAAAAACAAAATGCTTAAACAATTTAAAATTCCCCATCAACAAGGATATAATTAGCTAAAGCAGCGCTAGAACTATTATTATAAATCAGACCAGAAGGCTAAAATTGACACATTCAATATATACAATGGTTTAGTCTCAAGTTCATAATGCGTAGCAGTAATGTCAAATTGTTGTTTCTTTCATCGGGGTCTTTTGGTTACAGTTCAATGATGGCACAATGATCCTGTATGAAAAAGAAAATATCTCAGGAACAGTTGTGACAGAGTTCGTGCTGATTGGATTCTCTAGTCTGCAGATGATGCAGCTGCCATTGTTCTGCCTCTTCCTGGTCATATATGTGTTGTCAATAATTGGCAATGGTCTGATCATCCTCATAATCCGCCTCGACGCCCGCCTCCATACCCCTATGTACTATTTTCTCAGCAACCTTGCCTGGTTGGAGATGATCATCTCCAGCACAGTCACACCTAAGATGCTCAGCCTTCTCATCACAAAGAAAAAAACCATCTCCTTCTTTGGATGTGCTGTTCAGCTAACACTGTACTTCCTTTGTGGGACCACAGAAGTTCTCCTACTAGGAATCATGTCTGTGGATCGCTACTTGGCCATCTGCAACCCACTCCGCTACACGGCCATCATGAGTAACCAGGTCTGCATGCTGATGATGCTTTCCTGCTGGTTTGGAAGTTTCTTTTGTGTTGCAATTAGTGCCATTTTCAAGACAGGCCTCCCCTACTGTGGCCCCAATGTCATTGATCATTTCTTCTGTGATACTGGCCCCTTGTTAAAGTTGGTCTGTGCAGACACCACTCTGGTTGAAACGGTAGAATTTTCCTCATCCTGTTTCACACTCCTGAGTTCTGTTTCTGTGACAGCTGTCTCATACCTGAGCATCATTTTCACAGTGATCAGGATGCCTTCAGCGCAAGGCAGGAGGAAAGCCTTCAGCACATTCAGCTCCCACATCACTGTGGCCACCCTCTATTATGGCAGCTCCATATTCATCTATGTCAGACCACCAGGAAGCTCTTCTATGGATTTTAATAAGGTGGCCACTGTGTTCAACTCTGTGGTAACTCCATTCCTTAATCCACTTATCTATAGCTTTAGAAACAAAGTGGTGAAGGATGTGCTGAAAGAGGCAGTGAAGAAAATTGGTGCAATATTTAGGAAAACAGTCGATTAGACATCTCCTGCTTCTTTATCACTCATGTTCCTAACTTAACTTAGAACCTTCCTTGTCAAATGTCATCCTTTCTTAAGTACTTGTTAGAGGAGAAGGAACTGCAAAAGTGCTTTGGATAATAAATATCAGATTTTTAGTGTCTGCTTCCTTAGCTGCTGCGAACAGAGCACCATTTTGATGGCAGCACATCATGTACAAGCCAACTCTCACTTCTGGGGTCACTAGCACCATCAGACAGAGACCTAGCCCTCACAAAATGAGAAGACTGGAGTTTTAGTCCCAACTGTGATCAATAACACCTCATCAGAAAGCCCAATATTTATGATTGAGTTATCATTCTCATGGACATTGTCATTCTTCAGTACAGTGGAACCTCGGTTTATGAACACCTCGGTTTATGAATTTTCGGTTTATGAACACCGCAGACCCATCTGGAACGGATTAATGCATTTTCCATTACTTTCAATGGGAAAGTTCGCTTCAATTTATGAACGCTTCAGTTTATGAACAGACATCCGGAACCAATTACACCCATGCTTCAGTTTATGAACGCTTCAGTTTAAGTACTCTGTGGACCCATCTGGAACGGATTAATCCATTTTCCATTACTTTCAATGGGAAAGTTCGCTTCAGTTTATGAACGCTTCAGTTTATGAACAGACTTCCGGAACCAATTGTGTTCATAAACCGAGGTACCACTGTAATTGCTTTCTTCTGCACCTTTTAATATCCAGAGTACCAAAACATTCTTTAATAGCAGGGCATGGTGTTTTAGTCTTAAATAAAGCCATAAACCATGTAAAAATGTTGAAATAGTTCATTTCTTCACAGCTTCTTTTCAATTCCTATAAGTTCTGGAGATGGGGTGAAATATCTTAATGAATGCACTTGGTTTCCCAATAAATATAAGAACTACTCATGTCAGAAGGCTTGCAATAGACATTGCACCCAGGCAACAGTAATCTGGTAAATGATGTAAATCAGGCAGGCATTCCCACAGGACTTTGATGGCCATGAGGTTTAACTGTATGAATTATTGTTAAATGCCAATATTCACTGGGTTTATGACATGTTAACAATTAATATCCAAAATCTGCTGAATGTCACCCATACTAGTTTTCTTTAAAAATGTTTATAGTAAATAATAATAATAATAATAATAATAATAATAATAATAATAATAATAATTTATTGGCCAAGTACATTTTCCAACGTACTTGGAATTTGTTTCAGCTACATTGCAATGTAAACATACACACACAGTTCCACTCACAATACAAATAAGCAAAGAATCCCACCCATAATTGACCTCCCCTTCAGCTACACATCTACAAATTTAACAATTTAATGGCACAAGGGGGAAAAACTGTTCCTGTGCCTGGCCGATTTTGTATATGAAGACCTGTAGCAATGTCCAGATGGGAGTAAATCTAGTAGATGATGACCGGGATGTAAAGGATCTGCTGCAATTCTCTCTGCTCTCTTCTTAACTCTGGTAGCATAGATTGACTCTATTGTAGGCAAGCTAGCACCAATTACCATTTCTGCAATTCTTACAGCTTGTTGGAGCCTTTTCTTGTCTGTCTTGGAGGCTGTACCATACCAAGCAGTAATAGAATTACAGAGAACAGTTTCAATGATGCTTCTGTAAAATTGGATCAACACTTTCTGGGGCAATTTAAATTTATATGAGCATTCATATACTGTATCTGACAAGTAGGGAAGTGTGCAGCCAAAACCTTGACATTCATAGAAATTGGGAGGGGGGAATTGCATGTAAATGTTGATACCAACCCTCATCAAATTTGGACATTTCCCACATGTGGGAAAAACAATAAGAGCTGTGAACCGTTCATGAACAATAGCTCTCTGTAAAGGAAAGGAGAATGGCTAAAAACACTTATCATCCACTTCAGATTTCCTACCCCTATACAATAATTAAAGTTCTAGATTTCAATTATCAAGGAACAAATGCAGTAGAAACAATTGGAAGCTTGATAATTCCAATTATATAATTGTTGGGCCTATAATTTAAAATATACTGGGCTAATATCTAAAACAGCAGATTCTAAAATACGGTATCCACACCAACAATAGCATCCTAAATATAAAATGTTATCGTGATGTTGATTGTTAATTTCTTTTTAACAAATGTTACAGAATAACTAGAAATAACCAGCATATTATCAGTTTGTTTTAGTTTAATTCAAATACTTATGGTCTCCTAATACCCTTGGGAACCTTGGAGTTCCAATGTTGTCTAGAATCTCTGATAGTTTCTGCATTCTGTATTCATTCCAACTTATTTGCTTCCCCTCCCCATGAGAATCATTAATTTACTACAACTTCGTTTCAATTCTATCGCTGCTTTTCATTAAAATGCATTGCTTTATACATTCATTAAGATTTTCCACAACCCTCTTGACTGCAAATTCTTTTGAGAAATGTAGGTAAAGACAATTGGAGTAATTGTCTTCAAGGGGTTTAAAGGGGAATGATGCAGCAGTCGGGCATGTTGAATTTTTCAACTTTCATATTCCAAAAAGGAGGGGTGCTAAAAGGTTGTAACATGACTTGGGAATACAAACGGTATTTTTATTAAATTGATATAATTTAGTTTTGCTTGGTGAGCAAAATGTGTGTAACATTCTATAGGAATCATTAAAAAAGATTGTCAAATACTTGCAGTTTGTTGTTGTTGTTGTTGTTGTTGTTGTTGTTGTTGTTATTCAGCATTAGCTGACTTTTTCAGAAGGTAAAATGGAAATTCTTTGGTTTTCTAAAAGCAGTTTATGTGCTTCTTCATCAAACATAGGTTTGCCAAGCAAAATGTGCAATCACTGAAATAATAGCGGATTTGAATTCCTTGCTCCTTAAAACATATTTTTAAGACCCCTCACTGAAGAAATTTGCAAAAATGATGTTTTATCCCTTAAAATGACACTGCAGTGCAGCAGCCTTTCACTGCAGCTAACCAGTTATGTGTATGGAAGCTCAATTTAGGATGCCTGGTGTTCCAACATGAGAGGGATGCAAAATACAAATATAAAACATGCAACAACCACTTGTATAGCGTATGCTTTTCATAGGACAAGTCCCAGATACAATCTCTGAATATTACTGGGAAAGATCCCTGGGGAGCCTCTGTTAGAGCCTCACCTAGACAATGGTGAGAAAAATGGATTGACTTGGCATAAGGATACCAGCATTGTCCATGAGGATATAACATAGCTCCCCCACAACAAACACAGCCTCTTCTCTAAAGTACTTTTCCAGTACTATGTACGAGAGGTATTTCTGCACATAACAAGTGTCCTTTCTTGAAACCCATTTTGCTTCAGGATTTTTGTAAAAGGTGCATCTACTCCTTGTATTAATGACAACAACCTTTTCCTCCTGGACACAATTGATGTTCTCCTGTATAAACACGTAATGGGCTTGAAGAATAAATTGTATCACTAGTCAAGGCACTTATTTGACCTTCAAACTTCCCATTGCAGACAGTGGAATGGATTCCATTCCCTCATTGGGAGGTTTTGAGCAGAGGTTTGATGGCCATCAATCATTGCAAGTGATTGGACTAGATGACCCTCAGGGTCCCTTCAAACAATTCTGCAATTCTATGATGCTATGTCAGAATATTCTGATGCTGAACACTGTTTTTCTATAAAGTGCTCATAAACACCATAATTTACAAACAATTACACCTATGCACCCCCATTTTATACAGTAGTAAGAACCACATAATGTGGTGAAAACAGAAAAAGGAGACTGCTAGTACAATGTTCAAACCTGTTTCCATTTTATTTGTGAAGTAAAATATGTTAAGCATCTCTTTGCATAACTGGAGAGTAGCTTAGTTGCTTCCTTGCCACAGGAACCAAGGATTGGAAGGGGAGCAGAAGAGCACATGCCCTCCCAGTGACTTCTCCATGAAAGGGAAAATGCTATTTGCTCCAAGGATTTTGCATCATGGGGTGGTGAGTCAGTAAGCACCTACAGTACCTGCCAGAGGGGGTGCCTGGGCTAAGCAGAGCATTTACAAGCACACACACAAACCTGGCCAACAAGAGTGCAATTTATATAGACAGGGGATTACCTGCACTCCTTCATGTTCATGTAAATTATGCTCCCCTCTACCCACCAAGGAGTTTTGGGGCATACTGGGGCTAGTGTGATATAAATGAGCAAGATGGCACTTCCTGTGTGTGTTGTCCCCACCGCAGCCACAATGCAAAATTTTGCAATGGCGGGGAATTCAGCAGCTGTGGGTAACCTTCAGGTCAACCCCAACTGGCCTGTGAGTAGCCCACATGTTCTTTAGACTTTTGCCTCTGTGGTGGTGAATGGAAAACACTGGCACCTGGAGGCTCTGGGAAGCCCAGTCTATCCCTGGTCATGGCAGTGAGATAAGACATCAAGGTTTTCACACAGCTGAATCTCAAGGGTTGTGATAGGAATCCCCATGTGATTGTCCTCACTTTAATGATCTACAAAGAGAATGAAATAGGCTACTATAAGCAAGTACAGTATGTTGTGTTTAAAAGCTGCTCTAGTGGGCGATTAATTAACAGTTCAGGGTGTATATGGATATATCCTCTTTTTGCTGCATATAATTTTGTAATTCCCACTAATTAAATCAGGATTTTCTTTGGTAGGCTATGACTTGAAAGGCAAATAGTGATGATGAGATAGCTCAACATAGTTTATAGCTTTCGGTTTATGGTATTGAAGTTGGAGCCATACAGAAAAGGACATGGCAAGAGCTGCTAAACAGCAAAGATAAGCTAAACTGTTTCTGATTTGATCAGCTTTTGAGGTTCTCATCTAGAAAATCTGGAACACATTTTCTTGCCTTCAGGTGTTGCTCCACTCCAACTGCCTTGTGTCACTGCAGTGCTGTAAGTATTGATGGTTTCATATAGTCATCCATTTTAGAATTCATTCAGAACACGAGGCTAATTCCCTGCCTCTTCTCTGTTTTGTATGTTAGCAACAATGAATGAAAAGGGGGGGAAGGGGGGAAGGCGGGGGTGAGCAATGGTTTCCATGATCAATAATATTTTAGTAAGCTCTTTCTTTGGGGGGGGGGGAGGTGTTTAAAGCAGGTACGGTATTGGGAACCTTTCACCCTCCAGGTGTTACTGAAATACAACTTGGATCATTACTGGCCATTGACCATGCATGCTGGGGCTGCTGGGAGTTGTAGTTCAGCAATATTTGGAGGACCAAATATTCCCCATATCTGGTTTATAGCATGTTTGATTAATGGGTTCCATGCCAATTGGATCTTCCTGACTTTAACTCAGCAACAGTAAAAGCAGTCTGTGGGTTAGCTGGCTATGGGGTTGTTCACAACCAATGATAAAATGCATTTCATTGATCTTTTGTTCTTCTTTCAAATTTCTATATGAATCCTCATATTTACTTTGATTTGTGCATTAGAAAAAAAATTATGGCAAATGATTGATGGGCACGATGATAGTAGCCACAAATGTTGGGTTCGTGGAAGTTTATTGTATGGCTTTGGGGCGGGGGAGTGAAAATAAACTTCCATATCTGCCATGACATTTACATAAAAATTCTGAAACAATATCAGCGGGCACATGTTTACCCAGCATTAACAAAGCATGAGGCATTATAAAGGTTTCCAAAGACATTTTCAATTTAATAGGAGGGGACAAAGCAGCTTATTTCTGTCATATTTCAGTTTTGCTGACATTTAATCATAGGTATGCCCTACCCCATTTTTTTTCTGAAACAGTGCAATATTTATATTTATATTTACATCCCATCCATGTGTCTGGGTTTCCCCAGCCACTTCTGTCTTTAAAAGACAGAATATACAGACTACAAATAATCCAATAAATCAATAGAAAACAGCAGCAGCAGCAGCAGCAACAACAACAACCAGTTTATAGTTATACCCAAGTTAAAATAGGGACCCAGGTGGCACTGTGGTTAAACTACTGAGCCTAGGGCTTGCTGATCAGAAGGTCGGCGGTTCGAATCCCTGTGACGGGGTGAGCTCCTGTTGCTTGGTCCCAGCTCCTGCCAACCTAGCAGTTCGAAAGCACGTCAAAATGCAAGTAGATAAATAGGAACCGCTACAGTGGGAAGGTAAACGGCGTTTCCATGTGCTGCTCTGGTTCGCCAGAAGTGGCTTTGTCATGCTGGCCACATGACCTGGAAGCTATACGCCGGCTCCCTCGGCCAATAATGCGAGATGAGCACGCAACCCCAGAGTCGGTCACGACTGGACCTAATGGTCAGGGGTCCCTTTACCTTTACCTTTAAGTTAAAATAACCACCAACCCCAAAATTTAATCAACTCCAATCCAGCAAAAACAAAACAGAGGAACCAAAATTAAAACAATAAAGTTTGAATATAAATTGTATGGATTTTGTATGCAATTTGTTGCATTTTCTCTTTTAACTAAAAGCTGTCCTAAGATCTTGAACACTCTAACAAAAATAAAACAAAAAACAGCCTCCATGCAGCAAGTCTTTAGTTAGTTGGTGATTGTGTGCATTGAAGTAAGATTCAATGTTCTGTTTTCTGAAAGAGGAATCTTACAAAAACTACTTTATCAGAAATGTTGGTCCCAGATTTCTTATATCATTCTTCTTCTTTCACACTCTTTATTGTGTCCAGCCTCTTATGCACAATCCTTAGTAACATCACACTTTTGTGGGGGATTTCTGGTTACAGTTCCATGGCACAATGATCCTGAATGGAAAAGAAAATATCTCGGGAACAGCCGTGACAGAGTTTGTGTTGCTTGGCTTCTCTAGTCTTCAGGGGATGCAGCTGCCACTGTTCTGCATCTTTCTGGTCATGTATACATTATCATTATTTGGCAATGCTCTGGTCATCCTCATAATCCGCCTTGACTTCCGCCTTCACAGCCCCATGTACTATTTTCTGAGCAAACTCTCCTGGCTGGAGATTATCATCACCACCACAGTCACACCGAAGATGCTAAGCCTTCTCATCACAAAGAATAAAACCATCTCCTTTTTTGGATGTGCTGTCCAGATAACACTGTACTTTCTTTGTGGGACCACAGAAGTTCTCCTGCTTGGGGCCATGTCTGTGGATCGCTACTTAGCCATCTGTAACCCACTGCGCTACACGGCCATAATGAGTAGCCAGGTCTGCATGCTGATGGTGCTCTTCTGTTGGTTTGGAAGCTTCATTTGTATAGCTCTTGGTCTGATCTTCAAGTCGGGACTACCTTACTGTGGCCCCAATGTCATTGATCATTTCTTCTGCGACACAGCCCCGTTGACACTGTTAATCTGTGCAGACACCACCCTGGTTGAAAATATAGAATTTGCCTCTTCTTGTTTTACGCTCCTGAGCTCCGTCTCTGTGACAGCTGTCTCCTACCTCTGCATCATTGTTACTGTGATCAGGATGCCCTCAGCCCAAGTTGGAGGAAAGCCTTCAGCACCTGCAGCTCTCATATCACTGTGGCCTCCCTCTATTATGGCAGCTCCATATTCATCTATGTCAGGCCAGCTGGAAACTCTTCTATGGATTTTAATAAGGCGGCCACTGTTCTTAACACTGTGGTTACTCCTTTACTTAATCCAATTATCTATAGCTTTAGAAATAAAGTGGTCAAGGATGTGCTGAAAGATGCAGTGAAGAAAATTGGTGCAATATTCAGGAAAACAGTTGATTAAGCATTTGGATTGAACTCGTGACCCCTTAGCACCCTTGATCTTAATATAGTAACCTTTCTGATCTGCCTTCTCCATTGTCATGCCTTCCCAAGTATTCATTCAGCTAGAAGAGATTGATAAGACCTTTGGACAATAAATATCATATGTTCAGTAGCTGCTTTCTTCAGTTCTCTCTTCTTGTTCAACCAGACAGAGATTCTGCACCAGCAAAATGAGTAGGCTGCAGTGTAGGAACTCAAATGTGTATGAGTAATTCATTTGTAAACTGAGCAGGCAGGGTCAACAGGATAGGGGAAACAGGAGTGTTTTGGTGGAATATTGATGGAGGGGATGAACAAACTGTACCCCAGAGGCAGACTTCTGTAATCTTTCGTAAAATGGCACCCTGCCCAGAATTCAGCACCTTTTTTTCATGAGAACTCCATTCTGGCATCTCTCAAGGGTGTGCCCTTGCCATTATAAGAGAACAAGCTTTCATTCATTCATTCATTCATTCAGCTAGGTGTTTATGGTCAGTGTTTGAAACTCCCATTGTTCTAGGTGCATTTTGTGTCAGAGGGCCTGATATGGCTACTCTAGAGTAACGACTCCAGCATGGTCTTTTAAGGTTTTTATTAAGTGCTGATTATTTACAGTGTTCAGAGCAGTAAAAATGCATCCTTAAGGTGAGGTGTCTGAACTCCCGAATGGCGATTGGCGCGTTTTCTTCCAGCACCACAGCTTTGGCAGACCCAACCTCTTCCCCCTACGTTTGCGTCGCAATTCGGGAGTTGGGGGAATTGGCCTCCCCCCTGTGCGTCCTACTTCCTGTCCCACCTGCGGCCTGGGCTCCACAACCTTGCCTGAGCCTCGGACACCACTTCCTGACTCTCCGCTGGAGGCAGAGCTCTCCTTACTCTCTCCCGCGCTTGGGGATGGGCTGGAACTTAAGATGGGAGGGACTTCCCTGTATCCCTCGTCCCTCACATCCATCCCCCTCCCAGGCTCCTCTCCCCCCCTTCCTAGTGGCTCTCCGCTTGCTGGGGACGAGTGAAACCCCAAGAAGTCTGTGGCATCCGAGCCTGTGGGTGTAAAAATTTCCCCCCAATCCTGCGATCTTTCTCCTTCCCCCTGAGAAGACGGGAATCCCAAGAAGTCAGTGGCGTCAGAGCTGGTGGGAGTAAAAATGTTCTGCCAGTCCTCTCCTGCCTCTGACGTCGTTGACCTCGGTGAAACCCACACCTCTTCTTCCGTGTCCTCAAATTCCGCTTCCCATCTCCATGGAGAGCTGCTGCCTGCTATCCCTTCCTCCTGCCCCTCCCCCTCTCCCTCCCTTTCCATGTGCCAGGGCTTGGGCCTGTGGGGGAACAGGGCGTGGAACTCTTCCACTAAAAATTCCTCAGGTACTTCTGTGGCCGGTATCCACTCATTGTGGGACGGCGGAGTGTCCTCCCATGCTATCAGGTACTCCAGTCCTCTCACCCCTCTCCTTGAGTCTAAAATCTCAGTTGCCTCATTGAGCTGTCGGGCGTCTCCCGTCTCCCCCCCTCCCTCTGGAGGCTGATCGCTGTCCCTGAACCTGGTACTTTCCCTGTACGGCGACAGCAGCGATCTATGAAACACTGGGTGCACTCTCATGTCCTCCGGCAGTGCTAGCCTGAAGGCTACCGGGTTGACCTGTTGCGTGACCGTGAAGGGGCCCAGCCTCCTGGGTGCTAACTTCTTGCATCGCCCCCTGGTGGGAAGACCTTCCGAGGATAACCAAACCTTGTCCCCCACCCTGATGACCTCTCCCGGTCGCCTGTGGCGATCTGCCCCCTTCTTGTACGCTTCCTTGGCCCTCTCCAAGTGTTCTCTGAGCTGCTGGTGCACCGTCTCCAGGTCCTCTGCCCAATCCTCTGCCTGTGGGCCCTCTTCCTCCTCCTCCCCCTCCCTCTCCGGGAAAGATCTGAGGTCGCGCCCGTAGTTGGCCTTAAAGGGCGACACCCCTGTGGAGACGTGCACCGCATTGTTGTAGGCAAATTCTGCCAGTGGCAGGCGATCCACCCAGTCCGTTTGCCTCTGGCTGACGTAACATCTCAGGTACTGCTGCAGAATGGCGTTGATCCGCTCCGCCTGTCCATTGGTTTGCGGGTGCCTAGCCGTCGACAAGCTGACCTCCACCTGCAGGAGGTTCATGAGCCGCCGCCAGAACCTGGAAACAAATTGGCGGCCACGATCCGAAATAACCCTTAAAGGCAATCCATGCAGTCTGAATACGTGGTCAACAAACAGTTTGGCCGTCTCTTCTGCCGAGACCGCCCTGGCACACGGTATAAAATGGCACATTTTGGACATGAGGTCCACCACCACCAACACTGCGGTCTTGCCCCTGGACGACGGCAGGTCTGTGATGAAGTCCATGGACACTACTTCCCACGGCCTGTGCGGTGTGGCTAAGGGCTCCAGCAAACCAGCTGGTGGCGCTCTGACCACCTTTGCTCGCTGGCAGGTGTCACATCCCCTTACATAATCCCGAACATCCTCCCGCACCCCTGGCCACCAGAAGTGTCTCATGACTAGGCGAGTGGTTTTGTCCCTTCCAAAATGACCCGCCGTTGGGTTGTCGTGCATCTGCTTGAGGGCCTTACCTCTCAGCTGTTTGGTTGGCAGGTACAGGGCTCCCTTGTAAAAAAGCAAACCCCTCCTTTCCTCAAAGTCTTTGGCCTGCTCCCCCCCCCTCTCAGTTCTCTGAAGATGCGGGTGGCAAATTCATCAGCTGCTGTCAGTGCTGTGAGTTCTGCCTCGCTCACCACTGTTGCTCCGCAGGACCATGCTGATGGGGGGGAAATATGCCTGGGTGCCGGTGGCAACTCCTCCTCCATGTACTCTGGCTTGCGGGAGAGGGCATCCGCCCTGACATTCTGCTCTCCCGGGATGTAGTGGATGGAGAAGTTGAAGTTCGAGAAGAACTCTGCCCACCGTATCTGCCTCTGGTTGAGCACCCTGGCAGTTCTCCAGAACTCCAGGTTCTTGTGGTCTGTGCACACCTGGATGGGGTGCTTGGCGCCCACCAGGAAGTGTCGCCAGTGCTGGAACGCAGCGTGGATCGCGAGAAGTTCCCTGTCAAACACTGTGTAGTTGCGTTCCGGCTGGGTCAGCTTCCTGGAGAAGAAGGCACAGGGTCTCCACTCTCTGTTGGCGTCCAGTTGCAACAGAATCGCTCCCAGAGCCTTGTCCGAAGCATCTGTCTCCAGGCGTAGGGGCGCATCCTGCACCACGTGGAACAGGTGCTGGTCTGAAGCGAATACCCTCTTGAGGCTTTCGAACGCTGCTTGCGCCTCTGGTGTCCACCGGAACTTCTGCTTGCCTCTCAGGCAGTCGGTGATAGGAGCCGTGACGCGAGAGAAGTTCTTGATGAACTTCCTGTAGAAGTTCGCGAAGCCTAGTAGGCGTTGGGCATCTTTGCGCGTCCTGGGGCTGTGCCAGTCCAGGATGGCCTGCACCTTGTCCTTGTCCATCGCCAGCCCCTTGTCTGACAGCTTGTAGCCTAGGAAGTCCACTTCTTTGGTGTGAAACTTGCACTTCTCCAGCTTCACATACAGGTGGTTGTCCTTCAGGCGCTGCAACACCTCCCTGACATCCTTCACATGCTGCACTGGGTCATTGGAGTAGATAAGGATGTCATCCAGAAAGACCAAGCAGTTCTTGAAGAGGAGGGACCCCGGGACGTGGTGCATGAAGGCCTGGAAGCATGCTGAGCCCCCTTGCAACCCGAAGGGCATCACCAGATATTCAAAAGAGCCCAGAGGCGTGAACATCGTGGTTTTCCATTCATCACCCTCCCGGATCCTAATCAAGTTGTACGCCCCTCTTAGGTCGAGCTTGGTGAAGATCTTGCCCCTGCGTGCCGCTGTCAGGAGATCATCCACTCTGGGCATGGGGAAAGCCATTGGCTCTGTCACCGAATTCAGCCGTCTAAAATCCACCACCAGACGGCGCTGTTGCGTGTCTTTCTTGTCCACCCAGAAGACCGGGCTGCCCCCTGCTGCCTTGCTTTCTCTGATGAACCCCCGCTTGAGGTTCTTGTCGATGAAAGCGCGCAGATCCTCCAGTTCCTGATCTGACATGGCGTACAGCTTGGCTGGGGGTATGGTTGCCCCTGGCATCAGGTTGATCTGGCAGTCAAAAGGCCTGTGTGGGGGTAGGTGGTCGGACTCCGCTTCGCTGAAGACCTCCTGCAGGTCCCAGTACGGCTTGGGTATTGCCTCACCCCCCTTGACGTGCATGGTGGCCACCGTGGCTATCGGAGGCCCCTCCCCTGGTTGGTGCTGCATGCAATGTTCCAGACAAAAGTCCGATCCAAAAGTGATGCATCTCTGGTGCCAACTTATGGAGGGGTCGTGGCGCGTCAGCCAGCTCATGCCCAAGACGATGGGGGGGTCTGAGATGGTTGTGACGTTGAAAGCCAGTGTCTCTGAGTGCCTTCCCACCGTCATTCTCATGGGGGGGGTTTGATGCGTGATGGCCCCTCCCAGCAGCTCTCTGCCGTCAATGGTGGCCACGTGCAGGGGAAAATCCAGCTGCAGAAGTTGGATCTGGTGCTCTTCCGCAAAGTTTCTCGAGAAGAAGTTGGCTGAGGCACCACTGTCAATTAAGGCGAGGACTGTCAGGGGATAGCCATTTGGGAGCGTGAGCGTGACTTCTAGAACCACTCCTGCTCTGGGAGGGGTGGGCTGGCTGTGCTCCTCTCTGTGCGGGTGGGCGGGCGGGGGCTGTTGTCTGCTGACTGTGCCTGGCCGCTCCCCCTTGTCTCCTGCAGCCAGGCTGTCTCGTTTCCCTGCTGTGGTGCTGCGTCAGCTGGGGAAGGTACAACCGTTCCCGCCTTTCCTTGCCACTCTCTGCGATGAGGGCAGTCTTTGACGCGATGCCTGGGGGAGTTGCAGAGAAAGCAATTCCCGCCTCTTCCCTCCTTGCGTCTTGGCGCCGCCGGGGTTTGAAAAGCCCGCGCGCGCGCTCCTCCGATCTCCATCGGTTCCGGCTCTGGGCTTGGCCTGGGCGGGTGTGGGGGCGGGCCCTGGGGTGGGGTTTGGTGATGTGGTCTGTCCTGGGAGCGTGGGAACCCAGGTTTTGCTGCGCGCGTCGCTTGTTTGTCATTCCATCTGGATTCCTGTCTCACCCCCACCGCTAGCGCCGCTTTGCTTAACTCATCCATAGTTCGCGGTTTGGGACCTCTTGCCAGCTCATCCTTAACGTCTGCGTGCAAACCCATGTAGAAGGCTGATTTCACTGGCTCACTTTGCAGATCCCACCCCAGTTTGTGCACCAGCATGGTGAATCTCGCCCAGTAGTCCCTAACTGTCGATTTTCCTTGTGTTAAGTTATGAAGCTCCTCTTTAGTGGCCTCCATTTCACTGTCACTAGCGTACATTATTTTTAAAGCTTCTAGAAATAATTTTGCGTTCTTCATGCAAGGATTTTTTTGCGCGATGAGCGGTCTTACCCATTCTCGGGCGGCCCCCGTCAAATGCTCTATGATAAAGGAGACTCTGTGCGCGTCATCTGGGAATTCTGCTGCATGCAATTCCAGCGCATAATTTATTTCTGTCTCGAATCCTAGGTACTCCCTAGGGTCGCCGCTAAACTTGGTGACTAGGCTCTGTCCCCTTCTCACTTGGACTAGCTGCGGCTGGGGCACCCCCCCACCTCTAGCGGCTTTCTCCTCTTCCAACTTCTTCTGTAGGTCCAAAACCATCACCCTTAGCTGTTTCTCAGTCTCCTCTTTTGTCCTCACCTGGTCCACCAGCTTGTTCAGCTCCTCCTGCGCCCCTCTCGCTTCCTCCTGAGCGGCATGCAATTGCTGCTGTGCGTGCGCTGTGAGGTTCTGCAGCTCCTGCTTCGCTGCTTCGGCCTCCAGCCTCCAATGCTCAGCCTCTTGAGCGCTCATCGCTGCACTCCAAAGTAGCCAAAAAAAAGATTCGGGAGTTGCTGTCAGAGGGCCTGATATGGCTACTCTAGAGTAACGACTCCAGCATGGTCTTTTAAGGTTTTTATTAAGTGCTGATTATTTACAGTGTTCAGAGCAGTAAAAATGCATCCTTAAGGTGAGGTGTCTGAACTCCCGAATGGCGATTGGCGCGTTTTCTTCCAGCACCACAGCTTTGGCAGACCCAACCTCTTCCCCCTACGTTTGCGTCGCAATTCGGGAGTTGGGGGAATTGGCCTCCCCCCTGTGCGTCCTACTTCCTGTCCCACCTGCGGCCTGGGCTCCACAACCTTGCCTGAGCCTCGGACACCACTTCCTGACTCTCCGCTGGAGGCAGAGCTCTCCTTACTCTCTCCCGCGCTTGGGGATGGGCTGGAACTTAAGATGGGAGGGACTTCCCTGTATCCCTCGTCCCTCACATTTTGCTACAGGGAATTTCATTAGAATGAGCAGTTTCTGATCTCTGGATGCAGTACTGCACCTAAGATTTCTGATTAAAACTGCAGAGTGGGAGGAAATGAGAACCCTTTTTCTGCCTTCCCACTTCCAGCTACTCTCTGAAGACTGGAGAAGAGACCTTATTCAGAATATATGGGGAAGGACTAGACCATGTGAAAAATGAACATAATATTTTAGCTGCAGTTCATTCATTTTCAGCTTTGTATTCTTCTTATTAAAAAGTGTGCCTAGACATTCTGTTTATGGTTTATGGTGCCTAGGTTTAAGGCAGTGATGGGCAACCTTTTGAGCTTGGTGTGTCAAAATTCGCCAAAAAACAGAGCATAACTCGGGTGGTGTGTCACTTCAAGAAAAAAACCATAATTTGCGATATTTATAGTTTAAATAACAAAAATGTATAATTGTAATATATAACTGTCTTTAATAAATCAAAAACTAATTATTTAACCAAACCAAACCAAAAACCCCTTATTTATCACAAAGTGCCCAGAGTTGTTGAGCTTTTTGGGAGGCGCTGCTGACTAAAGTTTGGGAGGTTTTTTGGGGGGGTGCAAAAGTTGCTTTGCTTTTGGGGGGGTGGTGCCCCAAAGCTGCTGCGCTTTTTTGGGGGGGGGAGAGAACAGAAATAAATGACAAATAATACCTTTGCTGGAACTAACACGAAGCACTGACATAGTCTGCCAAAGCGCCAAAAAAACCTGCACAGAACGGGTTAAAAATGAACGCTGTTACACCCAATCATCGTCTGCCAAAGCACCAGAAACAACAGCACAGAAAGGGTTAAAAACCAATCTCTGGCTACCAGCAACAAAAGACACACAAAAAAGGGATCCGGGTTTTAACACAGTGGAGACAAGCTGTAGCGTGAGGAGGAACGGGAGAACAAATTGGGGGGGGGACAACAGTGTGAATGGGCTGATGGGGCGCGTGCCAGCAGTGAGGGCTCTGTGTGTCACGTCTGACACGCGTGTCATAGGTTCGCCATCACTGGTTTATGGTGTCATTAGCTCCTAGCTTTCGTATCTCAGTTTCTAACACGTTTTTTTGTGCGTTCCGGCACCTCTTTTTCTAGAAAAATAGCACCATCCTAAATTGGAGCTTCTTTACAGCCTTCCATTTCTTTTAATACAGTGGAACCTCGGTTTACGAATGTGATCCGTTCCACGGAGGCATTCGTAAATGGAGGCATTCGCTCCCTGAAGGCATGCTTTTGCACGTGCGCGAAGCACCGATAGTGCGCTTCTGTGCACGCCCACACTGTGCAGATCACGTCTGTGCATCCGACGCCACGGAACCCAGATGTAAACACTTCTGGGTCCGTGGCGTTCGTAAATGGAGGTGTTCGTAAATGGGACTGTTTGTAAACCACTGTATTGGAGATTCATCTACATCACAAAAGTTTGAATAGGATTTTACAGATACAGTAGATTGCAGTTCAAAACCACAGTTTAATGACTGTACACTAAAAATATGATTGGGAAGCTGTGGAATTTATCTATTTGTCTACCTGAATCAGATGGCACAAGGTTATAACACAATATCAGGTCTCCCAATAGCATACAGCATCAACTTTAATACATCACCTCTCAGCTTTTTCTTCCAGACAGCTACAAATCTGAGTATAGGGTGTTCTAGTCTGACTTCTGTATAACTTACTGTCACACAGATTGATAAAGCACCAACCTCATTTTCTGTTAAGCTGAGATAGGAGCCTTCTCCCATAACAACCCATTTAAGAACCATGAATTGATTACAGGAAGACAATAATGTACAAAAATGGATACACTAAATGATGTGCAGACATACTGCCAATGTATTCGTTTTGCTGTGTTTTTATTATGTTGGAAGTAACCCAGAGTGACTGAGGCAATCCAGTTAGATGGGTGGGGTAAAAGTAATAAATTGCTGCTGTTTTCAATTATTTGTACGCCTAGTTTAAAAGTCCATTCAATTCAATTTAAATGGAATTTAAATGAATAAATTTAAATGAAAAAGTATTAAACCGCTGAAGAAATCTATGAATTTCTCCGACCTCACCAGTTCTGGGCACCACAGTTCAAGAAGGATACTGACAAGCTGGAACGTGTCCAGAGGAGGGCAACCAAAATGGTCAAAGGCCTGGAAACGATGCCTTATGAAGAATGGCTTAGGGAGCTGGTATGTTTAGCCTGGAGAAGAGAAAGTTAAGGGGAGATATGATAGCCATGTTCAAATATATAAAAGGATGCCATATAGAGGAGGGAGAAAGGTTGTTTTCTGCTGCTCCAGAGAAGCAGACACGGAGCAATGGATTCAAACTACAAGAAAGAAGATTCCACCTAAACATTAGGAAGAACTTCCTGACAGTAAGAGCTGTTGGACAGTGCTGCCAAGGAGTGTGGTGGAGTCTCCTCCTTTGGAGGTCTTTAAGCAGAGGCTTGACAGCCATCTGTCATGAATGCTTTGATGGTGTTTCCTGCTTGGCAGGGGGTTGGACTGGATGGCCCTTGTGGTCTCTTCCAACTCTATGATTCTATGGGTTGAATGTTGGTGGGTTTCATCCTGCTTCAGTTCCCTCCCTCCTTTGTTCTGGTTTCTTTCTCCTTTATGCACTCATCTCACTCATCTCCCCTCCTGAAGCCATATATATATGACAATGAAATATATTTTATTCAAATTCTGTTAAATGATGACAAAAATGATATGCAAAAAGTGTGAAAAAACAGTTCATTATTGGTAGCTCTGCTTCTTTGTAAAATGTTATGTGATTTCTGGGTAGGAGGATGAGTTATAGTCACTAACTAAATGTCAGGAATGCTTCTGTCGCAAAACATGTGATGGACATTGCAACATGACCCACTAATAGCTGACATTCACAGATTTCTTCAGGGGTTTCATACTTTTTCATTTAAATTTATTCATTTAAATTTCATTTAAATTACATTGACTCTCATCAAATTTCTTTTTTATAATGTGTATGCAAACATAGGGGAAGGGAAAAAGAAACCCATTTAAAATCTAAAATTTAAAACTACTTTTAAAAATAGTTCTAAATCCATTCCATTTTGCCTTTATATACAGGAAGGAAGAATGAGGACAAACACACACGGCCCACTTCAGATTTCCTTATTGGAGCCAAACATTAATGTATTATTAGCCTATTTTAGTTCATTTTGATGATATTTGGTCTCCTAGCTCCCTTGAGAGTAGTGAGGCTCCAACATTATTATCTACAACCTCAAATATTTTCTGCATTCATTCAAAGCACCAAAGTATTTGTTTTAGCCCTGTGGGATTAATTAATATACCCCAACTTCATTACTATTCTATCAGGACAGTTAGTTCATTAAAATGCATTGTATTAAGATCCTACAGAACTCTCCTAACAAAAAAAGAAGCTTATTTTGAAACCTGATGATCATCAATAGAAAATGACCAAAAGCAACTCAGCTGATATTAACAATAAGAATATTCCACTAACCCTAATTTAAACATATAGATCAATATTGATATTTCATAAGTGAAAATGAAGCCTATAATTTTCCCCAGCATTCATATTATTTAATGTCAGATCCACGTTGGCACAAGTAGTCTCTCATATGTGAGTAACAGAATGAATGAGCCAATTACATGTATTATTTTTTCCCAATCTGCACTTTGGAAACAGAAGTTATTGCATTACCGAATTGGCCATTACCCCTTTGTCTAGTCGGGGGGGGGAAAACAAAAATCCATTCCAAAAGAGAAATATAGTTGTGGTGTACTATGGGTTGGTGTAAGACAGCTGTACCTCTGATAGCTTCTATTTATTTCTACACTCCAAAAGTGGAGACCAAACAACATCTGTAAATGAGTTCCTAAATCCTTGAGCACTGATCATCTGTTTTTAACGCTCAATGAATGAAAGATATCAGCTTAGAATTCCAAACCAGTAAAGAAGAACTCACATCAATATCTCGGAAGAAATATATGGCCCAAGCTACAAACTTCTACTTCATTGTCCTTCCTAAGTACTTCCTGCTGTTCAGTTCAGGCCGCATGACAATTATATAACATTTAGGAGCAAAGATACAGCCCAATAAACCAGCAGTAGAGGCTAAGATGGAGAAGATCTCCACAGCCACCATGTATTTTCCCTTTGTGCTCAGGTAAGTTGGCACAAAAGAGACCCACACACTGCAAAACACTAACATGCTAAAAGTGATGAACTTGGCTTCATTGAAAGTGCTTGGCAACTCCCTAGCAAGAAAAGCCACAGCAAAGCTGACAAGAGCCAGAAACCCCAGGTACCCAAGAACAGAATAAAACATAGGGACAGACCCTTCATTACATTCAACCACAATTTCTTTATCCAAAGTGTCCATGTCCAAATGTGGGAATGGAGGAGCAGTAAGGAGCCACACAGTACAAAGAGCTCCTTGAATGATGGTGCAGGAGAAAACAATAGAAGCTGCCAGTCTTTTCCCCACCCAGTTCCTGATCCTGGATCCTGGCCTTGTGGCCATGAATGCCAAAATCACTGTGGTGGTTTTTGCCAACACGGAAGAAACAGCCACAGTGAAGACGATGCCAAAAGCTGTTTGCCTTAGGAGGCAGGTCACTTTCTGAGGTCTTCCAAAGAACAGCAAAGAGCAGAGGAAGCAAAGCAAGAGGGCGATGAGCAGAGTGTACGTGAGACCCCGATTGTTGGCTTTAACAAGGGGAGTTTCCTTGTATTTAATGAATATTTTAAGCACGAAAGCAGTGATCACAGAAAATGAAAATGCCATGAAAACTAAAGTGATGCTCAAATTTTCATCATGGGACAGAAAGTGTAACATCTTGGGGAGACATCCATCTTGGTCTTCATTTGGATACTGATCTTCTGAGCACATTATACAATTGTCCATATCTGGAGAGGAAAAGACATGATCACAACTCAGTCAATGGACATGGGCAAATGTCTGAACTATACAGAGTACTGGGTAAGCAATGTTCACAATCATGCAGAAAGAGACTTCGACATGTACATATGCCTACAAAATTCCCATATCTATAAATAAAGTTTAGCACTGCAAGCTTTATCATCTAAATCCACACAAACTTTACAGAGCCACTGGTGCTGAGGGTGGAATCATGTTCATATGATAACATGGTTAACACTTGCCTTCTGGATTAGAAATCTTCCCTTCTGCACATGGGTCACAATCGTAGCAACAGAATGGCTCTCCCTCCTTCTTTTTTCTCACAAAACCTGGATGACACATGTTATTACACACGGAAGAAGGTGGTATCTATTCAGAAATGCAATGAAGGAAAGGGCTAGTATACTGAGGGTGTGCATTAATTGGTTGTGTGCTACCTAGATTACAAGGCAAATTGGAGTGGTTTGAGTTTTTCTCATGCCCCAAATTAGGGTGTATTGAGCTGGATCATGAACTCTCTCATGGTCTGAGTCAATCTGGTACAGTCATACCTCGGTTTAAGTACACCTCGGTTTGAGTATTTTCAGTTTAAGTACTCCGCGGACCCATCTGGAACGGATTAATCCACTTTCCATGACTTTCAATGGGAAATTTCGCTTCAGGTTAAGTACGCTTCATGTTAAGTACAGACTTCGGGAACCAATTGTGTTTGTGAACCGAGGTACCACTGTACTAGGTTGCATAAAAATTGCCACATTTCTAAAGCAAGGGCTGCATTGTTTTTCACATGGATATATTTTGCATTTGTTTTTACCACCATCATTATCTCCTTGCAGGGGGGACATAGGAAAAAAATCATGGGAAGCTGCCATTTACAGATGGATACATTGATCCATCTACGTAGCTCAGTATTGTCTTCTGCCTGCATACAAAACAGATGTCCTACCGATAAGCCATGGCTCTTCCTCATGGAGAGATCTATCCCAGCAAAAAGTAGCTGTATTCCCAAAACTCCATGGGGTAGGAGTCAATGATTCTTGGAATAACAGGATTTTCATTGGGCCATGACATTTCCCCCACCCAACTCTTTCATGGGGATCAATGACCTCTTTTGACCACCATCCCTTCCCCTATGGGATTCAGTGAAGCAATAACTTTTTTCCATGGTAAAGAGGCTGTATCTGCAAAATACAGATACTAGATGAATCTTGTGACTGGTGCACACCTGTTGTATATTCTTATCTCCATGAAGCAATCACATTGAAAGTATTGAAGTATTGGCATAAGAGAGGATACAGGTTCGATGCAAAATAAGTTCATCTTTTCTGGGTCAAGAGATGTGTTCTCCTACAATGTACATTACACAAAGTTTCACTGTCCTAATGCTTGCTCCATTGAGGCGTTATAGAAGGCTAGTGGCTTATATGACAAGGGACAAATTAAACATGAACTATTCTATACATCCCCCTTCTAGTTATCTCTAGATTTGACACTTAATAAATATTCCAATACAGTTCACATCTTTAAAAACCCCTAAAAACTAAAATATGTGTCATAAATGAATATCTTAAAGGAAATACATTTCCATTTTTTATTTTAAGAGAAAATGCATTTAAATGTGTTCCTTAAGCTTTTTAACATTGCAAATTAATCCAAAACAGCCAGAACAAATAAGCAGTCATGCTCTGGACTGATAACGATCCTCACTGTGCTGAACTCCCTGCCCCATTGCTCTTCAGGACACGTATGTTTTCTATTTACATTTTTTAGGATTTTTGTATTAATTGCATTCTAACAATTAACATCATACTCAGTTTGGCCCAATAATCTCATAAGGCAAGAGTGTTCTTTAACACTCCCAACAAGCCAAAACCTTATTGATTCCATGTCCTACATAACTTCACTAGGCTTCAACACAGTGTTTAAATAAAGGACATAACAGTTTGCAAAATATTACTTTATTACATACTAATAGTTCACAACATTTCCTATGCTGAGTTGATGGCAGGTGCACTGTACTCTCCACAGAGATCTACTTTAAATTGTTAAAGTTACTTATTTGGAAATCTCTCAAGTAAAAGAACTATGAATGAGTGTTTCCATGTGTTTTAAAGTGAAAATTTTCCATATGTTAGTATTTTCAAATATATTTGTAAACCACCTTAAAGACCTACCTTAGATGATTGGATATAAATCTTGGAAATAAATAAATACATTGAGGATTTGTACTAGAATATCTACTGATATTTTGTACCTGAAACCAAATACCAGACCCTACCTGGTTAAACACTTTGTGCCATGTGATGATCTTCTCATTGATGGTGAACTGTCTGCCTCCCCATGGACCCATCCTCCCTACTTTCACCTTCATGAAAGATCTATTTGGGAAAGTAATCCAGTTTATAATATCAAATCCACCTTCTAATTCACCTTTTTCATTCAGAGACACCTGATCCCCAATGCTGTTATTAAAAGAGATGCTCCTCAAGAAATGGTGAAGCTGAATTTGAAGAGGTGAAATAAGTTTTTTTTAAAGAAAAGAAAGAAAGAAAAAAGAAGAGAGACAACCATAAAAATATTTTTATAACATCATTCTTTTTCTTTTTCTTTTTTGCTTATTTTGGTCATACCTATAGTCCACTTTTCTAACCAGCAGGCTATACAAGACAATTTAACAACAATATAAAAACAATAGTTACAATCAAAAGTACGGTATGTGTCAATGAGAAGATTCAGCTGAGACCCTGAATCAGTGTTTTGCAATGTAGTTTGATTCAGTCTGAACTGATCTGGATTCAAAGAGCCCCGTGTGGCACTTTTAAGGACTGTTGATCACTTGAGGCTTACAGTTATTATTTATCAGCTTATCAGCTATGATGTTGAACCTGCTTTCTGCAGAGACTGGCTGTATGTTTGAGTTCCCCAATGGGAACTCAGTCACACAACGGGTCTAACATGCTCAAAGCTGATGGGTAGCGACTTCAGTCCTGCTTTCTGTAGAGATCAGCTTCACAACAAGGAATTCTGACATGCAGCCATTCCAACCACATATCTATCTGGGGAAAAACTGGGGAATTAAAGCTGGGTGTCTAGTGCTGTGCTTAACAGAGTATTTAAACATAAAGGCAGATGGCTGGGAGGCTGCCTGCTCTTGATGGGGTTACATTCCTTTTGAAGGAGCAGGTACGTAGCTTGGAGGTACTCCTGGATCCTCTGCTGTCGCTTGAGGCTCAGGTGGTGCTGCAGAGTGCCTTCCATCAGCTTCAGCTTGTGGCCCAGCCTAACTTCTATTGTCTATGCTCCAGTAACCTCTAGGCTAGATTACTGCAACACATTAGACATAGGGCTGCCTCTGAAGATGGTGCCGAAGCTTCCGCTGGTGCAGAATTCAGCAACCACGTTGCTCACAAGGACAAGATGCTTTGAGCATATATTATACCAATCCTGACCTGACTGCTGGCTGCCGCTTGTCTTCCAGGCCCAAGTCAAAGTGCTGATTTTTACTTATAAAGACTTAAATGGCTCAGGACTCTACTACCCCAAGATATAAACCACCCTGGGCCATGTGTTCATAATCTGAGAACCTTCTTCATGTGTCTCCTCCACCACGAGAGGTCCAGAGGGTGACAACATGAAAATTGACCTTTTCTGTCGTGGCTCCCCATTTGTGGAATGCTCTCCCCAGGGAGGTTTATCTAATGACTTCATTATATACAGGTGAAACACGGGAAATCAGAATATCGTCGAAAAGTGCATTTATTTCAGTAATGCAACTTATAAGGTCAAACCAATAGATGAGATAGATGCATGACATGCAAAGCAAGATATGTCAAGCCTTTATTTGTTGTAATTGTAATTATTTCTCGTTAGGCAGGTCTATTATAAATGGGATGAAATTAATGAAATGTAATAGCAATGTTATTGCTATTACATTTCATTAATTGCGTGCTATGCGTGCTATGGTCCATGGGGTCACGAAGAGTCGGACACGACTAAACGACTAAACAAACAATAGCAATGTTTATTTTTGTATTATTGTAACTGTTTGTTTTATTACTGTGGAATTTCCAAAAGAAAGCATTTGTAAAAATTAAAAGAAAAAGAAAAAAATAATAAGTTGTATTACTGAAATAAATGCACTTTTCGACGATATTCTAATTTTCCGAGTTTCACCTGTATTTTTCCCATTCAACCAGGCCTTGGCTAATTGAAATTCCACAGCCTTTTAAATAAGTCTGTGGGATGGGCTTCAGTTATTGTTTCATTATTTTTGTTTTATGTATTTACTTCTGTTTTTATCTTGTGTTTTATTATGTGAAGCACCCTGAGATATTGTGATGAAGGGCAGTATATAAAATTCTAATAAATATATATTAGCCAGGGTCAGCCCATCTCGTTTTACCATCTGAAGCAAAATGAGCAAGTGGCGCCCAACCACATGGCCCACCAAAGCCTCACTTACTGGGGTCTTGCAGCAGTGGTAAAAGTGGGTATGGTGCCCGCAGGGCTGCTGCCCCATAGGATTCATCCTCCTGAGTTGGCTGCTTCAGGCCAGCCACGTATTACACATTTTCTCATCACTGTCAAAATCCTTTGCTTAATTAAAAATTACCTGCCATGGTTGTGAGTTTGGAAGTTCTGCCACTGCTTTGTGCTTCAGGTTCAATGCATACATTGCATGTAAAGCATGGGCTAACACGTAGGCAGCGTTGTATATACTGTAGCTTTGGGGAGTCATCCTCATTTCAAAAAATGGTCCTGGAAGGCTCTCCAGCTTTTCCTGACCTGTGCAAGTTCCATTGCTCTCTACAGGCTCCTGGGAATCTGAAAGTAAGCAGTCAAAGGCCTGCTGCCAGAAGTCCTTGATAAAACTGTCTCCACTGAGTGAGTAAGGATTTAAAGGCTGAAGGAAATGTTGAAATTCCTCTATCTGATTGGTGTGAACTGCAAAAGACAGGGCTCCCCGAAAGACTTCTATACTCCAGTTTCTGTTAAACTGTAGTGCTGGGAAGTCCCATTGAGCTGTCAAGATCCATACTCTTCCTAGAGATGTCTCTACCATATTTACTGTTTGTATTTGATACAGTAAGAATATAAAACGAAATGTAGCTGCAGTTTCTGCAAATACAATCACTGCTTTTGCTTTGTGGTCTTTAACAAAGCAGGCTATATCTCCTGCTATATGGTACTCATTAAGCAAGTTGGAAAAGTCTGTCGGGGATGGCATTGTTTCTGTGAAAGCCAAACAGATGCCATTCTGGGAAAGCTTTGGAACCAAGGTCTGCACAAAATTCTCTCCTTTATCATTGCCTGATGTAACGATCCCGACCCATGTCCAGTGGAAATGCAGAAGTAATTGGACAATCAAATGGTACTGATTCTCTTCATTGGGAACCACACGGTAGATGAAAGGGAACTGGGTTTTCATACTCTGAGAAGGACCAAATAAAAAATAAGAGACCTGCAATAAAATAAAATAAAAATATATTGCTGAAAACAGATTGGAAGTGTAGTATGCTTTCTGAGAGGGCATACTGGAGAAAAATTATTATTTTTCTCTGCCACATCAATTTCTCCCAATTTTTAAGAATTTTGAAACTGATTTGTCCACATTGCTTCATGGTATTCTAAAATATTATGACTATTAATAGCAGACTCTGCATCTTGCAATGCTGAGGACCCTGAAAATTATTGGTTCCATTCCATTCTATAGTCCTAGAGCAGGCACCCCCAAACTGTGGCCCTCCAGATGTTTTGGCCTACAACTCCCATGATCCCTAGCTAACAGGACCAGTGGTCGGGAAAGATGGGAATTGAAGTCCAAAACATCTGGAGGGCCGAAGTTTGGGGATGCCTGCCCTAGGGCAAATATTGGACAGGACACTCTAACTCATCCTTCAAGCAGTCCCCAAAGTATTTCGTAAAGGCAGAAATGTCTCTAGGATGTGAAAAGCAGAAATGCTGAGAAGGCCTTTCTTGAGCTAAGTCAATACACAACTGTGAAAAAGATACAGGATTTGTGACTTCTTGTTGGTAGGCGCACTGGACAATCATTCACTGATTGGTATTCTTACCCTCTCTTCACTGTAAGGTCCCTGGGTAAATCACGACATTGTGAAAATGCAGTATTAAAATCAGTTAGAACAGTAAGTCTGTTCCTATCCAGATAGGGCTTGAGAACATGTCAAACCTCTACAACAACTCCTTCTGCAAGGTTTGGGAGAGCTGTTTTGTTTTGTTTTTTGTTTTTTGTTTGTGACTCTGTCCTGCCATGTGATGCCCAAAACAAAACAAAAGTCCCCTGATGCAGCACATGTGGAAGGAATTGAAGCATCACTCCTGGAAGTTTTAAATTGCCCACAACTCACTTCTATAAAGCAACACACAATCCTGGTAGACCTTCATCTTGATATTGGTAGTTAGAATCACATTCTCCCTTTTGGGGAGGTGAGCCGTAGCTGCCTTGCCACTATGCTTGTTCAGTTCAGCATCGATTAAGAAATTGCTGGTGATGGAAGGACACAATCATCTTGTGAAACTTAGATGGGAACCCTATCTTGCTGAGCAGTGTAAAGAGTCCCTTTCGGCTGACAAGGCCAAGGGCATTCATTAGGTTTATGAAGGTAATGTAAAAGAGGCACCTGTGCTTTCGGCATTTTTTCTGCAGTTTACATAGTGAGAAAATCATGCTGATTGTTAACTTCTAAGTTCTAAATCAGGGGTAGGCAACCTAAGGCCCATGGGCCAGATGCGGCCCAGTCGCCTTCTCAATCTGGCCCACGAATGGTCCAGGAATCAGCGTGTTTTTACATGAGCAGAATGCTTCCTTTTATTTAAAATGCATCTCTGGGTTATTTGTGAGGCATAGGAATTCGTTCATTTTTTCCCCAAAAATATAATCCGGCCACCACATGGTCTGAGGGACAGTGGACCAGCCCACGGCTGAAAAAGGTTGCTGTTCTATAGTGACTCAGGGAAGACTCTGTCAGTGAGATAGAAATTTCTAATATATTCTACTTTTGGTCTGCCCCTTTCTCTTACATATTACCACAAAAAGAGCACTGGAACAAGTTTAATGGACTTAAATTCAAAGAACTGTCTCATCAGGCAAGATATACAACAATAAATACACACACACACACCAATACACTCAAATTATCCTATATAAGCTTCTGGTTATGGTAGAACTCAGGTAGACAAAATTGTCTACCACCTTATATGTGTGTGGTACTTGTGTATTCCAAGTACAGTGGTACCTCGGTTTAAGTACACCATTGGTTCCGGAAGTCTGTACTTAACCTGAAGCATACTTAACCTGAAGCGAACTTTCCCATTGAAAGTAATGGAACGTGGATTAATCTGTTCCAGACGGGTCTGCAGAGTACTCAACCTGAAGCGTACTTAACCTGAAGTATGAGAGTAATTGGTTCTGGAAGTCCGTATTTAACCTGAAGCGTACTTAACCTGAAGCGAACTTTCACATTGAAAGTAATGGAAAGTGGATTAATCTGTTCCAGACAGGTCTGTGGAGTACTTAAACTGAAAGTACCGTGTTTCTCATATTATAAGACACGTCTTATATTTATTTTTTCCTGAAAAAAACACACCATGGCTTATTTTCAAGGGATGTCTTATTTTTTAATTAAGTACTGGTATCTGTACAGACCACAGACCTGCTCCCACCGGGTCTTCGCGCGCGGCAGGCAAAGGCTGCAGCCGGGTCCTGGGGCTGCGTGCGCGACAAGCAAAAGCTGCAGCCAGGTCCCGGGGGTTAACGCGGCAGCAGCAACCCTTCTTTGCCACAGACCTGCTCCCACCACCCGGCATGGCTTATTTTCGAGGTATGCCTTATATTTTTCCACCTCAGGAAAATCCTGCCATGCCTTATTTTGTAGGGATGCCTTAAAATATGAGAAACACGGTACTCAAACCGAGGTGTACTTAAACTGAGGTATGACTGTATCATTAGGCAAGATATACCACCATGACTCATTCCACCCCCCGCACTCAATTTTCCTTCACAGGCTTCTCCATGCCTCACATACATACCTGTGGAAGCTTATATGTGCTTAAGATGGTAGCCATGCAAAGGGAGGTTTCAGAGTCAAGTCCCCCAATGACAGCTATTATATTTTTCTTTGTATCACACTTGTAGTTGGGTACCATTTCTTTCACTTTAAAGAGAAGGTTAAGTGTAGTCTGGTAGGTCATCTTATCATTGAAGTAGCTGTCATAGATGTGTAATCCTAATGTAGCATTTGGTAAGATCTTGGAATCCTCGTTAATCTCCTTCACTGCAAACAGCAAGGCCAGGACATGCTGGTAGTATTTTGTCACTACGCTGTAAAGAAAGCATAGGCCACATCACATCACAATAATGTTCCAGATATCATGAACTGCCTGCCATGTTCACATTGTTCTTCCACAGGCATCTGTTTTCTGGCATGCCCATCAGTAGAATATAAAGCTTTAGAATCAATCTATACACACAGCTTCAAAAAGATAAAAATTTAAACAAAAATATTTGGGGTGTTTTAATAGTTTTAAATTGTTTTTAGTATTACAAGATGCTTTGTTTGGCTGATAAAAGGAAGCACATTTAGACTCATAGAATTGTGGAGATGGTAGAGACAATGCCCTGCAAGACAGAGCTTCTCAACCTTTTGCGAAGATGGAATTGGGTCAAAGCATCCTTCAATCAGTTCTGTCTCAATGTTCATATTTCAAAATCAGATTGTAGAGAAGACAATGAAATAAATCACGAAATAAAGACTTGTGGGAAATTCAGAAATGGAAAGAACTAATAATAATTTTGTGCCATTTCATATATTCTTGAAATATAAAGGTAAAGGTAAAGGGACCCCTGACCATTAGGTCCAGTCGTGACCAACTCTGGGGTTGCGCGCTCATCTCGCATTATTGGTCGAGGGAGCCGGCGTATAGCTTCCAGGTCATGTGGCCAGCATTACAAAGCCGCTTCTGGCAAACCAGAGCAGCACATGGAAACGCCGTTTACCTTCCCGCTGTAGCGGTTCCTATTTATCTACTTGCATTTTGATGTGCTTTCGAACTGCTAGGTTGGCAGGAGCTGGGACCAAGCAACGGGAGCTCACCCCGTCACAGGGATTCGAACCGCCGACCTTCTGATCAGCGAGCCCTAGGCTCAGTGGTTTAACCACAGCGCCACCTGGGAAGCAAAAACCAAAAGGAGAAGAGTATATGATATATAACAGAGTATAGCTGATAAGAAGGTCAGGTGGATATTTAGAAATCTGTAGAGAAATGTGAAAGGCAGAGAAATTGGTAGACTCCTAAACAACTGCTTATACTCACAGTAGACACACTGGAATTAGTGTACTAAAGTTTCTCAAATGCATTGATTCCAGTGATTCTTATCTGAGTATGACCAAACCTGGATATAACACCGTCTTTCTGTTATCTACCTGTGATTGTTAGAGTGTGACCATGAACATTTTTGGGAGTAAAATGATAATTTCCTTACAGGACATCTTCAATAAACATTAAATTGGGGTGTTGCTTGAAGGATATAGTGTCAAAAAAGGAGAAGAATTGTGAAAATATACTGCCAATGATGAGGTCACCTTGCTGATAATACTCATGTGGGATCCGGAGGGGATCTCTCATGTTGCAAGTAAAGGGAGGCGCCTTGCAATCAGTTAGGGGAAGAAACACCAGCCATACAATCAGTAGGCACACCAACAAGATCAGCATTACAACTGTAGGTGTGAATCTCTTTCTTCTGTAACAATATCCACTGCTCCAACCTACTTCTTTAGTATACAATGTCCCCCCTTTAGAGCACACAGTCACAATGTCTCTACATTCTACTGGTCAGTGGCGACACTTTGCATCCTATAAAACTCCCAGCAGCATTGCTTGTCCAGTCTGTCACCCTGCAGTCTGAAAAACACAGGCACATTTCATACCTGTTTTCACCATGATTGCTTTTTATGAGAGTGGTCACTGAAAATGCATGCCATCTTGGCAAGGAAGAAGATTGCCATAATTTTAGATAATTTTAGATAATTGCAGGGTTCATAATTAGGTCCCCATTGCATTCTGCTCATAGAGAACAGAGCAGCTGAAGAAAACTTATTTATTAGTTGTAATCTCATAGTTTTTGTTTATGGAGTCAGGTGCAACACTAGGACTTAGGGTGGAATTGAGAAAGAAAATATATCCAGAAGCATTAGTTCTGGGGATGAATTCATAATGCAGGGATAGGGAAATGTTAACTCTGCAGATGTTGTTGGACTCTCATTCCTTTTATCCCCAGATAGTATGGACAATGGTGAAGCTAGAAGACTCTCAGATGACCCAAGGAACCTAAAGCAGCTGCACAAAAAATGCTATTGTGGACCTTGAAACAATTTCGATTTTATGTTATTTGGAACTTCATATTTGGCCTCCTAGTGGCATATGATTACTAGGTTGCTATTTGCAAACTATTTCAATATCAGTCAATTATGTGCAAAGGAGCCTGTATATGCATGGTAGTGATTGTGAGGATTATTTGTCTTTTATGTACCATGTTACATATTGGGAGCACCTTCTGTTCTAATGCTGTTAATCAGTTCTTCTGTTAAATCCCATCATTACTGAAGCTTTCCTGCTCAAATGTCTACCTGGTTGAAGTTGGGATTCGTTTTCATCATCTTGTTTCGTTTTCATCATCTTAAATTATTTATTTATTTATTTATTCATTTATTTATTCATTTATTTATTTATTAGTACCCCGTCCATCTGCCTGGGTTTCACCAGCCACTCTGGGCAGCTTCCAACAAAGATTTAAAATACATTAAAATGTTACACATTAAAAAGTTCCCTGAACAGGGCTGCCTTCAGATGTCTTCTAAATGTCAGGTAGTTATTTATCTCTTTGACATCTGATGGGAGGGTGTTCCACAGGGCAGGTGCCACTACCAAGAAGGCCCTCTGCCTGGTTCCCTGTAGCTTTGCTTCTCGCAGTGAGGGAACCGCCAGAAGGCCCTCGGCACTGGACCTCAGTGTCTGGGCAGATATATTCAGATCTTTCCTACAGTGCTCAAAATCCCTTGATTATTGTAACTCGCTCTACGCGGGACTGCCCTTGAAACTGACCCAGAAACTCAAGCAGGTGCAGAATGCCGCGGCGAGACTCCTTACGGGGTCCTCACCGCGAGATCACATTCATCCAGTGCTTTACCAGCTGCACTGGCTCCCGGTGGAGTACAGGGTCAGGTTTAAGGTGCTGGTTTTGACCTTTAAAGCCTTATGCGGCTTAGGATCCTTGTACCTACGGGACCGCCTCTCCCTGCAGAGGACATTAAGGTCCACAAATAATAACATACTGGAGATCCTGAGTCACAAGGTGGTTAGACTGGCCTCGACCAGGACCAGGGCCTTCTCAATACTAGCCCCGACCTGGTGGAATGCTCTCTCTCAGGAGACTAGGGCCCAGCGGGAGCTGTCATCTTTTCGTAGGGCCTGCAAGACAGAACTGACTGTTCCGCTTGCCATTTGGACTGACTCAGTCTGACCCCTGTGTTACCCTCCCCTAAGGCTTTATCCGGTTGCACTTGTAGATTCCTAATTTTATAATTGAATTTTAACATTGTATTTAATCTGCATTTTAATTGAATTGTTTCTTTTATGCTTGCTTTGATATTCCTGTTGTTAGCCACCCTGAGCCCGGTCTTGACTGGGAAGGGCGGGGTATAAATAAAATTGTTGTTGTTGTTGTTGTTGTTGTTGTTGTTGTTGTTGTGTTTGTCTTTTATATGCCATGTTATTGTCTAGATTCCAACACACACACCTGGTTAGTAAGAGTGCAATTTACACATACAAGGCAGCATGTGAATAGACCCTTCCCTGCACCCCCTCCTGCTTATGTAAATTATGCTTCCCACTTTCCCCAAGCAGCTTTTGGGCAGACTGGAGCGAGTGTGATATAAATGAGCAAGATGGCACTTCATATGTCTGTTCTCCCCACCAGAATCACAATGCAAGATTTTGCAGAGGCAGGAAGATCAGCAGCTGTGGGTAACATTCAGGGCAGCTACAAGGAAGACCCACCAGGGCTGTGAGCTTTAATGATGTACACCAGGCATCCCCAAACTGTGGCCCTCCAGATGTTTTGGCCTACAACTCCCATGATACCTAGCTAACAGGACCAGTGGTCAGGGATGATGGGAACTGTAGTCCAAAACATCTGGAGGGCCGAAGTTTGGGGATGCCTGATCTACACTGAGAATGAAATAGGCTACAGTAAGCCGTGAGTTGAGTTTAAAAGCTGCTCTAATGAATGATTAATGAACAGTTTATGGTTTCAGACCAGGTATGTGGTTATTTCCTCTTTTTACTGTATATAATGTTGTAATTCTACACATTAGGTCTTTAGTCAGTTGGTGGGTGGGTGCAATGGCTCTCACATATGAAAAACTGAAGCAGGATTCCTTTTCAGATGTTCCATTTTCTGAAAGCAGAACTTTATCAAAAAATCTTTATCACAAATGCATGCCCCAAATTTCTTATACCATTCTTGCTCCGTCACTTTGTCAGGGGCTGATCTGGATTGGAAGATTGGGGAATGCAATCATAGGGAGATCAGCTCCTAACAGAAAAGGGGGAATATTCGCCACCACCACCCTGTTTCCAGAAGCAGAGAGACATGCAGACACAGAGACTGCTCAGTTGAGAGAGGAGCTACCCAGCTACGAGACAGTAGCTAAGCAACCAGTATGGAGGGAGCAGCTGGGCGATACATCAATAGAGAGTGGGGAAGAACGCCCTCCCTCCCCCTGAACTCATAGATTTGAGCGTGTCAGAGAACAGAGGAGATGCAGGGGGGGAGGAACTTCCTGTTGGCACACTTCTTGCTGTGAAAGTGGGGAGGAGTCAGAGTAGGCAACTGATATCCTTGCAGAGGGTTCCTGTTTGTGCTTCCAACACAATGCTGTAATAAAAGGACAATAAATCTACCATATGCTCGTTAATTCTTATTGTTGAGCTACCAGAAGGGAAAAGGAAACTCCCATACTTGACACACTTGTTTTCTTGTCCTCAGTCTCATATGCACAATTCTTAGTAACATCACACTTTTGTGGGGTATTTTTGGTTACAGTTCCAGGGCACTATGATCCTGAATTGAAAAGAAAATATCTCAAGAACAGTCGTGACCAATACAATTTGTATAATAAATATCAAGGAAATGAAGAACAATATCCTAGTTTCTAACTTTTACTTATCTTTTCCTCAGAATTCAAAATCAGTAATGAGGGACTCATCAATATCTCAGAAGAAATGTATGACATGAACTACTTCCTTCTACTTCCTTCTTGTTAAGTGTTCCTTGTTGTTCAGCTCAGGCTTCATGATAATTATATAGCATTTCGGAAAAAAGATGCAAGCTAGTAATCCAGCACTAGAAGCTATGATGGAGAAGATCTCCACAGCCACCATGTGTTTTCCCTTTGTGCTCAGATAAGTAGGAACAAAAGAGAGCCACACACTGCAAAACACCAACATGCTGAAAGTGATGAACTTGGCTTCATTAAAAGTGTTGGGCAAAGACCTAGCAAGAAAAGCCACAACAAAGCTGACAAGAGCCAGAAGTCCCATGTAGCCAAGAACAAAATAAAACATAAGGGCAGACCCTTCATTACATTCAACCACAATTTCTTTAGATAAAGTGTCCATGGCCAAATGTGGGAATGGGGGAGCAGTACAGAGCCACACAGTACAAAGAGCTCCTTGAATGAAGGAACAGGAGAAAACAATAGAAGCTGCCAGTCTTTTCCCCACCCAGTTCCTCATCCTGGATCCTGGTCGTGTGGCCATGAATGCTAAAACCACAGTGATAGTTTTTGCCAGCACAGAAGAAACAGCCACCGTGAAGATGATGCCAAAAGCTGTTTGCCTTAAGAGGCAGGTTACTGTTTGAGGTTTCCCAATAAACAGGAAAGAACAGAGGAAGCAGAGCAGGAGGGCAATGAGCAGAGTGTAGCTAAGCCCTCGGTTGTTGGCTTTGACAATGGGAGTGTTGTGGTATTTAATGAACATCACTAGCACCAAAGCTGAGAGCACAGAAAATGAAAGTACAATAAAAGCTAAAGTGATGCTCAAAACTTCATTGTAAGCTAAAAAATTTAAAGCCTTTGGTAGACATCCATCTTGGTCTCCATTTGGATACTGATCT